>NW_028139045.1:0-347000 GCF_964270905.1 Leucopleurus acutus | reverse complement strand
ATCCTAACCCTAACCCTAGCCCGAACCCTAACACTAACCCTTCCCCGAAGCCTTCCCATCACCCGTCCCCTAATCCTAACCCGTACGCTCACACTAACACGCGCCCTCACACATACGCTCCCTCTAAAGTGTTGTCTTACCCTCACCTCGACCTTAAACCGTCCCCGTCCCCTAACCCTAACCCTAGGCCGAACCCTAAACCTAACCCTTCCCCGAAGCCTTCTCCTCACCCGTCGCCTAATCCTAACCCGTACACTCACACTAACCCGCGCCCTCACACGTACGCTCCCCCTAAACCGTTGTCGTACCCTCACCTGGACCCTAAACCGTCCCCGTCCCTTAACCCTATCCCTAGCCCGAACCCTAACCCTAACCCTTCCCCAAATCCTTCCCCTCACCCGTCCCCTAATCCTAACCCGTATGCTCACACTAACCCGCGCCCTCACACGTACGCTCCCCCTAAATCGTTGTCGTACCCTCACCTGGACCCTAAAACGTCCCCGTCCCCTAAACCTAATCCTAGACCGAACCCTAACCCTAACCCTTCCCCGAAGCCTTCCCCTCACCCGTCCCCTAATCCTAACCCGTACGGTCACACTATCCAGCCCGCTCACTCGTACGCTGCCCCTAAACCGTTGTCGTACCCTCACCTGGACCTTAAACCGTCCCCGTTCCCTAACCCTAACCCTAGCCCGAACCCTAACCCTAACCCTTCCCCGAAGCCTTCCCCTCACCCGTCTCCTAATCCTAACCCGTACGCTCACATAACCCACGCCCTCACACGTACGCTCCCCCTAAACCGTTGTCGTACCTTCACCTGGACCCTAAACCGTCCCTGTCCCCTAACCCTAACCCTAGCCCGAACCCTAACACTAACCCTTCCCCGAAGCCTTCCCCTCACCCGTCCCCTAATCCTAACCCGTACGCTCACACTAACCCGCGCCCTCACACGTACGCTCCCCCTAAACCGTTGTCGTACCCTCACCTGGACCCTAAACCGTCCCTGTCCCCTAACCCTAACCCTAGCCCAAACCCTATCCATAACCCTTTTCCGAAGCCTTCCCCTCACCCGTACCCTAATCCTAACCCGTACGCTCACACTAACCCGTGCCCTCACACGTACGCTCCCCCTAAACCGTTGTCGTACCCTCACCTGGACCCTAAATGTTCCCCGACCCCTAACCCAAACCCTAGCCGGAACCCTAACCCTAACCCTTCCCCGAAGCCTTCCCCTCACCCGTCCCCTAATCCTAACCCGTACGCTCACACTAACCTGCGCCCTCACATGTACGCACCCCCAAAACAGTTGTCGTACCCTCACCTGGACCCTAAACCGTCCCCGTCCCCTAACCCTAACCCTAGCCCGAACCCTAACCCTAACCCTTCTCCGAAGCCTTCCCCTCACCCGTCCTCTAATCCTAACCCGTATGCTCACACTAACCCACGCCCTCACACGTACGCTCTCCCTAAACCGTCGTCGTACTCTCACATGGACCCTAAACCGTCCCCGTCCCCTAACCCTAACCCTAGCCCAAACCCTAAACCTAAACCTTCCCCGAAGCCTTCCCCTCACCCGTCCCCTAATCCTAACCTGTACGCTCACACTAACCCGTGCCCTCACACGTACGCTCCCCCTAACCCGTTGGCATACCCTCACCTGGACCTTAAACCATCCCCGTCCCCTAACACTAACCCTAGCCCGAACCCTTACCCTAACCCTTCCCTGAAGCCTTCCCCTCACCCGTCCCCTAATCCTAACCCGTACGCTCACACTAACCAGCCCGCTCACACTTATGCTGCCCCTAAACCGTTGTCGTACCCTCACCTGGACCCTAAACCGTCCCCATCCCCTAACCCTAACCCTACCCAAACCCTAACCCTAACCCTAACCCTAACCCTTACCCTAACCCTAACCCATCCCCTAATCCTAACACATATGCTCACACTAACCCGCGCCCTCACACGTAAGCTCCCCCTAAACCGTTGTCGTCCCCTCACCTGGACCCTAAACCGTCCCCGTCCCCTAACCCTAACACTAGCCCGAACCCTAACCCTAACCCTTCCCCGAAGCCTTCCCCTCACCCGTCCCCTAATCCTAACCCGTACGCTCACACTAACCTGCACCCTCACATGTACTCTCCCCCTAATCCGTTGTCGTACCATTACCTGGAATCTACACTGTCCACGTCCCCTAACCCTAACCCTAGCCCGAACCCTAACCCTGCCATTTCCCCGAAATCTTCCTCTCACCCGTTTCCTAATCCTAACCCGTACGCTCACACTAACCCGCGCCCTCACACGTACGCTCCCCCTAAACCGCTGTCGTACCCTCAATTGGACCCGAAACCATCCCCGTCCCCTAACCCTAACCCTAGCCCGAACCCTAACCCTAACACTTCCCCGAAGCCTTCCCCTCACCCGTCCCCTAATCCTAACCGGTACGCTCACACTAACCCGCGCCCTGCCACGTACGCTCCCCCAATAGCGCTGTCGTACCCTCACCTGGACCCTAAACCATCCCCATCCCCTAACCCTAACCCTAGCCAGAACCCGAACCCTAACCTTTCCCCGAAGCCTTCCCCTCACCCGTCCCCTAATCCTAACCCGTTCGCTCACACTAACCCGCGCCCTCACACGTACGCTCCCCCTAAACCGTTGTCGTACCCTCAGCTGGACTGTAAACCGTCCCCGTCCCCTAACCCTAACCCTAGCCTGAACCCTAACCCTCACCCTTCCCCGAAGCCTTCTCCTCACACGTCCCCTAATCCTAACCTGTACTTTCACACTAACCCGCGCCCTCACATGTACGCTCCCCCTAAACCATTGTCGTACCCTCAACTGTACCCTAAACTGTCCCCGTCCCCTAACCCTAACCCTAGCCCGAACCCTAACCCTAATCCTTCCCCGAAGCCTTCCCCTCACCCGTCCCCTAATCCTAACCCGTACATTCACACTAACCCGTGCCCTCACACGTACGCTACCCCTAAACCGTTGTCGTACCCTCACCTGGACCCTAAACCGTCCCCGTCCACTAACCCTAACCCTAGCCCGAACCCTAACCCTAACCCTTCCCCAAAGGCTTCCCCTCACCCGTCCCCTAATCCTAACCGGTACGCTCACACTAACCCGTGCCCTCACATGTACGCTCCCCCTAAACCATTGTCGTACCCTCAACTGGACACGAAACCGTCCCCGTCCCCTAACCCTAACCCTAGCCCGAACCCTAACCCTAACCCTTCCCCTCACCCGTCCCCTAATCCTAACACGTACGCTCACACTAATCCGCGCCCTCACACGTACGCTCACCCTAAACTGTTGTCGTACCCTCACCTGGACCCTAAACCGTCCCCGTCCCCTAACCCTAACCCTAGCCCGAACCCTAACCCTAACACTTCCCCGAAGCCTTCCCCTCACCCGTCCCCTAACCATAACCCGTACGCTCACACTAACCCGCGCCCTCACACGTATTCTCCCCCTATACCGTTGTCGTACCCTCACCTGGACCCTAAACCGTCCCCGTCCCCTAACACTAAACCTAGCCCGAACGCTAACCCTAACACTTCCCCGAAGCCTTCCCCTCACCCGTCCCCTAATCCTAACCCGTACGCTCACACTAACCCGCGCCCTTACACGTACGCTCCCCCTAAACCGTTGTCCTACCCTCACCTGGACCCTAAACCATCCCTGTCCCCTAACACTAACCCTAGCCTGAACCCTAACCCTAACCCTTCCCCGAAGCCTTCCCCTCACCCGTCCCCTAATCCTAACCCGTACGCTCACACTAACACGCGCCCTCACACGTACGCTCCCCCTAAACTGTTGTCGTACCCTCACCTGCACCCTAAACCGTCCCCATCCCCTAACTCTAACCCTAGCCCGAACCCTAACCCTAACGCTTCCCCGAAGCCTTCCCCTCACCCGTCCCCTAATCCTAACCCATACGCTCACACTAACCCGCGCCCTCACACGTACGCTCCCTGTAAACCATTGTCGTACCCTCACCTGGACCCTAAACCGTCCACGTCCCCTAACCCTAACCCTAGCCCGAACCCTAACCCTAACCCTTCCCCGAAGCCTTCTCCTCACCGTCCCCTAATCCTAAACCATACGCTCACACTAACCCGCGCCCTCACACGTACCCTCCCCCTAAACCGCTGTCGTAGCCTCAACTGGACCCGAAACCGTCCCCGTCCCCTAACCCTAACCCTAGCCCGAACCCTAACCCTAACCCTTCCCCGAAGCCTTCCCCTCACCCGTCCCCTAATCCTAACACATATGCTCACACTAACCCGTGCTCTCACACGTACGCTCCTCCTACACCGTTGTCGTACCCTCACCTGGACCCTAAACCGTCCCTCTACCCTAACCCTAACCCTAGCCCGAACCCTAACCCTAACCCTTCCCCGAAGCCTTCCCCTCACCCACCCCTAATCCTAACCCGTACGCTCACACTAACTCACGCCCTCACACGTACGCTCCCCCTAAAGCGTTGTCGTACCCTCACATGGACCCTAAACTGTCCCCGTCCCCTAACCCTAACCCTAGCCTGAACCCTAACCCTAACCCTTCCCCGAAGCCTTCCCCTCACCCGTCCCCTAATCCTAACCCGTACGCTCACACTAACACGCGCCCTCACACGTTCGCTCCCCCTAAACCTCTGACGTACCCTCACCTGGACCCTAAACCGTCCCCGTCCCCTAACCCTAACCCTAGCCCGAACCCTAACCCTAACACTTCCCCGAACCCTTCCCCTCACCCGTCCCCTAATCCTAACCAGTACGCTCACACTAACCCGCGCCCTCACACGTACGCTCCCCCTAAACCATTGTCGTACCCTCTCCTGGACCCTAAACAGTCCACGTCCCCTAACCCTAACCCTAGCCCGAACCCTAACCCTAACCCTTCCCCAAAGTCTTCCCCTAACCCGTCCCCTAATCCTAACCCGTACGCTCACACTAACATGTGCCCTCACACGTACACTCCCCCTAAACTGTTGTCGTACCCTCACCTGGACCCTAAACCGTCCCCGTCCGTTAACCCTAAACCTAGCCCGAACCCTAAACCTAACACTTCCCCGAAGCCTTCCCCTCACCCGTCCCCTAATCTTAACCCGTACGCTCACACTAACCCACGCCCTCACATGTACGCTCCCCCTAAACCGCTGTCGTACCCTCATCTGGACCCGAAACAGTCCCCGTCCCCTAACCCTAACCCTAGGCCGAACCCTAACCCTAAACCTTCCCCGAAGCCTTCCCCTCACCCGTCTCCTAATCCTAACCCGAACGCTCACACTAACCCGCGCCCTCACACGTACGCTCCACCTAAACCGCTGTCGTACCCTCAACTGGACCCGAAACCGTCCCCGTACCCTAACCCTAACCCTAGCGCGAACCCTAACCCTAACACTTCCCCTAAGCCTTCCCCTCACCCGTCCCCTAATCCTAACCCGTAAGCTCACACTAACCCGTGCCCTCACACGTACGCTCCCCCTAAACCATTGTCGTACCCTCACCTGGGCCCTAAACGTTCCCCGTCCCCTAACCCTAACCCTAGCCCGAACCCTAACCCTAAACCTTCCCCGAAGACTTCCCCTCACCCGTCCCCTAATCCTAACCCGTACGCTCACACTAACCCACGCCCTCACACGTACGCTCCCCCTAAACCGTTGTCGTACACTCACCTGGACCCTAAACCGTCCCCGTCAACTAACCCTAACCCTAGCCCGAACCCTAACCCTAACCCTTCCCCGAAGCTTTCCCCTCACCCGTCCCTTAATCCTAACCCGTACGCTCACACTTACCCGCGCCTTCACACGTACACTCCAACTAAACCGTTGTCGTACCCTCACCTGG
This sequence comes from Leucopleurus acutus, assembly GCF_964270905.1. NCBI lineage: Eukaryota > Metazoa > Chordata > Mammalia > Artiodactyla > Delphinidae > Leucopleurus > Leucopleurus acutus. The sequence continues at coordinate 341,148 of NW_028139045.1, read as the reverse complement.
ACCCTAAACCGTCCCCGTACCCTAACCCTAACCCTAGCCCGAACCCTAACCCTAACCCTTCCCCGAAGCCTTCCCCTCACCCGTCCCCTAATCCTAACACGTATGCTCACACTAACCCGCGCCCTCACACGTACGCTCCCCCTAAAGCGTTGTCGTACCCTAACCTGGACCCTAAAACGCCCCCGTCCCCTAACCCTAACCCTAGCCGAACCCTAAACCTAACCCTTCCCCGAACCCTTCCCCTCACCCGTCCCTAATCCTAACCCGTACGCTCACACTATCCAGCCGGCTCACACATACGCTCCCCCTAAACCGTTGTCGTACCCTCACCTGGACCCTAAACCGTCCCTGTCCCCTAACCCTAACCCTAGCCAGAACCCTAACACTAACCCTTCCCCGAAGCCTTCCCATCACCCGTCCCCTAATCCTAACCCGTACGCTCACACTAACACGCGCCCTCACACATACGCTCCCTCTAAAGTGTTGTCTTACCCTCACCTCGACCTTAAACCGTCCCCGTCCCCTAACCCTAACCCTAGGCCGAACCCTAAACCTAACCCTTCCCCGAAGCCTTCTCCTCACCCGTCGCCTAATCCTAACCCGTACACTCACACTAACCCGCGCCCTCACACGTACGCTCCCCCTAAACCGTTGTCGTACCCTCACCTGGACCCTAAACCGTCCCCGTCCCTTAACCCTATCCCTAGCCCGAACCCTAACCCTAACCCTTCCCCAAATCCTTCCCCTCACCCGTCCCCTAATCCTAACCCGTATGCTCACACTAACCCGCGCCCTCACACGTACGCTCCCCCTAAATCGTTGTCGTACCCTCACCTGGACCCTAAAACGTCCCCGTCCCCTAAACCTAATCCTAGACCGAACCCTAACCCTAACCCTTCCCCGAAGCCTTCCCCTCACCCGTCCCCTAATCCTAACCCGTACGGTCACACTATCCAGCCCGCTCACTCGTACGCTGCCCCTAAACCGTTGTCGTACCCTCACCTGGACCTTAAACCGTCCCCGTTCCCTAACCCTAACCCTAGCCCGAACCCTAACCCTAACCCTTCCCCGAAGCCTTCCCCTCACCCGTCTCCTAATCCTAACCCGTACGCTCACATAACCCACGCCCTCACACGTACGCTCCCCCTAAACCGTTGTCGTACCTTCACCTGGACCCTAAACCGTCCCTGTCCCCTAACCCTAACCCTAGCCCGAACCCTAACACTAACCCTTCCCCGAAGCCTTCCCCTCACCCGTCCCCTAATCCTAACCCGTACGCTCACACTAACCCGCGCCCTCACACGTACGCTCCCCCTAAACCGTTGTCGTACCCTCACCTGGACCCTAAACCGTCCCTGTCCCCTAACCCTAACCCTAGCCCAAACCCTATCCATAACCCTTTTCCGAAGCCTTCCCCTCACCCGTACCCTAATCCTAACCCGTACGCTCACACTAACCCGTGCCCTCACACGTACGCTCCCCCTAAACCGTTGTCGTACCCTCACCTGGACCCTAAATGTTCCCCGACCCCTAACCCAAACCCTAGCCGGAACCCTAACCCTAACCCTTCCCCGAAGCCTTCCCCTCACCCGTCCCCTAATCCTAACCCGTACGCTCACACTAACCTGCGCCCTCACATGTACGCACCCCCAAAACAGTTGTCGTACCCTCACCTGGACCCTAAACCGTCCCCGTCCCCTAACCCTAACCCTAGCCCGAACCCTAACCCTAACCCTTCTCCGAAGCCTTCCCCTCACCCGTCCTCTAATCCTAACCCGTATGCTCACACTAACCCACGCCCTCACACGTACGCTCTCCCTAAACCGTCGTCGTACTCTCACATGGACCCTAAACCGTCCCCGTCCCCTAACCCTAACCCTAGCCCAAACCCTAAACCTAAACCTTCCCCGAAGCCTTCCCCTCACCCGTCCCCTAATCCTAACCTGTACGCTCACACTAACCCGTGCCCTCACACGTACGCTCCCCCTAACCCGTTGGCATACCCTCACCTGGACCTTAAACCATCCCCGTCCCCTAACACTAACCCTAGCCCGAACCCTTACCCTAACCCTTCCCTGAAGCCTTCCCCTCACCCGTCCCCTAATCCTAACCCGTACGCTCACACTAACCAGCCCGCTCACACTTATGCTGCCCCTAAACCGTTGTCGTACCCTCACCTGGACCCTAAACCGTCCCCATCCCCTAACCCTAACCCTACCCAAACCCTAACCCTAACCCTAACCCTAACCCTAACCCTAACCCTAACCCATCCCCTAATCCTAACACATATGCTCACACTAACCCGCGCCCTCACACGTAAGCTCCCCCTAAACCGTTGTCGTCCCCTCACCTGGACCCTAAACCGTCCCCGTCCCCTAACCCTAACACTAGCCCGAACCCTAACCCTAACCCTTCCCCGAAGCCTTCCCCTCACCCGTCCCCTAATCCTAACCCGTACGCTCACACTAACCTGCACCCTCACATGTACTCTCCCCCTAATCCGTTGTCGTACCATTACCTGGAATCTACACTGTCCACGTCCCCTAACCCTAACCCTAGCCCGAACCCTAACCCTGCCATTTCCCCGAAATCTTCCTCTCACCCGTTTCCTAATCCTAACCCGTACGCTCACACTAACCCGCGCCCTCACACGTACGCTCCCCCTAAACCGCTGTCGTACCCTCAATTGGACCCGAAACCATCCCCGTCCCCTAACCCTAACCCTAGCCCGAACCCTAACCCTAACACTTCCCCGAAGCCTTCCCCTCACCCGTCCCCTAATCCTAACCGGTACGCTCACACTAACCCGCGCCCTGCCACGTACGCTCCCCCTATAGCGCTGTCGTACCCTCACCTGGACCCTAAACCATCCCCATCCCCTAACCCTAACCCTAGCCAGAACCCGAACCCTAACCTTTCCCCGAAGCCTTCCCCTCACCCGTCCCCTAATCCTAACCCGTTCGCTCACACTAACCCGCGCCCTCACACGTACGCTCCCCCTAAACCGTTGTCGTACCCTCAGCTGGACTGTAAACCGTCCCCGTCCCCTAACCCTAACCCTAGCCTGAACCCTAACCCTCACCCTTCCCCGAAGCCTTCTCCTCACACGTCCCCTAATCCTAACCTGTACTTTCACACTAACCCGCGCCCTCACATGTACGCTCCCCCTAAACCATTGTCGTACCCTCAACTGTACCCTAAACTGTCCCCGTCCCCTAACCCTAACCCTAGCCCGAACCCTAACCCTAATCCTTCCCCGAAGCCTTCCCCTCACCCGTCCCCTAATCCTAACCCGTACATTCACACTAACCCGTGCCCTCACACGTACGCTACCCCTAAACCGTTGTCGTACCCTCACCTGGACCCTAAACCGTCCCCGTCCACTAACCCTAACCCTAGCCCGAACCCTAACCCTAACCCTTCCCCAAAGGCTTCCCCTCACCCGTCCCCTAATCCTAACCGGTACGCTCACACTAACCCGTGCCCTCACATGTACGCTCCCCCTAAACCATTGTCGTACCCTCAACTGGACACGAAACCGTCCCCGTCCCCTAACCCTAACCCTAGCCCGAACCCTAACCCTAACCCTTCCCCTCACCCGTCCCCTAATCCTAACACGTACGCTCACACTAATCCGCGCCCTCACACGTACGCTCACCCTAAACTGTTGTCGTACCCTCACCTGGACCCTAAACCGTCCCCGTCCCCTAACCCTAACCCTAGCCCGAACCCTAACCCTAACACTTCCCCGAAGCCTTCCCCTCACCCGTCCCCTAACCATAACCCGTACGCTCACACTAACCCGCGCCCTCACACGTATTCTCCCCCTATACCGTTGTCGTACCCTCACCTGGACCCTAAACCGTCCCCGTCCCCTAACACTAAACCTAGCCCGAACGCTAACCCTAACACTTCCCCGAAGCCTTCCCCTCACCCGTCCCCTAATCCTAACCCGTACGCTCACACTAACCCGCGCCCTTACACGTACGCTCCCCCTAAACCGTTGTCCTACCCTCACCTGGACCCTAAACCATCCCTGTCCCCTAACACTAACCCTAGCCTGAACCCTAACCCTAACCCTTCCCCGAAGCCTTCCCCTCACCCGTCCCCTAATCCTAACCCGTACGCTCACACTAACACGCGCCCTCACACGTACGCTCCCCCTAAACTGTTGTCGTACCCTCACCTGCACCCTAAACCGTCCCCATCCCCTAACTCTAACCCTAGCCCGAACCCTAACCCTAACGCTTCCCCGAAGCCTTCCCCTCACCCGTCCCCTAATCCTAACCCATACGCTCACACTAACCCGCGCCCTCACACGTACGCTCCCTGTAAACCATTGTCGTACCCTCACCTGGACCCTAAACCGTCCACGTCCCCTAACCCTAACCCTAGCCCGAACCCTAACCCTAACCCTTCCCCGAAGCCTTCTCCTCACCGTCCCCTAATCCTAAACCATACGCTCACACTAACCCGCGCCCTCACACGTACCCTCCCCCTAAACCGCTGTCGTAGCCTCAACTGGACCCGAAACCGTCCCCGTCCCCTAACCCTAACCCTAGCCCGAACCCTAACCCTAACCCTTCCCCGAAGCCTTCCCCTCACCCGTCCCCTAATCCTAACACATATGCTCACACTAACCCGTGCTCTCACACGTACGCTCCTCCTACACCGTTGTCGTACCCTCACCTGGACCCTAAACCGTCCCTCTACCCTAACCCTAACCCTAGCCCGAACCCTAACCCTAACCCTTCCCCGAAGCCTTCCCCGCACCCACCCCTAATCCTAACCCGTACGCTCACACTAACTCACGCCCTCACACGTACGCTCCCCCTAAAGCGTTGTCGTACCCTCACATGGACCCTAAACTGTCCCCGTCCCCTAACCCTAACCCTAGCCTGAACCCTAACCCTAACCCTTCCCCGAAGCCTTCCCCTCACCCGTCCCCTAATCCTAACCCGTACGCTCACACTAACACGCGCCCTCACACGTTCGCTCCCCCTAAACCTCTGACGTACCCTCACCTGGACCCTAAACCGTCCCCGTCCCCTAACCCTAACCCTAGCCCGAACCCTAACCCTAACACTTCCCCGAACCCTTCCCCTCACCCGTCCCCTAATCCTAACCAGTACGCTCACACTAACCCGCGCCCTCACACGTACGCTCCCCCTAAACCATTGTCGTACCCTCTCCTGGACCCTAAACAGTCCACGTCCCCTAACCCTAACCCTAGCCCGAACCCTAACCCTAACCCTTCCCCAAAGTCTTCCCCTAACCCGTCCCCTAATCCTAACCCGTACGCTCACACTAACATGTGCCCTCACACGTACACTCCCCCTAAACTGTTGTCGTACCCTCACCTGGACCCTAAACCGTCCCCGTCCGTTAACCCTAAACCTAGCCCGAACCCTAAACCTAACACTTCCCCGAAGCCTTCCCCTCACCCGTCCCCTAATCTTAACCCGTACGCTCACACTAACCCACGCCCTCACATGTACGCTCCCCCTAAACCGCTGTCGTACCCTCATCTGGACCCGAAACAGTCCCCGTCCCCTAACCCTAACCCTAGGCCGAACCCTAACCCTAAACCTTCCCCGAAGCCTTCCCCTCACCCGTCTCCTAATCCTAACCCGAACGCTCACACTAACCCGCGCCCTCACACGTACGCTCCACCTAAACCGCTGTCGTACCCTCAACTGGACCCGAAACCGTCCCCGTACCCTAACCCTAACCCTAGCGCGAACCCTAACCCTAACACTTCCCCTAAGCCTTCCCCTCACCCGTCCCCTAATCCTAACCCGTAAGCTCACACTAACCCGTGCCCTCACACGTACGCTCCCCCTAAACCATTGTCGTACCCTCACCTGGGCCCTAAACGTTCCCCGTCCCCTAACCCTAACCCTAGCCCGAACCCTAACCCTAAACCTTCCCCGAAGACTTCCCCTCACCCGTCCCCTAATCCTAACCCGTACGCTCACACTTACCCACGCCCTCACACGTACGCTCCCCCTAAACCGTTGTCGTACACTCACCTGGACCCTAAACCGTCCCCGTCAACTAACCCTAACCCTAGCCCGAACCCTAACCCTAACCCTTCCCCGAAGCTTTCCCCTCACCCGTCCCTTAATCCTAACCCGTACGCTCACACTTACCCGCGCCTTCACACGTACACTCCAACTAAACCGTTGTCGTACCCTCACCTGGACCCTAAACCGTCCCCGTACCCTAACCCTAACCCTAGCCCGAACCCTAACCCTAACCCTTCCCCTCACCTGTACCGTAATCCTAACCCGTACGCTCACACTAACCCGCGCCTCACACGTACGCTCCCCCTAAACCGTTGTCGTGCCCTCACCTGGACCCTCTACATCCCCGTCCCCTAACCCTAACCCTAGCCCGAACCCTAACCCTAACCCTTCTCCGAAGCCTTCCCCTCACCCGTCCCCTAATCCTAACCCGTATGCTCACACTAACCCACGCCCTCACACGTACGCTCTCCCTAAACCGTCGTCGTACTCTCACATGGACCCTAAACCGTCCCCTTCCCCTAACCCTAACCCTAGCCCGAACCCTAACCCTAAAACTTCCCCGAAGCCTTCCCCTCACCCGTCCCCTAATCCTAACCTGTACGCTCACACTAACCCGCGCCCTCACAAGTACGCTCCCACTAAACCGTTGGCATACCCTCACCTGGACCTTAAACCATCCCCGTCCCCTAACACTAACCCTAGCCCGAACCCTTACCCTAACCCTTCCCTGAAGCCTTCCCCTCACCCGTCCCCTAATCCTAACGCGTACGCTCACATAACCCACGCCCTCACACGTATGCTCCCCCTAAACCGTTGTGGTACCCTCACCTGGATCCTAAACCGTCCCCGTCTCCTAACCCTAACCCTAGCCCGAACCCTAACCCTAACCCTTCCCCGAAGCCTTCCCCTCACACGTCCCCTAATCCTAAGCCATACGCTCACACTATCCCGCGCCCTCACATGAACGCTCCCCCGAAACCGCTGTCGTACTCTCACCTGGACCCGAAACCGTCCCCGTCCGCTAACCCTAACACTAGCCCAAACCATATCTATAACCCATTTCCGAAGCCTTCCCATCACCCGTCCCCTAATCCTAACCCGTACGCTCACACTAACCCATGCCCTCACACGTACGCTCCCCTTAAAACGCTGTCGTACACTCAACTGGACCCGAAACCGTCCCCGTCCCCTAACCCTAACCCTAGTCCGAACCCTAACCCTAACCCTTCCCCGAAGCCTTCCCCCCAACCGTCCCCTAATCCTAACCCGTACGCTCACACTAACCCGCGCCCTCACACGTACACTCCCCTTAAACCGTTGTCGTACCCTCACCTGGACCCTAAACCGTCCCCTAACCCTAACCCTAACCCTAGCCCGAACCATAACCCTGAACCTTCCCCGAAGCCTTCCCCTCACCCGTCCACTAATCCTAACCCGTACGCTCACACTAACCCGCGCCCTCACACGTACGCTCCCCCTAAAGCGTTCTCGTACCCTCACCTGGACCCTAAACCGTCCCCGTCCCCTAACGGTAACCCTAGCCGGAACCCTAACCGTAACACTTCTCCGTAGCCTTCCCCTCTCCCGTCCACTAATCCTAACCCGTACGCTCACACAAACCCGCGCCCTCACACATACGCTGCCCCTAAACCGTTGTCGTACCCTCACTTGGACCCTAAAACGTCCCCGTCCCCTAACCCTAACCCTAGGCCGAACCGTAAACCTAACCCTTCCCCAAAGCCTTCACTTAACTCGTCCCCTAATCCTAACCCGTACGCTCACACTAACCCGCGCCCTCACACGTACGCTCCCCCTAAACCGTTGTCGTACCCTCACCTGGAACCTAAATGTTCCCCGACCCCTAACCCAAACCCTAGCCCGAACCCTAACCCTAACCCTTCCCCGAAGCCTTCTCCTCACCCGTCCCCTAATCCTAACCCGTACGCTCACACTAAACTGCACCCTCACACGTACGCACCTCCAAAACAGTTGTCGTACTCTCACCTGGACCCTAAACCGTCCCTGCCTCCTAACCCTAACTCTAGCCCGAACCCTAACCATAAACCTTCCCCGAAGCCTTCCCGTCACCCGTCCCCTAATCCTAACCCGTACGCTCACACTAACACGCACCCTCACACGTACGCAGCCCCTAAAGCGTTGTCTTACCGTTACCTGGACCCTAAACCGTCCCCGTCACCTAACCCTAACCCTAGCCCGAACCCTAAACCTAACCCTTCCCCAAAGCCTTCCCCTAAGTCGTCCCCTAATCCTAACCTGTACGCTCACACTAACCCGCACCCTCACACGTATGGTCCCCCTAAACCGTTGTCGTACACTCACCTGGACCCTAAACCGTCCCCATCCCCTAACCCTAACCCTAGACGGAAACCTAACCCTAACACTTCCCCGAAGACCTCCCCTCACCCGTCCACTAATCCTAACCCGTACGCTCACACTAACCCACGCCCTCACACGTACGCTCCCCCTAAACCATTGTCGTACCCTCACCTGGATCCTAAACCGTCCCCGTCCCCTAACCCTAACCCTAACCCGAACACTAACCCTAACCCTTCCCCGAAGCATTCACGTCACCCGTCACCTAATCCTAACCCGTACCATCACACTACGCACGCCCTCACACATTCGCTCCACCTAAACCATTGTCGTACCCTCACCTGGACCCTAAACCGTCCCCGTCCCCTAACCCTAACCCTAGCCCTAACCTTAACCCTAACCCTTCCCCGAAGCATTCCCCTCACCCGTCCCCTAATCCTAACCCGTACGCTCACACTAACACGCGCCATCACACGTACGCTCCCCCTAAACCGTTGTCGTACCCTCACATAAACCCTAAACCGTCCCCGTCCCCTAACCCTAACCCTAGCCCTAACCCTAACCCTAACCCTTCCCCGAAGCCTTCCCCTCACCCGTCCCCTAATCCTAACCCGTACGCTCACACTAACCCGCGCCCTCACACGTACGCTCCCCCTAAACCGCTGTCATACCCTCAATTGGACCCGAAACCATCCCCGTCCCCTAACCCTAACCCTAGCCCGAACCCTAACCCTAACACTTCCCTGAAGCCTTCCCCTCACCCGTCCCCTAATCCTAACCCGTACGGTCACACTAACCTGCGCCCTCACACGTACGCTCCCCCTAAACCGTTGTCGTACCCTCACCTTTACCCTAAACCGTCCCCGTCCCCTAACCCTAACCCTAGCCCAAACCCTATCTATAACCCTTTTCCGAAGCCTTCCCCTCACCCGTCCCCTAATCCTAACCCGTACGCTCACACTAACCCGTGCCCTCACATGTACGCTCCCCCTAAACCGCTGTCGTACCCTCAACTGGATCCGAAACCGTTCCCGTCCCCTAACCCTAACCCTAGCCCGAACCCTAACCCTAACCCTTCCCCGAAGCCTACCCCTCACCCGTCCCCTAATCCTAACCCGTACCCTCACACTATCCAGCCCGTTCACACGTACGCTGCCCCTAAACCGTTGTCCTACCCTCACCTGGACCCTAAAACGTCCCCGTCCCCTACCCCTAACCCTAGCCCGAACCCTAACCCTAACCCTTCCCCGAAGCCTTCCCCTCACCCGTCCCCTAAAACTAACCCGTAAGCTCACACTATCCAGCCCGCTCACACGTACGCTACCCCTAAACCGTTGTCGTACCCTCACCTGAACCCTAAACCGTCCCCGTACCCTAACCCTAACCCTGGCCCGAAACCTAACCCTAACCTTTCCCAGAAGCATTCCCCTCAACCGTGCACTAATCCTAACGTGTACGCTGACACTAACCCACGCGCTCACACGTACGCTCCCCCTCAACCGTTGTCGTACCCTCACTTGGACCCTAAACCGTCTCCGTCCCCTAACCCTAACCCTAGCCTCATCCCTAACCCTAACCTTTCCCCGAAGCATTCCCCTCAACCGTCCCCTAATCCTAACCCGGACGCTGACACTAACCCTCGCCCTCACACGAACGTTCCCCCTAAACCGTTGTCGTACCCTCACCTGGACCCTAAACCGTCCCCGTCCCCTAACCCTAACCCTAGCCCGAACCCTAACCCTAACCCTTCCCCGAAGCCTTCCCCTCACCCGTCCCCTAATCCTAAGCCGTACGCTCACACTAACCCGCCCCCTCACATGTACGCTCCCCCTAAACCGCTGTCGTACCCTCAATTAGACCCGAAACCATCCCCGTCCCCTAACCTTAACCCTAGCCCGAACCCTAACCCTAACCCTTCCCCGAAGCCTTCCCCTCACCCGTCCCATAATCCTAACCCGTACGCTCACACTAACCCGCGCCCTCACACGTACGCTCCCCCTAAACCGTTGTCGTACCCTCACCTGGACCCTAAACCGTCCCCGTCCCCTAACCCTAACCCTAGCCCGAACCCTAACCCTAACCCTTCCCCGAAGCCTTCCCCTCACCCGTCCCCTAATCCTCAGCCGTACGCTCACACTAACCTGCGACCTCACAGGTATGCTCCCCCTAAACCGTTGTCGTACACTCACCTGGACCCTAAACCTTCCCCGTCCCATAACACTCACCCTAGCCCGAAACCTAACCCTGACACTTCCCCGAAATCTTCCCCTCACCCGTCCCCTAATCCTAACCCGTACGCTCACACTAACCCGCGCCCTCACACGTACGCTCCCACTAAACCGCTGTCGTACCCTCAATTGGACCCGAAACCATCCCCGTCCCCTAACCTTAACCCTAGCCCGAACCCTAACCCTAACACTTCCCCGAAGTCTTCCCCTCACCCGTCCCCTAATCCTAACCCGTACGCTCACACTAATCCACGCCCTCACACGTATGCTCCCCCTAAACCGTTGTCGTACCCTCACCTGGACCCTAAAACGTCCCCGTCCCCTAACCCTAACCCTAGCCCGAACCCTAACTCTAACCATTCCCCGAAGCCTTCTCCTCACCCGTTCCCTAATCCTAACCCGTACGCTCACACTAACCCGTGCCCTCACAAGTATGATCCCCATAAACCGTTGTCGTACCCTCACCTGGACCCTAAACCGTCCCCATCCCCTAACCCTAACCTTAGCCTGAACCCTAACCCTAACCGTTCTCTGAAGCCTTCCCCTCACCCGTCCCCTAATCCTAACCCGTACGCTAACACTAACACGCGCCCTCATACGTACGCTCCCCCTAAAGCGTTGTCTTACCCTCACCTGGACCCAAAACCTTCCCCATCCCGTAACCCTAACCCTAGGCCGAACCCTAAACCTAACCCTTCCCCAAAGCCTTGCCCTAACTCGTCCCCTAATCCTAACCCGTACGCTCACACTAACCCGCGCCCTCACACGTACGCTCCCCCTAAAGCGTTCTCGTACCCTCACCTGGACCCTAAACCGTCCCCGTCCCCTAACCCTAACCCTAGCCGGAACCCTAACCCTAACCCTTCCCCGAAGCCTTCCCCTCACCCGTCCCCTAATCCTAACCTGTACGCTCACACTAACCCGCACCCTCACACGTACGCTCCCCCTAAAGGGTTGTCGTACCCTCACCTGGACCCTAAACAGTCCCCGTCCCCTAATCCTAAGCCTAGCCCGAACCCTAACCCTAACCCTTCCCCTAAGCCTTCACGTCACCCGTCACCTAATCCTAACCCGTACCATCACACTACCCACGCCCTCACACGTTCCGTCCACCTAAACCGTTGTCGTACCCTCACCTGGACCCTAAACCGTCCCCGTCCCCTAACCCTAACCCTAGGCCGAACCCTAACCCTAACCCTTCCCCGAAGCCTTCCCCTCACCCGCCCCTAAACCTAACCCGTACGCTCACACTAACCCACGCCCTCACACGTACGCTCCCCCTAAACCGTTGTCGTACCCTCACCTGGACCCTAAACCGTCCCCGTCCCCTAACCCTAACCCTAGCCCGAACCCTAACCCTTAACCTTCCCCGAAGCCTTCACGTCACCCGTCAACTAATCCTAACCCGTACCATCATACTACCCACGCCCTCACACGTTCGCTCCACCTAAACCGCTGTCGTACCCTCACCTGGACCCTAAACCGTCCCCGTCCCCTAACCCTAACCCTAGCCCTAACCCTAACCGTAACACTTCCCCGAAGCCTTCCCCTCACCCGTCCCCTAATCCTAATCCGTACGCTCACACTAACCCGCGCCCTCACACGTACGCTACCCCTAAACCGTTGTCGTACCCTCACATGGACCCTAAACCGTCCCCGTCCCCTAACCCTAACCCTAGCCCGAACCCTAACCCTAACCCTTCCCCGAAGCCTTCCCCTCACCCGTCCGCTAATCCTAACATGTACGCTCACACTATCCCGCGCTCTCACACGTACGCTCCCCCTAAAGCATTGTCGTAGCCTCACCTGGACCCTAAACCGTCCCCGTCCCCTAACCCTAACCCTAGCCCGAACCCTAACCCTACGCCTTCCCCGAAGCCTTCCCCTCACCCGTCCCCTAATCCTAACCCGTACGCTCACACTAACCCGTGCCCTCACACGTACGCTCCCCCTAAAGCGTTGTCGTACCCTCACCTGGACCATAAATCGTCCCCGTCCCTAACCCTAATCCTAGCCCGAACCCTATCCCTAACACTTCTCCGAAACCTTCCCCTCACCCGTCCCCTAATCCTAACCCGTACGCTCACACTAATCCGCGCCCTTCCACGTACGCTTCCCCTTAACCGCTGTCGTACCCTCACCTGGACCCTAAACCGTCCCCGTCGCCTAACTCTAACTCTAGCACGAACCCTAACCCTCACCCTTTCCCGAAGCCTTCCCCTCACCCGTCCCCTAATCGTAAGCCGTACGCTCACACTAACCTGTGCCCTCACACATACGCTCCCCCTAATCCGTTGTCGTACCCTTACCTGGACCCTACACCGTCCCCGTCCCCTAACCCTAACCCTAGCCCGAACCCTATCCCTAATCCTTCCCCGAAGCCTTCCCCTCACCCGTCCCCTAACCCTAACCCGTACGCTCACACTAACCCATGGCCTCACACGTACGCTCCCCCTAAATCGCTGTCGTACCCTCAACTAGACCCGAAATCGTCCCCGTCCCCTAACCCTAACCCTAGCACGAACCCTAACCCTAACCCTTCCCTGAAGCCTTCCCCTCACCCGTCCCCTAATCCTAACCCGTATGCTCACACTAACCCGCGCCCTCACACGTACGCTCCCCCTAAAGCATTGTCGTACACTCACCTGGACCCTAAAACGTACCCGTCCCCTAACCCTAACCCTAGCCCGAACCCTAACCCTAACCCTTACCCGAAGCCTTCCCCTCACCCGTCCCCTAGTTCTAACCCGTACGCTCACACTAACCCACGCCCTCTCACGTACGCTCCCCCTAAACCGTTGTCGTACCCTCACCTGGACCCTAAACCGTCCCCGTCCGCTAACACTAACCCTAGTCCGAACCCTAACCCTAACCCTTCCCCGAAGCCTTCCCCTCACCCGTCCCTTAATCCTAACCCGTACGCTCACACTAATCCGTGCCCTCACATGTACGCCCCCCCTAAACCGTTGTAGTACCCTCACCTAGACCCTAAACCGTCCCCGTCCCCTAACCCTAACCTTAGCCCGAACCCTAACACTAACCCTTCCCCGAAGCATTCCCCTCACCCGTCCCCTAATACTAACCCGTACACTCACACTATCCATCCCGCTAACACGTACGCTTCCCCTAAATCGTTGCCGTACCCATACCTGGACCCTAAACCGACCACATCACCTAACCCTAACCCTAGCCCGAACCCTATCCCTAACCCGTCCCCGAACCCTTCCCCTCACCCATCCCCTAATCCTAACCCGTACGCTCAAACTAACCCATGCCCTCACACGTACACTCCACCTAAACCTTTTTCGTACCCTCACCTTGACCCTCAACCGTCCCCATCCCCTAACCCTAACCCTAGACCGAACCCTAACCCTAACACTTCCCCGAAGCCTTCCCCTCACCCGTCCCCTAATCCTAACCCGTACGCTCACACTAACCCGCGCCCTCACACGTACACTCCCCCTAAACCGTTGTCGTACCCTCACCTGAACCCTAAATCGTCCCCGTCCTCTAACCCTAACCCTAGCCCGAACCCTAACACTAACCCTTCCCCGAAGCCTTCCCCTCACTCATCCCCTAATCCTAACCCATACGCTCACACTATCCAGCCCGCTCACACGTACGCTGCTCCTAAATCGTTGTCGTACCCACACCTGGACCGTAAACCGTCCCCATCCCCTAACCCTAACCCTAGCCCGAACCCTAAACCTAACCCGTCCCGAAGCCTTCCCCTCACCCATCCCCTAATCATAACCTGTACGCTCACACTAACCCAGGTCTTCACACGTACGCTCCCCCTAAACAGTTGTCGTACCCTCACTGGACCCTAAATCGTCCCCGTCCCCAATCCTAACCCTAGCCCGAACCCTCACCCTATCCCTTCCCCGAAGCCTTCCCTTCACCCGTCCCCTAATCCTAACCCGTACGCTCACACTAACCCGCGCCCTCACACGTACGCTCCCCCTAAACCGTTGTCGTACCCTCACCTGGACCCTAAACCGTCCCCGTCCCCTAACCCTAACCCTAGCCCGAACCCTAACCCTAACACTTCCCCAAAGTCTTCCCCTAACCCGTCCCCTAATCCTAACCCGTATGCTCACACTAACCCGCGCCCTCGCACGTACGCTACCCCTAAAGCATTGTCGTACCCTCACCTGGACCCTAAAACATCCCCGTCCTCTAAACCTAACCCTTCCCCGAAGCCTTCCCCTCACCCGGCCCCTAATTCTATCCCGTACGCTCACACTAACCCGCGCCCTCACACGTACGCTACCCCTAAACCGTTGTCGTACCCTCACCTGGACCCTAAACCGTCCTCATCCCCTAACCCTAACCCTAGGCCGAACCCTAACCCTAACCCTTCCCCGAAGCCTTCCCCTCAAACGTCCTCTAATCCTAATCCGTACGCTCACACTAACCCGCGCGCTCACACGTACGCTCCCCCTCAACCGTTGTCGTACCCTCACCTGGACCCTAAACCGTCTCCGTTCCCTAACCCTAACCCTAGCCCGAACCCTAACCCTAACACTTCACCGAAGCCTTCCCCTCACCCATCCCCTAATCCTAACACGTACGCTCACACTAACCCGCGCCCTCACACGAACGCTACCCCTAAACCGTTGTCATACCCTCCCCTGGACCCTAAACCGTCCCCGTCCCCTAACACTAACCCTAGTCCGAACCCTAACCCTAACCCTTCCCCGAAGCCTACCCCTCACCCGTCCCTTAATCCTAACCCATACGCTCACACTAACCCGCGCCCTCACACGTACGCTCCCCCTACACCGTTGTCATACCCTCACCTGGACCCTAAACCGTCCCCATCCCCTAACCCTAACCCTAGCCCGAACCCTCACACTAACCCTTCCCCGAAGCCTTCCCCTCACCCGTCTCCTAATCATAACCCGTAAGCTCACACTAACCCGTGCCCTCACACGTACGCTCCCCCTAAACCATTGTCATACCCTCACCTGGGCCGTAAACCGTCCCCGTCCTCTAACCCTAACCCTAGCCCGAACCCTAACCCTAACCCTTCCCCGAAGCCTTCCCCTCACCCGTCCCCTAATCCTAACCCGTACGCTCACACTAACCCACGCCCTCACACGTACGATCCCCCTAAACCGTTGTCGTACCCTCACCTGGACGCTAAACCGTCCCCGTCCCCTAAACCTAACCCTAACCCTAGCCCGAACCCTAACCCTAACCCTTCCCCGAAGCCTTCCCCTCAACCGTCCCCCAATCCTAACCCGTACGCTGACACTAACCCGCGCCCTCACACGTACGATCCCCCTAAACCATTGTCGTACCCTCACCTGGACCCTAAACCATCCCCGTCTCCTAACCCTAACCCTAGCCCGAACCCTAACCCTAACCCTTCCCCGAAAACATCCCCTCACCCATCCCCTAATCCTAACCCGTACGCTCACACTAACCCGCGCCCTCACACGTACGCTCCCCCTAAACCATTGTCGTACCCTCTCCTGGACCCTAAACAGTCCACGTCCCCTAACCCTAACCCTAGCCCGAACCCTAACCCTAACCCTTCCCCAAAGTCTTCCCCTAACCCATCCCCTAATACTAACCCGTACGCTCACACTAACATGTGCCCTCACATGTACACTCCCCCTAAACCGTTGTCGTACCCTCACCTGGACCCTAAACCGTCCCCGTCCGTTAACCCTAACCCTAGCCCGAACCCTAAACCTAACCCTTCCCCGAAGCCTTCCCCACACCCGTCCCCTAATCCTAAGCCATACGCTCACACTAACCCGCGCCCTCACATGAACGCTCCCCCGAAACCGCTGTCGTACTCTCACCTGGACCCGAAACCGTCCCCGTCCGCTAACCCTAACACTAGCCCAAACCATATCTATAACCCATTTCCGAAGCCTTCCCATCACCCGTCCCCTAATCCTAACCCGTACGCTCACACTAACCCATGCCCTCACACGTACGCTCCCCTTAAACCGCTGTCGTACCCTCAACTGGACCCAAAACCGTCCCCGTCCCCTAACCCTAACCCTAGTCCGAACCCTAACCCTAACCCTTCCCGAAGCCTTCCCCCCAACCGTCCCCTAATCCTAACCCGTACGCTCACACTAACCCGCGCCCTCACACGTACACTCCCCCTAAACCGTTGTCGTACCCTCACCTGGACCCTAAACCGTCCCCTAACCCTAACCCTAACCCTAGCCCGAACCATAACCCTGAACCTTCCCCGAAGCCTTCCCCTCACCCGTCCACTAATCCTAACCCGTACGCTCACACTAACCCGCGCCCTCACACGTACGCTCCCCCTAAAGCGTTCTCGTACCCTCACCTGGACCCTAAACCGTCCCCGTCCCCTAACGGTAACCCTAGCCGGAACCCTAACCGTAACACTTCTCCGAAGCCTTCCCCTCACCCGTCCACTAATCCTAACCCGTACGCTCACACAAACCCACGCCCTCACACATACGCTGCCCCTAAACCGTTGTCGTACACTCACTTGGACCCTAAAACGTCCCCGTCCCCTAACCCTAACCCTAGGCCGAACCGTAAACCTAACCCTTCCCCAAAGCCTTCCCTTAACTCGTCCCCTAATCCTAACCCGTACGCTCACACTAACCCGCGCCCTCACACGTACGCTCCACCTAAACCGCTGTCGTACCCTCAACTGGACCCGAAACCGTCCCCGTACCCTAACCCTAACCCTAGCCCGAACCCTAACCCTAACACTTCCCCGAAGCCTTCCCCTCACCCGTCCCCTAATCCTAACCCGTAAGCTCACTCTAACCCGTGCCCTCACACGTACGCTCCCCCTAAACCATTGTCGTACCCTCACCTGGGCCCTAAACTTTCCCCGTACCCTAACCCTAACCCTAGCCTGAAACCTAACCCTTAACCTTCCCCGAAGCCTTCCCCTCACCCGTCCCCTAATCCTAACCCGTACGCTCACACTAACCCACGCCCTCACACGTACGCTCCCCCTAAACTGTTGTCGTACCCTCACCTGGACCCTAAACCGTCCCCGTACCCTAACCCTAACCCTAGCCCGAACCCTAACCCTAACCCTTCCCCTCACCCGTACCGTTATCCTAACCCGTACGCTCACACTAACCCGCGCCTCACACGTACGCTCCCCCTAAACCGTTGTCGTGCCCTCACCTGGACCCTATACATCCCCGTCCCCTAACCCTAACCCTAGCCCGAACACTCACCCTAACACTTCCCCGAAGCCTTCCCCTCACCCGTCCCCTAATCCTAACCGGTACGCTCACACTAACCCGTGCCCTCACACGTACGCTCCCCCTATAACGTTGGCGTACCCTCACCTGGACCCTAAACCGTCCCCATCCCCTAACCCTAACCCTAGCCAGAACCCTAACCCTAACCTTTCCCCAAAACCTTCCCCTAACCCGTCCCCTATTCCTAACCCGTACGCTCACACTAACCCGCGCCCACACACGTACGCTCCCCCTAAACCATTGTCGTACCCTCACCTGGACCCTAAACCGTCCTCGTCCCCTAACCCTATCCCTAGCCCGAACCCTAACCCTAACCCTTCCCCGAAGCCTTCCCCTCACCCGTCCCTAATCCTAACCCGTACGCTCACACTAACCTGCGCCCTCACACGTACGCACCCCCAAAACAGTTGTCGTACCCTCACCTGGACCATAAACCGTCCCCGTCCCCTAACCCTAACCCTAGCCCGAACCCTAACCCTAACCCTTCTCCGAAGCCTTCCCCTCACCCGTCCCCTAATCCTAACCCGTATGCTCACACTAACCCACGCCCTCACACGTACGCTCTCCCTAAACCGTCGTCGTACTCTCACATGGACCCTAAACCATCCCCGTCCCCTAACACTAACCCTAGCCCGAACCCTTACCCTAACCCTTCCCTGAAGCCTTCCCCTCACCCGTCCCCTAATCCTAACCCGTACGCTCACACTAACCAGCCCGCTCACACTTACGCTGCCCCTAAACCGTTGTCGTACCCTCACCTGGACCCTAAACCGTCCCCATCCCCTAACCCTAACCCTACCCAAACACTAACCCTAACACGTCCCCGAAGCCTTCCACTCACCCATTCCCTAATCCTAACACGTACGCTCACACTAACCCGCGCCCTCACACGTACGCTCCCCCTAAACCGTGGTCGTACCCTCACCTGGATCCTAAACCGTCCCCGTCTCCTAACCCTAACCCTAGCCCGAACCCTAACCCTAACCCTTCCCCGAAGCCTTCCCCTCACACGTCCCCTAATCCTAAGCCATACGCTCACACTAACCCGCGCCCTCACATGAACGCTCCCCCGAAACCGCTGTCGTACTCTCACCTGGACCCGAAACCGTCCCCGTCCGCTAACCCTAACACTAGCCCAAACCATATCTATAACCCATTTCCGAAGCCTTCCCATCACCCGTCCACTAATCCTAACCCGTACGCTCACACTAACCCGCGCCCTCACACGTACGCTCCCCCTAAAGCGTTCTCGTACCCTCACCTGGACCCTAAACCGTCCCCGTCCCCTAACCCTAACCCTAGCCCGAACACTAACCCTAACCCTTCCCCGAAGCCTTCCCCTCACCCGTCCCCTAATCCTAACCCGTACGCTCACACTATCCATTCCGCTCACACGTACGCTGCCCCTAAACCGTTGTCGTACCCACACCTGGACCCTAAACGGTCCCCATCCCCTAACCTTAACCCTAGCCCAGACCCTAACCCTAAACCTTCCCCGAAGCCTTCCCCTCACCCGTCCCCTAATCCTAACCTGTACGCTCACACTTACCCGCGCCCTCACACGTACGCTCCCCCTAAACCGTTTTCGTACCCTCACCTGGACCCTAAACCGTCCCCGTCCCCTAACCCTAACCCTAGCCCGAACCCTAACCCTAACCGTTGCCCGAAGCCTTCCCCTCACCCGTCCCCTAATCCTAACCCGTACGCTCACACTAAACAGCCCGCTCACATGTACGCTGCCCCTAAACCGTTGTGGTACCCTCACCTGGACCCTAAACCGTCCCCATCCCCTAACACTAACACTACCCAAACCCTAACTCTAACCCGTCCCCGAAGCCTTCCCCTCACCCGTCCCCTAATCCTAACCCGTACGCTCAAACTAACCCGCGCCGTCACACGTACGCTCCCCCTAAACCGTTGTCGTACCCTCACCTGGACCCTAAACCGTCCCCGTCCCCAAACCCTAACCCTAGCCCGAACCCTAACCCTAACCCTTCCACGAAGCCTTCCCGTCACCCGTCCCCTAATCCTAACCCGTACGCTCACACTAACCCGCGCCCTCACACGTACGCTCCCCCTAAACCGTTGTCGTACCCTCACCTGGACCCTAAACCGTCCCCGTCACCTAACCTTAACCCTAGCCCGAACCCTAACCCTAACCCTTCAACAAAGCTTTCCCCTAACCAGTCCCCTAATCCTAACCCGTACGCTCACACTAACCGGCGCCCGCAAACGTACGCTCCCCCTAAACCGTTGTCGTACACTCACCTGGACCCTAAACCGTCCCCGTCCCCTAAACCTAACCCTAGCCCGAACCCTAACCCTAACCCTTCCCCGAAGCCTTCGCTTCACCCGTCCCCTAAAACTAACCCGTAAGCTCACACTACCACGCGCCCTCACACGTACGCTCCCCCTAAACCGTTGTCGTACACTCACCTGGACCCTAAACCGCCCCCGTCCCCTAACCCTACCCCTAGCCCGAACCCTAACCCTAAACCTTCCCAGAAGCCTTCCCCTCACCCGTCCCCTAATCCTAAACCGTACGCTCACACTAACCCACGCCTTCACACATATGCTCCCCCTAACCGTTGTCGTACCCTCACCTGGACCCTAAACCGTCCCCGTCCCTTAACCCTAACCCTAGCCCGAACCCTATCCCTAACACTTCCCTGAAGCCTTCCCCTCACCCGTCCCCTAATCCTAACCCGTACGTTCACACTAACCCGCGCCCTCACACGTATGCTCCACCTAAACCGCTGTCGTACCCTCATCAGGACCCGAAACCGTCCCCGTCCCTTAAGCCTAACCCTAGCCCGAACCCTAACCCTAACCCTTCCCCGAAGCCTTCCCCTCACCCGTCTCCTAATCCTAACCCGAACGCTCACACTAACCCGCGCCCTCACACGTACGCTCCACCTAAACCGCTGTCGTACCCTCAACTGGACCCGAAACCGTCCCCGTCCCCTAACCCTAACCCTAGCCCGAAACCTAACCCTAACACTTCCCCGAAGCCTTCCCCTCACCCGTCTCCTAATCATAACCCGTAAGCTCACACTAACCCGTGCCCTCACACGTACGCTCCCCCTAAACCATTGTCGTACCCTCACCTGGGCCCTAAACCGTCCCCGTCCTCTAACCCTAACCCTAGCCCGAACCCTAACCCTAACCCTTCCCCGAAGCCTTCCCCTCACCCGTCCCCTAATCCTAACCCGTACGCTCACACTAACCCACGCCCTCACACGTACGCTCCCCCTAAACCGTTGTCGTACCCTCACCTGGACGTTAAACCGTCCCCGTCCCCTAACCCTAACCCTAACCCTAGCCCGAACCCTAACCCTAACCCTTCCCCGAAGCCTTCCCCTCAACCGTCCCCCAATCCTAACCCGTACGCTGACACTAACCCGCGCCCTCACACGTACGATCCCCCTAAACCATTGTCGTACCCTCACCTGGACCCTAAACCATCCCCGTCCCCTAACCCTAACCCTAGCCCGAACCCTAACCCTAACCCTTCCCCGAAGACATCACCTCACCCATCCCCTAATCCTAACCCGTACGCTCACACTAACCCACGCCCTCACACGTACGCTCCCCCTAAACCATTATCGTGCCCTCACCTGGACCCTAAACCGTCCCCATCCCCTAACCCTAACCCTAGCCCGAACCTTAACCCTAACCATTCCCCGAAACCTTCCCCTCACCCGTCCGCTAATCCTAACCCGTACGCTCACACTAACCCACGTCTTCACACGTATGCTCCCCCTAAACCGTTGTCGTACCCTCACCTGGACCCTAAACCGTCCCCGTCCCCAAACCCTAACCCTAGCCCGAACCCTAACCCTAACCCTTCCACGAAGCCTTCCCGTCACCCGTCCCCTAATCCTAACCCGTACGCTCACACTAACCCGCGCCCTCACACGTACGCTCCCCCTAAACCGTTGTCGTACCCTCACCTGGACCCTAAACCGTCCCCGTCACCTAACCTTAACCCTAGCCCGAACCCTAACCCTAACCCTTCAACAAAGCTTTCCCCTAACCAGTCCCCTAATCCTAATCCGTACGCTCACACTAACCGGCGCCTGCAAACGTACGCTCCCCCTAAACCGTTGTGGTACCCTCACCTGGACCCTAAACCGTCCCCATCCCCTAACACTAACCCTACACAAACCCTAACCCTAACCCGTCCCCGAAGCCTTCCCATCACCCGTCCCCGAATCCTAACCCGTACGCTCAAACTAAACCGCGCCGTCACACGTACGCTACCCCTAAACCGCTGTCGTACCTTCATCTGGACCCGAAACCGTCCCCGTCCCCTAACCCTAACCCTAGCCCGAACCCTAACCTTAACCCTTTCCCGAAGCCTTCCCCTCACCCGTCTCCTAATCCTAACCCGAACTCTCACACTAACCCGCGCCCTCACACGTACACTCCACCTAAACCGCTGTCGTAACCTCAACGGGACCCGAAACCGTCCCCGTCCCCTAACCCTAACCCTAGCCCGAAACCTAACCCTAACACTTCCCCGAAGCCTTTCCCTCACCCGTCCCCTAATCCTAACCCGTAAGCTCACACTAACCCGTGCCCTCACATGTATGCTCCCCCTAAACCATTGTCGTACCCTCACCTGGGCCATAAACAGTCCCCATCCCCTAACCCGAACCCTAACCGTAACCCTTCCCCGAAGCCTTCCCCTCACCCGTCCCATAATCCTAACGCGTACGCTCACACTAACTCGCGCCTTCACACATACGCTCCCCCTAACCGTTGTCGTATCCTCACCTGGACGCTAAACCGTCCCTGTCCCCTAACCCTAACCCTAACCCTAGCCCGAACCCTAACCCTGACCCTTCCCCGAAGCCTTCCCGTCAACCGTCCCCCAATCCTAACCCGTACGCTGACACTAACCCGCGCCCTCACACGTACGCTCCCCCTAAACCATTGTCGTACCCTCACCTGGACCCTAAAGCATCCCCGTCCCCTAACCCTAACCCTAGCCCGAACCCTAACCCTAACCCTTCCCCGAAGACATCCCCTCACCCATCCCCTAATCCTAACCCGTACGCTCACACTAACCCGCGCCCTCACACGTACGCTCCCCCTAAACCATTATCGTGCCCTCACCTGGACCCTAAACCGTCCCCATCCCCTAACCCTAACCCTAGCCCGAACCTTAACCCTAACCATTCCCCGAAACCTTCCCCTCATCCGTCCGCTAATCCTAACCCGTACGCTCACACTAAACCACGTCTTCACACGTACGCTCCCCCTAAACCGTTGTCGTACCCTCACCTGGACCCTAAACCGTCCCCGTCCCCTAACCCTAACTCTAGCCCGAACCCTAACCCTAACCCTTCTCCGAAGCCTTCCCCTCACCCGTCCCCTAATCCTAACCCGTACGCTCACACTATCCATTCCGCTCACAAGTACGCTGCCCCTAAACCGTTGTCGTACCCACACCTGGACCCTAAACGGTCCCCATCCCCTAATCTTAACCCTAGCCCAGACCCTAACCCTAAACCTTCCCCGAAGCCTTCCCCTCACCCGTCCCCTAATCCTAACCCGTACGCTCACACTTACCCGCGCCCTCAAACGTACGCTCCCCCTACACCGTTTTCGTACCCTCACCTGGACCCTAAACCATCCCCGTCCCCTAACCCTAACCCTAGCCCGAACCCTATCCCTAACCTTTCCCGGAAGCCTTCGCCTCACCCGTACCCTAATCCTTACCCGTACGCTCACACTAACCCGCGCCCTCACACGTACGATCCCCCAAACCGCTGTCGTACCCTCACCTGGACCCTAAACCGTCCCCGTCCCCTAACCCTAACCCTAGCCCGAACCCTAACCGTGACCCTTCCCCGAAGCCTTCCCCTCAACCGTCCCCCAATCCTAACCCGTACGCTGACACTAACCCGCGCCCTCACACGTACGCTCCCCCTAAACCATTGTCGTACCCTCACCTGGACCCTAAACCATCCCCATCCCCTAACCCTAACCCAAGCCCGAACCCTAACCCTAACCCTTCCCCGAAGACATCCCCTCACCCATCCCCTAATCCTAACCCGTACGCTCACACTAACCCGCGCCCTCACACGTACGCTCCCCCTAAACCATTATCGTGCCCTCACCTGGACCCTAAACCGTCCCCATCCCCTAACCCTAACCCTAGCCCGAACCTTAACCCTAACCATTCCCCGAAACCTTCCCCTCACCCGTCCGCTAATCCTAACCCGTACGCGCACACTAACCCACGTCTTCACATGTACGCTCCCCCTAAACCGTTGTCGTACCCTCACCTGGACCCTAAACCGTCCCCGTCCCCTAACCCTAACCCTAGCCCGAACCCTAACCCTAACCCTTCCCCGAAGCCTTCCCCTCACCCGTCCCCTAATCCTAACCCGTACGCTCACACTATCCATTCCGCTCACACGTACGCTACCCCTAAACCGTTGTCGTACCCACACCTGGACCCTAAATGGTCCCCATCCCCTAACCTTAACCCTAGCCCACACCCTAACCCTAAACCTTCCCCGAAGCCTTCCCCTCACCCGTCCCCTAATCCTAACCCGTACGCTCACACTTACCCGCGCCCTCACACGTACGCTCCCCGTAAACCGTTTTCGTACCCTCACCTGGACCCTAAACCGTCCCCGTCCCCTAACCCTAACCCTAGCCCGAACCCTAACCCTAACCGTTGCCCGAAGCCTTCCCCTCACCCGTCCCCTAATCCTAACCCGTACGCTCACACTAAACAGCCCGCTCACACGTACGCTGCCCCTAAACCGTTGTTGTACCCTCACCTGGACCCTAAGCCGTCCCAATCCCCTAACACTAACCCTACCCAAACCCTAACCCTAACCCGTCCCCGAAGCCTTCCCCTCACCCGTCCCCTAATCCTAACCCGTACGCTCAAACTAACCCGCGCCGTCACACGAACGCTACCCCTAAACCGCTGTCGTACCTTCATCTGGACCCGAAACCGTCCCCGTCCCCTAACCCTAACCCTAGCCCGAACCCTAACCTTAACCCTTCCCCGAAGCCTTCCACTCACCCGTCTCCTAATCCTAACCCGAACGCTCACACTAACCCGCGCCCTCACACGTACGCTCCACCTAAACCGCTGTCGTACCCTCAACTGGACCCGAAACCGTCCCCATCCCCTAACCCTAACCCTAGCCCGAAACCTAACCCTAACACTTCCCCGAAGCCTTTCCCTCACCCGTCCCCTAATCCTAACCCGTAAGCTCACACTAACCCGTGTCCTCACATGTACGCTCCTCCTAAACCATTGTCGTACCCTCACCTGGGCCCTAAACCGTCCCCGTCCCCTAACCCTAAACCTAGCCCGAACCCTAACCCTAACCCTTCCCCGAAGCCTTCCCCTCACCCTTCCCGTAATCCTAACCCGTACGCTCACACTAACCCGCGCCCTCACACGTACGCTCCCCCTAAACCGTTGTCGTACCCTCACCTGGACCCTAAACCGTCCCCGTCCCCAAACCCTAACCCTAGCCCGAACCCTAACCCTAACCCTTCCCCGAAGCCTTCCCGTCACCCGTCCCCTAATCCTAACCCGTACGCTCAAACTAACCCGCGCCCTAACACGTACGCTCCCCCTAAACCTTTGTCGTACCCTCACCTGGACCCTAAACCGTCCCCGTCACCTAACCTTAACCCTAGCCCGAACCCTAACCCTAACCCTTCAACAAAGCCTTCCCCTAACCTGTCCCCTAATCCTAACCCGTACGCTCACACTAACCCGCGCCCTCACACTTACGCTCCCCCTAAACCGTTGTCGTAACCTCACCTGGACCCTAAAACGTCCCCGTCCCCTAACCCTAACCCTAGCCCGAACCCTAACCCTAAACCTTCTCCGAAGCCTTCCCCTCACCCGTCCCCTAATCCTAACGCGTACGCTCACACTAACACGCGCCTTCACACGTACGCTCCCCTAACCGTTGTCGTACCCTCACCTGGACGCTAAACCGTCCCTGTCCCCTAACCCTAACCCTAACCCTAGCCCGAACCCTAACCCTGACCCTTCCCCGAAGCCTTCCCGTCAACCGTCCCCCAATCCTAACCCGTACGCTGACACTAACCCGCGCCCTCACACGTACGCTCCCCCTAAACCATTGTCGTACCCTCACCTGGACCCTAAACCATCCCCGTCCCCTAACCCTAACCCTAGCCCGAACCCTAACCCTAACCGTTCCCCGAAGACATCCCCTCACCCATCCCCTAATCCTAACCTGTACGCTCACACTAACCCGCGCCCTCACACGTACGCTCCCCCTAAACCATTATCGTGCCCTCACCTGGACCCTAAACCGTCCCCATCCCCTAACCCTAACCCTAGCCCGAACCTTAACCCTAAATATTCCCCGAAACCTTCCCCTCATCCGTCCGCTAATCCTAACCCGTACGCTCACACTAACCCACGTCTTCACACGTACGCTCCCCCTAAACCATTGTCGTACCCTCACCTGGACCCTAAACCGTCCCCGTCCCCTAACCCTAACCCTAGCCCGAACCCTAACCCTAACCCTTCTCCGAAGCCTTCCCCTCACCCGTCCCCTAATCCTAACCCGTACGCTCACACTATCCATTCCGCTCACAAGTACGCTGCCCCTAAACCGTTGTCGTACCCACACCTGGACCCTAAACGGTTCCCATCCCCTAATCTTAACCCTAGCCCAGACCCTAACCCTAAACCTTCCCCGAAGCCTTCCCCTCACCCGTCCCCTAATCCTAACCTGTACGCTCACACTTACCCGCGCCCTCACACGTACGCTCCCCCTACACCGTTTTCGTACCCTCACCTGGACCCTAAACCGTCCCCGTCCCCTAACCCTAACCCTAGCCCGAACCCTATCCCTAACCTTTCCCGGAAGCCTTCGCCTCACCCGTACCCTAATCCTTACCCGTACGCTCACACTAACCCGCGCCCTCACACGTACGATCCCCCAAACCGCTGTCGTACCCTCACCTGGACCCTAAACCGTCCCCGTCCCCTAACCCTAACCCTAGCCCACACCCTATCCATAACCCTTTTCCGAAGCCTTCCCCTCACCCGTCCCCGAATCCTAACCCGTACGCTCACACTAACCCGCGCCCTCACACTTACGCTCCCCCTAAACCGTTGTCGTAACCTCACCTGGACCCTAAACCGTCCCCGTCCCCTAACCCTACCCCTAGCCCAAACCCTAACCCTAAACCTTCCCCGAAGCCTTCCCTTCACCCGTCCCCTAATCCTAACCCGTACGCTCACACTAACCCGAGCCTTCACACGTACGCTCCCCCTAACCGTTGTCGTACCCTCACCTGGACGCTAAACCGTCCCCGTCCCCTAACCCTAACCCTAACCCTAGCCCGAACCCTAACCGTGACCCTTCCCCGAAGCCTTCCCCTCAACCGTCCCCCAATCCTAACCCGTACGCTGACACTAACCCGCGCCCTCACACGTACGCTCCCCCTAAACCATTGTCGTACCCTCACCTGGACCCTAAACCATCCCCATCCCCTAACCCTAACCCAAGCCCGAACCCTAACCCTAACCCTTCCCCGAAGACATCCCCTCACCCATCCCCTAATCCTAACCCGTACGCTCACACTAACCCGCGCCCTCACACGTACGCTCCCCCTAAACCATTATCGTGCTCTCACCTGGACCCTAAACCGTCCCCATCCCCTAACCCTAACCCTAGCCCGAACCTTAACCCTAACCATTCCCCGAAACCTTCCCCTCACCCGTCCGCTAATCCTAACCCGTACGCTCACACTAACCCACGTCTTCACATGTACGCTCCCCCTAAACCGTTGTCGTACCCTCACCTGGACCCTAAACCGTCCCCGTCCCCTAACCCTAACCCTAGCCCGAACCCTAACCCTAACCCTTCCCCGAAGCCTTCCCCTCACCCGTCCCCTAATCCTAACCCGTACGCTCACACTATCCATTCCGCTCACACGTACGCTACCCCTAAACCGTTGTCGTACCCACACCTGGACCCTAAATGGTCCCCATCCCCTAACCTTAACCCTAGCCCACACCCTAACCCTAAACCTTCCCCGAAGCCTTCCCCTCACCCGTCCCCTAATCCTAACCCGTACGCTCACACTTACCCGCGCCCTCACACGTACGCTCCCCGTAAACCGTTTTCGTACCCTCACCTGGACCCTAAACCGTCCCCGTCCCCTAACCCTAACCCTAGCCCGAACCCTAACCCTAACCTTTGCCCGAAGCCTTCCCCTCACCCGTCCCCTAATCCTAACCCGTACGCTCACACTAAACAGCCCACTCACACGTACGCTGCCCCTAAACCGTTGTTGTACCCTCACCTGGACCCTAAGCCGTCCCAATCCCCTAACACTAACCCTACCCAAACCCTAACCCTAACCCGTCCCCGAAGCCTTCCCCTCACCCGTCCCCTAATCCTAACCCGTACGCTCAAACTAACCCGCGCCGTCACACGAACGCTACCCCTAAACCGCTGTCGTACCTTCATCTGGACCCGAAACCGTCCCCGTCCCCTAACCCTAACCCTAGCCCGAACCCTAACCTTAACCCTTCCCCGAAGCCTTCCACTCACCCATCTCCTAATCCTAACCCGAACGCTCACACTAACCCGCGCCCTCACACGTACGCTCCACCTAAACCGCTGTCGTACCCTCAACTGGACCCGAAACCGTCCCCATCCCCTAACCCTAACCCTAGCCCGAAACCTAACCCTAACACTTCCCCGAAGCCTTTCCCTCACCCGTCCCCTAATCCTAACCCGTAAGCTCACACTAACCCGTGTCCTCACATGTACGCTCCTCCTAAACCATTGTCGTACCCTCACCTGGGCCCTAAACCGTCCCCGTCCCCTAACCCTAAACCTAGCCCGAACCCTAACCCTAACCCTTCCCCGAAGCCTTCCCCTCACCCTTCCCGTAATCCTAACCCGTACGCTCACACTAACCCGCGCCCTCACACGTACGCTCCCCCTAAACCGTTGTCGTACCCTCACCTGGACCCTAAACCGTCCCCGTCCCCAAACCCTAACCCTAGCCCGAACCCTAACCCTAACCCTTCCCCGAAGCCTTCCCGTCACCCGTCCCCTAATCCTAACCCGTACGCTCAAACTAACCCGCGCCCTAACACGTACGCTCCCCCTAAACCTTTGTCGTACCCTCACCTGGACCCTAAACCGTCCCCGTCACCTAACCTTAACCCTAGCCCGAACCCTAACCCTAACCCTTCAACAAAGCCTTCCCCTAACCTGTCCCCTAATCCTAACCCGTACGCTCACACTAACCCGCGCCCTCACACTTACGCTCCCCCTAAACCGTTGTCGTAACCTCACCTGGACCCTAAAACGTCCCCGTCCCCTAACCCTAACCCTAGCCCGAACCCTAACCCTAAACCTTCTCCGAAGCCTTCCCCTCACCCGTCCCCTAATCCTAACGCGTACGCTCACACTAACACGCGCCTTCACACGTACGCTCCCCTAACCGTTGTCGTACCCTCACCTGGACGCTAAACCGTCCCTGTCCCCTAACCCTAACCCTAACCCTAGCCCGAACCCTAACCCTGACCCTTCCCCGAAGCCTTCCCGTCAACCGTCCCCCAATCCTAACCCGTACGCTGACACTAACCCGCGCCCTCACACGTACGCTCCCCCTAAACCATTGTCGTACCCTCACCTGGACCCTAAACCATCCCCGTCCCCTAACCCTAACCCTAGCCCGAACCCTAACCCTAACCCTTCCCCGAAGACATCCCCTCACCCATCCCCTAATCCTAACCTGTACGCTCACACTATCCCGCGCCCTCACACGTACGCTCCCCCTAAACCATTATCGTGCCCTCACCTGGACCCTAAACCGTCCCCATCCCCTAACCCTAACCCTAGCCCGAACCTTAACCCTAAATATTCCCCGAAACCTTCCCCTCATCCGTCCGCTAATCCTAACCCGTACGCTCACACTAACCCACGTCTTCACACGTACGCTCCCCCTAAACCATTGTCGTACCCTCACCTGGACCCTAAACCGTCCCCGTCCCCTAACCCTAACCCTAGCCCGAACCCTAACCCTAACCCTTCTCCGAAGCCTTCCCCTCACCCGTCCCCTAATCCTAACCCGTACGCTCACACTATCCATTCCGCTCACAAGTACGCTGCCCCTAAACCGTTGTCGTACCCACACCTGGACCCTAAACGGTTCCCATCCCCTAATCTTAACCCTAGCCCAGACCCTAACCCTAAACCTTCCCCGAAGCCTTCCCCTCACCCGTCCCCTAATCCTAACCTGTACGCTCACACTTACCCGCGCCCTCACACGTACGCTCCCCCTACACCGTTTTCGTACCCTCACCTGGACCCTAAACCGTCCCCGTCCCCTAACCCTAACCCTAGCCCGAACCCTATCCCTAACCTTTCCCGGAAGCCTTCGCCTCACCCGTACCCTAATCCTTACCCGTACGCTCACACTAACACGCGCCCTCACACGTACGCTCCCCCTAAACCATTATCGTGCCCTCACCTGGACCCTAAACCGTCCCCATCCCCTAACCCTAACCCTAGCCCGAACCTTAACCCTAACCATTCCCCGAAACCTTCCCCTCACCCGTCCGCTAATCCTAACTCGTACGCTCACACTAACCCACGTCTTCACACGTACGCTCCCCCTAAACCGTTGTCGTACCCTCACCTGGACCCTAAACCGTCCCCGTCCCCTAACCCTAACCCTAGCCCGAACCCTAACCCTAACCCTTCCCCGAAGCCTTCCCCTCACCCGTCCCCTAATCCTAACCCGTACGCTCACAAGAACCGGCGCCCGCACACGTACGCTCCCCCTAAACCGTTGTCGTACACTCACCTGGACCCTAAACCGTCCCCGTCCCCTAACCCTAACCCTAGCCCGAACCCTAACCCTAACCCTTCCCCGAAGCCTTCCCCTCACCCGTCCCCTAATCCTAACCCGTACGCTC
The DNA here is from genome assembly GCF_964270905.1 of Leucopleurus acutus. Lineage (NCBI taxonomy): Eukaryota > Metazoa > Chordata > Mammalia > Artiodactyla > Delphinidae > Leucopleurus > Leucopleurus acutus. The sequence continues at coordinate 310,361 of NW_028139045.1, read as the reverse complement.
ACACTATCCATTCCGCTCACACGTACGCTACCCCTAAACCGTTGTCGTACCCACACCTGGACCCTAAATGGTCCCCATCCCCTAACCTTAACCCTAGCCCACACCCTAACCCTAAACCTTCCCCGAAGCCTTCCCCTCACCCGTCCCCTAATCCTAACCCGTACGCTCACACTAAACAGCCCGCTCACACGTACGCTGCCCCTAAACCGTTGTTGTACCCTCACCTGGACCCTAAACCGTCCCAATCCCCTAACACTAACCCTACCCAAACCCTAACCCTAACCCGTCCCCGAAGCCTTCCCCTCACCCGTCCCCTAATCCTAACCCGTACGCTCAAACTAACCCGCGCCGTCACACGAACGCTACCCCTAAACCGCTGTCGTACCTTCATCTGGACCCGAAACCGTCCCCGTCCCCTAACCCTAACCCTAACCCTAGCCCGAACCCTAACCTTAACCCTTCCCCGAAGCCTTCCACTCACCCGTCTCCTAATCCTAACCCGAACGCTCACACTAACCCGCGCCCTCACACGTACGCTCCACCTAAACCGCTGTCGTACCCTCAACTGGACCCGAAACCGTCCCCGTCCCCAAACCCTAACCCTAGCCCGAACCCTAACCCTAACCCTTCCCCGAAGCCTTCCCGTCACCCGTCCCCTAATCCTAACCCGTACGCTCAAACTAACCCGCGCCCTCACACGTACGCTCCCCCTAAACCTTTGTCGTACCCTCACCTGGACCCTAAACCGTCCCCGTCACCTAACCTTAACCCTAGCCCGAAACCTAACCCTAACCCTTCAACAAAGCCTTCCCCTAACCTGTCCCCTAATCCTAACCCGTACGCTCACACTAACCCGCGCCCTCACACTTACGCTCCCCCTAAACCGTTGTCGTAACCTCACCTGGACCCTAAAACGTCCCCATCCCCTAACCCTAACCCTAGCCCGAACCCTAACCCTAAACCTTCCCCGAAGCCTTCCCCTCACCCGTCCCCTAATCCTAACTCGTACGCTCACACTAACACGCGCCTTCACACGTACGCTCCCCTAACCGTTGTCGTACCCTCACCTGGACGCTAAACCGTCCCTGTCCCCTAACCCTAACCCTAACCCTAGCCCGAACCCTAACCCTGACCCTTCCCCGAAGCCTTCCCGTCAACCGTCCCCCAATCCTAACCCGTACGCTGACACTAACCCGCGCCCTCACACGTACGCTCCCCCTAAACCATTGTCGTACCCTCACCTGGACCCTAAACCATCCCCGTCCCCTAACCCTAACCCTAGCCCGAACCCTAACCCTAACCCTTCCCCGAAGACATCCCCTCACCCATCCCCTAATCCTAACCCGTACGCTCACACTAACCCGCGCCCTCACACGTACGCTCCCCCTAAACCATTATCGTGCCCTCACCTGGACCCTAAACCGTCCCCATCCCCTAACCCTAACCCTAGCCCGAACCTTAACCCTAAATATTCCCCGAAACCTTCCCCTCATCCGTCCGCTAATCCTAACCCGTACGCTCACACTAACCCACGTCTTCACACGTACGCTCCCCCTAAACCGTTGTCGTACCCTCACCTGGACCCTAAACCGTCCCCGTCCCCTAACCCTAACCCTAGCCCGAACCCTAACCCTAACCCTTCTCCGAAGCCTTCCCCTCACCCGTCCCCTAATCCTAACCCGTACGCTCACACTATCCATTCCGCTCACAAGTACGCTGCCCCTAAGCCGTTGTCGTACCCACACCTGGACCCTATACGGTCCCCATCCCCTAATCTTAACCCTAGCCCAGACCCTAACCCTAAACCTTCCCCGAAGCTTTCCCCTCACCCGTCCCCTAATCCTAACCTGTACGCTCACACTTACCCGCGCCCTCACACGTACGCTCCCCCTACAGCGTTTTCGTACCCTCACCTGGACCCTAAACCGTCCCCGTCCCCTAACCCTAACCCTAGCCCGAACCCTATCCCTAACCTTTCCCGGAAGCCTTCGCCACACCCGTACCCTAATCCTTACCCGTACGCTCACACTAACCCGCGCCCTCACACGTACGCTCCCCATAAACCATTATCGTGCCCTCACCTGGACCCTAAACCGTCCCCGTCCCCTAACCCTAACCCTAGCCCGAACCCTAACCCTAACCCTTCCCCGAAGCCTTCCCCTCACCCGTCCCCTAATCCTAACCCGTACGCTCACAAGAACCGGCGCCCGCACACGTACGCTCCCCCTAAACCGTTGTCGTACACTCACCTGGACCCTAAACCGTCCCCGTCCCCTAAACCTAACCCTAGCCCGAACCCTAACCCTAACACTTCCCCGAAGCCTTCGCTTCACCCGTCCCCTAAAACTAACCCGTAAGCTCACACTACCACGCGCCCTCACACGTACGCTCCCCCTAAACCGTTGTCGTACACTCACCTGGACCCTAAACCGCCCCCGTCCCCTAACCCTAACCCTAGCCCAAACCCTATCCATAACCCTTTTCCGAAGCCTTCCCCTCACCCGTCCCCTAATCGTAACCCGTACGCTCACACTAACCCGCGCCCTCACACTTACGCTCCCCATAAACCGTTGTCGTAACCTCACCTGGACCCTAAACCGTCCCCGTCCCCTAACCCTACCCCTAGCCCGAACCCTAACCTTAAACCTTCCCCGAAGCCTTCCCCTCACCCGTCCCCTAATCCTAACCCGTACGCTCACACTAACCCGCGCCTTCACACGTACGCTCCCCCTAACCGTTGTCGTACCCTCACCTGGACGCTAAACCGTCCCCGTCCCCTAACCCTAACCCTAACCCTAGCCCGAACCCTAACCCTGACCCTTCCCCGAAGCCTTCCCGTCAACTGTCCCCGAATCCTAACCCGTACGCTGACACTAACAAGCGCCCTCACACGTACGCTCCCCCTAAACCATTGTCGTACCCTCACCTGGACCCTAAACCATCCCCATCCCCTAACCCTAACCCTAGCCCGAACCGTAACCCTAACCCTTCCCCGAAGACATCCCCTCACCCATCCCCTAATCCTAACCCGTACGCTCACACTAACCCGCGCCCTCACACGTACGCTCACCCAAACAATTATCGTGCCCTCACCTGGACCCTAAACCGTCCCCATCCCCTAACCCTAACCCTAGCCCGAACCTTAACCCTAACCATTCCCCGAAACCTTCCCCTCACCCGTCCGCTAATCCTAACCTGTACGCTCACACTAACCCACGTCTTCACACGTACGCTCCCCCTAAACCGTTGTCGTACCCTCACCTGGACCCTAAACCGTCCCCGTCCCCTAACCCTAACCCTAGCCCGAACCCTAACCCTAACCCTTCCCCAAAGCCTTCCCCTCACCCGTCCCCTAATCCTAACCCGTACGCTCACACTATCCATTCCGCTCACACGTACGCTCCCCCTAAACCGTTGTCGTACCCACACCTGGACCCTAAACGGTCCCCATCCCCTAACCTTAACCCTAGCCCAGACCCTAACCCTAAACCTTCCCCGAAGCCTTCCCCTCACCCGTCCCCTAATCCTAACCCGTACGCTCACACTTACCCGCGCCCTCACACGTACGCTCCCCCTAAACCGTTTTCGTACCCTCACCTGGTCCCTAAACCGTCCCCGTCCCCTAACCCTAACCGTAGCCCGAACCCTAACCCTAACCGTTGCCCGAAACCTTCCCCTCACCCGTCCCCTAATCCTAACGCGTACGCTCACACTAAACAGCCCGCTCACACGTACGCTGCCCCTAAACCGTTGTGGTACCCTCACCTGGACCCTAAACCGTCCCAATCCCCTAACACTAACCCTACCCAAACCCTAACCCTAACCCGTCCCCGAAGCCTTCCCCTCACCCGTCCCCTAATCCTAACCCGTACGCTCAAACTAACCCGCGCCGTCACACGTACGCTACCCCTAAACCGCTGTCGTACCTTCATCTGGACCCGAAACCGTCCCCGTCCCCTAACCCTAACCCTAGCCCGAACCCTAACCTTAACCCTTCCCCGAAGCCTTCCCCTCACCCGTCTCCTAATCCTAACCCGAACGCTCACACTAACCCGCGCCCTCACACGTTCGCTCCACCTAAACCGCTGTCGTACCCTCAACTGGACCCGAAACCGTCCCCGTCCCCTAACCCTAACCCTAGCCCGAAACCTAACCCTAACACTTCCCTGAAGCCTTTCCCTCACCCGTCCCCTAATCCTAACCCGTAAGCTCACACTAACCCGTGCCCTCACATGTACGCTCCTCCTAAACCATTGTCGTACCCTCACCTGGACCCTAAACCGTCCCCGTCCCCAAACCCTAACCCTAGCCCGAACCCTAACCCTAACCCTTCCCCGAATCCTTCCCGTCACCCCTCCCCTAATCCTAACCCGTACGCTCACACTAACCCGCGCCCTCACACGTACGCTCCCCCTAAACCGTTGTCGTACCCTCACCTGGACCCTAAACCGTCCCCGTCACCTAACCTTAACCCTAGCCCGAACCCTAACCCTAACCCTTCAACAAAGCCTTCCCCTAACCTGTCCCCTAATCCTAACCCATACGCTCACACTAACCAGCGCCCGCACACGTACGCTCCCCCTAAACCGTTGTCGTACACTCACCTGGACCCTAAACCGTCCCCGTCCCCTAAACCTATCCCTAGCCCGAACCCTAACCCTAACCCTTCCCCGAAGCCTTCGCTTCACCCGTCCCCTAAAACTAACCCGTAAGCTCACACTACCACGCGCCCTCACACGTACGCTCCCCCTAAACCGTTGTCGTACACTCACCTGGACCCTAAACCGCCCCCGTCCCCTAACCCTAACCCTAGCCCAAACCCTATCCATAACCCTTTTCCGAAGCCTTCCCCTCACCCGTCCCCTAATCCTAACCCGTACGCTCACACTAACCCGCGCCCTCACACTTACGCTCCCCCTAAACCGTTGTCGTAACCTCACCTGGACCCTAAACCGTCCCCGTCCCCTAACCCTAACCCTAGCCCGAACCCTAACCCTAAACCTTCCCCGAAGCCTTCCCCTCACCCGTCCCCTAATCCTAACGCGTACGCTCACACTAACCCGCGCCTTCACACGTACGCTCCCCCTAACCGTTGTCGTACCCTCACCTGGACGCTAAACCGTCCCTGTCCCCTAACCCTAACCCTAACCCTAGCCCGAACCCTAACCCTGACCCTTCCCCGAAGCCTTCCCGTCAACCGTCCCCCAATCCTAACCCGTACGCTGACACTAACCCGCGCCCTCACACGTACGCTCCCCCTAAACCATTGTCGTACCCTCACCTGGACCCTAAACCATCCCGGTCCCCTAACCCTAACCCTAGCCCGAACCCTAAACCTAACCCTTCCCCGAAGACATTCCCTCACCCATCCCCTAATCCTAACCCGTACGCTCACACTAACCCGCGCCCTCACACGTACGCTCCCCCTAAACCATGATCGTGCCCTCACCTGGACCCTAAACCGTCCCCATCCCCTAACCCTAACCCTAGCCCGAACCTTAACCCTAACCATTCCCCGAAACCTTCCCCTCATCCGTCCGCTAATCCAAACCCGTACGCTCACACTAACCCACGTCTTCACACGTACGCTCCCCCTAAACCGTTGTCGTACCCTCACCTGGACCCTAAACCGTCCCCGTCCCCTAACCCTAACCCTAGCCCGAACCCTAACCCTAACCCTTCTCCGAAGCGTTCCCCTCATCGTCCCCTAATCCTAACCCGTACGCTCACACTATCCATTCCACTCACAAGTACGCTGCCCCTAAACCGTTGTCGTACACACACCTGGACCCTAAACGGTCCCCATCCCCTAATCTTAACCCTAGCCCAGACCCTAACCCTAAACCTTCCCCGAAGCCTTCCCCTCACCCGTCCCCTAATCCTAACCCGTACGCTCACACTTACCCGCGCCCTCACACGTACGCTCCCCCTACACTGTTTTCGTACCCTCACCTGGACCCTAAACCGTCCCCGTCCCCTAACCCTAACCCTAGCCCGAACCCTATCCCTAACCTTTCCCGGAAGCCTTCGCCTCACCCGTACCCTAATCCTTACCCGTACGCTCACACTAACCCGCGCCCTCACACGTACGCTCCCCCAAACCGCTGTCGTACCCTCACCTGGACCCTAAACCGTCCCCGTCCCGTAACCCTAACCCTAGCCCGAACCCTAACCCTAACCCTTCCCCGAAGACATCCCCTCACTCGTCCCCTAATCCTTACCCGTACGCTCACACTAACCCGCGCCCTCACACGTACGCTCCCCCTAAACCATTATCGTGCCCTCACCAGGACCCTAAACCGTCCCCATCCCCTAACCCTAACCCTAGCCCGAACCTTAACCCTAACCATTCCCCGAAACCTTCCCCTCACCCGTCCGCTAATCCTAACCCGTACGCTGACACTAACCCACGTCTTCACACGTACGCTCCCCCTAAACCGTTGTCGTACCCTCACCTGGACCCTAAACCGTCCCCGTCCCCTAACCCTAACCCTAGCCCGAACCCTAACCCTAACCCTTCCCCGAAGCCTTTCCCTCACCCGTCCCCTAATCCTAACCCGTACGCTCACACTAACCAGCGCCCGCACACGTACGCTCCCCCTAAACCGCTGTCGTACACTCACCTGGACCCTAAACCGTCCCCGTCCCCTAAACCTAACCCTAGCCCGAACCCTAACCCTAACCCTTCCCCGAAGCCTTCGCTTCACCCGTCCCCTAAAACTAACCCGTAAGCTCACACTACCACGCGCCCTCACACGTACGCTCCCCCTAAACCGTTGTCGTACACTCACCTGGACCCTAAACCGCCCCCGTCCCCTAACCCTAACCCTAGCCCAAACCCTATCCATAACCCTTTTCCGAAGCCTTCCCCTCACCCGTCCCCTAATCCTAACCCGTACGCTCACACTAACCCGCGCCCTCACACTTACGCTCCCCATAAACCGTTGTCGTAACCTCACCTGGACCCTAAACCGTCCCCGTCCCCTAACCCTACCCCTAGCCCGAACCCTAACCCTAAACCTTCCCCGAAGCCTTCCCCTCACCCGTCCCCTAATCCTAACCCGTACGCTCACACTAACACGCGCCTTCACACGTACGCTCCCCCTAACCGTTGTCGTACCCTCACCTGGACGCTAAACCGTCCCCGTCCCCTAACCCTAACCCTAACCCTAGCCCGAACCCTAACCCTGACCCTTCCCCGAAGCCTTCCCCTCAACCGTCCCCCAATCCTAACCCGTACGCTGACACTAACCCACACCCTCACACGTACGCTCCCCCTAAACCATTGTCGTACCCTCACCTGGACCCTAAACCATCCCCATCCCCTAACCCTAACCCTAGCCCGAACCCTAACCCTAACCCTTCCCCGAAGACATCCCCTCACCCATCCCCTAATCCTAACCCGTACGCTCACACTAACCCGCGCCCTCACACGTACGCTCCCCCTAAACCATTATCGTGCCCTCACCTGGACCCTAAACCGTCCCCATCCCCTAACCCTAACCCTAGCCTGAACCTTAACCCTAACCATTCCCCGAAACCTTCCCCTCACCCATCCGCTAATCCTAACCCGTACGCTCACACTAACCCACGTCTTCACACGTACGCTCCCCCTAAACCGTTGTCGTACCCGCACCTGGACCCTAAACCGTCCCCGTCCCCTAACCCTAACCCTAGCCCGAACCCTAACCCTAACCCTTCCCCGAAGCCTTCCCCTCACCCGTCCCCTAATCCTAACCCGTACGCTCACACTATCCATTCCGCTCACACGTACGCTACCCCTAAACCGTTGTCGTACCCACACCTGGACCCTAAACGGTCCCCATCCCCTAACATTAACCCTACCCCAGACCCTAACCCTAAACCTTCCCCGAAGCCTTCCCCTCACCCGTCCCCTAATCCTAACCCGTACGCTCACACTTACCCACGCCCTGACACGTACGCTCCCCCTAAACCGTTTTCGTACCCTCACCTGGACCCTAAACCGTCCCCGTCCCCTAACCCTAACCCTAGCCCGAACCCTAACCCTAACCGTTGCCCGAAGCCTTCCCCTCACCCGTCCCCTAATCCTAACCCGTACGCTCACACTAAACAGCCCGCTCACACGTACGCTGCCCCTAAACCGTTGTGGTACCCTCACCTGGACCCTAAACCGTCCCAATCCCCTAACACTAACCCTACCCAAACCCTAACCCTAACCCGTCCCCGAAGCCTTCCCCTCACCCGTCCCCTAATCCTAACCCGTACGCTCAAACTAACCCGCGCCGTCACACGTATGCTACCCCTAAACCGCTGTCGTACCTTCATCTGGACCCGAAACCGTCCCCATCCCCTAACCCTAACCCTAGCCCGAACCCTAACCTTAACCCTTCCCCGAAACCTTCCCCTCACCCGTCTCCTAATCCTAACCCGAACGCTCACACTAACCCGCGCCCTAACACGTACGCTCCCCCTAAACCGTTGTCGTACCCTCACCTGGACCCTAAAGTGTCCCCGTCCCCTAACCCTAACCCTAGCCCGAACCCTAACCCTAACCCTTCCCCGAAGCCTTCCCCTCACCCGTCCCCTAATGCTAGCCCGTACGCTCACACTAACCCGCGCCCTAACACGTACGCTCCCCCTAAACCGTTGTCGTACCCTCACCTGGACCCTAAAGTGTCCCCGTCCCCTAACCCTAACCCTAGCCCGAACCCTAACCCTAACCCTTGCCCGAAGCCTTCCCCTCACCCTTCCCCTAATCCTAACCCGTACGCTCACACTAAACAGCCCGCTCACACGTACGCTCCCCCTAAACCGTTGTCGTACACTCACCTGGACCCTAAACCATCCCCGTCCCCAAACACTAACTCTAGCCCGAACCCTAACCCTAACCCTTCTCCGAAGCCTTCCCCTCACCCGTCCCCTAATCCTAACCCGTACGCTCACACTATCCATTCCGCTCACAAGTACGCTGCCCCTAAACCGTTGTCGTACCCACACCTGGACCCTAAACGGTCCCCATCCCCTAATCTTAACCCTAGCCCAGACCCTAACCCTAAACCTTCCCCGAAGCCTTCCCCTCACCCGTCCCCTAATCCTAACCCGTACGCTCACATTTACCCGCGCCCTCACACGTACGCTCCCCCTACACCGTTTTCGTACCCTCACCTGGACCCTAAACCATCCCCGTCCCCTAACCCTAACCCTAGCCCGAACCCTATCCCTAACCTTTCCCGGAAGCCTTCGCCTCACCCGTACCCTAATCCTTACCCGTACGCTCACACTAACCCGCGCCCTCACACGTACGCTCCCCCAAACCGCTGTCGTACCGTCACCTGGACCCTAAACCGTCCCCGTCCCCTAACCCTAACCCTAGCCCACACCCTATCCATAACTCTTTTCCGAAGCCTTCCCCTCACCCGTCCCCTAATCCTAACCCGTACGCTCACACTAACCCGCGCCCTCACACTTACGCTTCCCCTAAACCGTTGTCGTAACCTCACCTGGACCCTAAACCGTCCCCGTCCCCTAACCCTAACCCTAGCCCGAACCCTAACCCTAAACCTTCCCCGAAGCCTTCCCTTCACCCGTCCCCTAATCCTAACCCGTACGCTCACACTAACCCGAGCCTTCACACGTACGCTCCCCCTAACCGTTGTCGTACCCTCACCTGGACGCTAAACCGTCCCCGTCCCCTAACCCTAACCCTAACCCTAGCCCGAACCCTAACCCTAACCCTTCCCCGAAGCCTTCCCCTCACCCGTCCCCTAATCCTAACCCGTACGCTCACACTATCCATTCCGCTCACACGTACGCTACCCCTAAACCGTTGTCGTACACACACCTGGACCCTAAATGGTCCCCATTCCCTAACCTTAACCCTAGCCCACACCCTAACCCTAAACCTTCCCCGAAGCCTTCCCCTCACCCGTCCCCTAATCCTAACCCGTACGCTCACACTTACCCGCGCCCTCACACGTACGCTCCCCCTAAACCGTTTTCGTACCCTCACCTGGACCCTAAACCGTCCCCGTCCCCTAACCCTAACCCTAGCCCGAACCCTAACCCTAACCGTTGCCCGCAGCCTTCCCCTCACCCGTCCCCTAATCCTAACCCGTACGCTCACACTAAACAGCCCGCTCACACGTACGCTGCCCCTAAACCGTTGTTGTACCCTCACCTGGACCCTAAACCGTCCCAATCCCCTAACACTAACCCTACCCAAACCCTAACCCTAACCCGTCCCCGAAGCCTTCCCCTCACCCGTCCCCTAATCCTAACCCGTACGCTCAAACTAACCCGCGCCGTCACACGAACGCTACCCCTAAACCGCTGTCGTACCTTCATCTGGACCCGAAACCGTCCTGGTCCCCTAACCCTAACCCTAGCCCGAACCCTAACCTTCACCCTTCCCCGAAGCCTTCCACTCACCCGTCTCCTAATCCTAACCCGAACGCTCACACTAACCCGCGCCCTCACACGTACGCTCCACCTAAACCGCTGTCGTACCCTCAACTGGACCCGAAACCGTCCCCATCCCCTAACCCTAACCCTAGCCCGAAACCTAACCCTAACACTTCCCCGAAGCCTTTCCCTCACCCGTCCCCTAATCCTAACCCGTAAGCTCACACTAACCCGTGTCCTCACATGTACGCTCCTCCTAAACCATTGTCGTACCCTCACCTGGGCCCTAAACCGTCCCCGTCCCCTAACCCTAACCCTAGCCCGAACCCTAACCCTAACCCTTCCCCGAAGCCTTCCCCTCACCCGTCCCCTAATCCTAACCCGTACGCTCACACTAACCGGCGCCCGCACACGTACGCTCCCCCTAAACCGCTGTCGTACACTCACCTGGACCCTAAACCGTCCCCGTCCCCTAAACCTAACCCTAGCCCGAACCCTAACCCTAACCCTTCCCCGAAGCCTTCGCTTCACCCGTCCCCTAAAACTAACCCGTAAGCTCACACTACCACGCGCCCTCACACGTACGCTCCCCCTAAACCGTTGTCGTACACTCACCTGGACCCTAAACCGCCCCCGTCCCCTAACCCTAACCCTAGCCCAAACCCTATCCATAACCCTTTTCCGAAGCCTTCCCCTCACCCGTCCCCTAATCCTAACCCGTACGCTCACACTAACCCGCGCCCTCACACTTACGCTCCCCATAAACCGTTGTCGTAACCTCACCTGGACCCTAAACCGTCCCCGTCCCCTAACCCTACCCCTAGCCCGAACCCTAACCCTAAACCTTCCCCGAAGCCTTCCCCTCACCCGTCCCCTAATCCTAACCAGTACGCTCACACTAACACGCGCCTTCACACGTACGATCCCCCTAACCGTTGTCGTACCCTCACCTGGACGCTAAACCGTCCCCGTCCCCTAACCCTAACCCTAACCCTAGCCCGAACCCTAACCCTGACCCTTCCCCGAAGCCTTCCCCTCAACCGTCCCCCAATCCTAACCCGTCCGCTGACACTAACCCACGCCCTCACACGTACGCTCCCCCTAAACCATTGTCGTACCCTCACCTGGACCCTAAACCATCCCCATCCCCTAACCCTAACCCTAGCCCGAACCCTAACCCTAACCCTTCCCCGAAGACATCCCCTCACCCATCCCCTAATCCTAACCCGTACGCTCACACTAACCCGCGCCCTCACACGTACGCTCCCCCTAAACCATTATCGTGCCCTCACCTGGACCCTAAACCGTCCCCATCCCCTAACCCTAACCCTAGCCCGAACCTTAACCCTAACCATTCCCCGAAACCTTCCCCTCACCCATCCGCTAATCCTAACCCGTACGCTCACACTAACCCACGTCTTCACACGTACGCTCCCCCTAAACCGTTGTCGTACCCTCACCTGGACCCTAAACCGTCCCCGTCCCCTAACCCTAACCCTAGCCCGAACCCTAACCCTAACCCTTCCCCGAAGCCTTCCCCTCACCCGTCCCCTAATCCTAACCCGTACGCTCACACTATCCATTCCGCTCACACGTACGCTACCCCTAAACCGTTGTCGTACCCACACCTGGACCCTAAACGGTCCCCATCCCCTAACCTTAACCCTACCCCAGACCCTAACCCTAAACCTTCCCCGAAGCCTTCCCCTCACCCGTCCCCTAATCCTAACCCGTACGCTCACACTTACCCGCGCCCTCACACGTACGCTCCCCCTAAACCGTTTTCGTACCCTCACCTGGACCCTAAACCGTCCCCGTCCCCTAACCCTAACCCTAGCCCGAACCCTAACCCTAACCGTTGCCCGAAGCCTTCCCCTCACCCGTCCCCTAATCCTAACCCGTACGCTCACACTAAACAGCCCGCTCACACGTACGCTGCCCCTAAACCGTTGTGGTACCCTCACCTGGACCCTAAACCGTCCCAATCCCCTAACACTAACCCTACCCAAACCCTAACCCTAACCCGTCCCCGAAGCCTTCCCCTCACCCGTCCCCTAATCCTAACCCGTACGCTCAAACTAACCCGCGCCGTCACACGTACGCTACCCCTAAACCGCTGTCGTACCTTCATCTGGACCCGAAACCGTCCCCGTCCCCTAACCCTAACCCTAGCCCGAACCCTAACCTTAACCCTTCCCCGAAACCTTCCCCTCACCCGTCTCCTAATCCTAACCCGAACGCTCACACTAACCCGCGCCCTAACACGTACGCTCCCCCTAAACCGTTGTCGTACCCTCACCTGGACCCTAAAGTGTCCCCGTCCCCTAACCCTAACCCTAGCCCGAACCCTAACCCTAACCCTTCCCCGAAGCCTTCCCCTCACCCGTCCCCTAATGCTAGCCCGTACGCTCACACTAACCCGCGCCCTAACACGTACGCTCCCCCTAAACCGTTGTCGTACCCTCACCTGGACCCTAAAGTGTCCCCGTCCCCTAACCCTAACCCTAGCCCGAACCCTAACCCTAACCCTTGCCCGAAGCCTTCCCCTCACCCTTCCCCTAATCCTAACCCGTACGCTCACACTAAACAGCCCGCTCACACGTACGCTCCCCCTAAACCGTTGTCGTACACTCACCTGGACCCTAAACCGTCCCCGTCCCCAAACACTAACTCTAGCCCGAACCCTAACCCTAACCCTTCTCCGAAGCCTTCCCCTCACCCGTCCCCTAATCCTAACCCGTACGCTCACACTATCCATTCCGCTGACAAGTACGATGCCCCTAAACCGTTGTCGTACCCACACCTGGACCCTAAACGGTCCCCATCCCCTAATCTTAACCCTAGCCCAGACCCTAACCCTAAACCTTCCCCGAAGCCTTCCCCTCACCCGTCCCCTAATCCTAACCCGTACGCTCACACTTACCCGCGCCCTCACACGTACGCTCCCCCTACACCGTTTTCGTACCCTCACCTGGACCCTAAACCATCCCCGTCCCCTAACCCTAACCCTAGCCCGAACCCTATCCCTAACCTTTCCCGGAAGCCTTCGCCTCACCCGTACACTAATCCTTACCCGTACGCTCACACTAACCCGCGCCCTCACACGTACGCTCCCCCAAACCGCTGTCGTACCCTCACCTGGACCCTAAACCGTCCCCGTCCCCTAACCCTAACCCTAGCCCACACCCTATCCATAACTCTTTTCCGAAGCCTTCCCCTCACCCGTCCCCTAATCCTAACCCGTACGCTCACACTAACCCGCGCCCTCACACTTACGCTTCCCCTAAACCGTTGTCGTAACCTCACCTGGACCCTAAACCGTCCCCGTCCCCTAACCCTACCCCTAGCCCGAACCCTAACCCTAAACCTTCCCCGAAGCCTTCCCTTCACCCGTCCCCTAATCCTAACCCGTACGCTCACACTAACCCGAGCCTTCACACGTACGCTCCCCCTAACCGTTGTCGTACCCTCACCTGGAAGCTAAACCGTCCCCGTCCCCTAACCCTAACCCTAACCCTAGCCCGAACCCTAACCCTGACCCTTCCCCGAAGCCTTCCCCTCAACCGTCCCCCAATCCTAACCCGTACGCTGACACTAACCCGCGCCCTCACACGTACGCTCCCCCTAAACCATTGTCGTACCCTCACCTGGACCCTAAACCATCCCCATCCCCTAACCCTAACCCAAGCCCGAACCCTAACCCTAACCCTTCCCCGAAGACATCCCCTCACCCATCCCCTAATCCTAACCCGTACGCTCACACTAACCCGCGCCCTCACACGTACGCTCCCCCTAAACCATTATCGTGCCCTCACTTGGACCCTAAACCGTCCCCATCCCCTAACCCTAACCCTAGCCCGAACCTTAACCCTAACCATTCCCCGAAACCTTCCCCTCACCCGTCCGCTAATCCTAACCCGTACGCTCACACTAACCCACGTCTTCACATGTACGCTCCCCCTAAACCGTTGTCGTACCCTCACCTGGACCCTAAACCGTCCCCGTCCCCTAACCCTAACCCTAGCCCGAACCCTAACCCTAACCCTTCCCCGAAGCCTTCCCCTCACCCGTCCCCTAATCCTAACCCGTACGCTCACACTATCCATTCCGCTCACACGTACGCTACCCCTAAACCGTTGTCGTACACACACCTGGACCCTAAATGGTCCCCATCCCCTAACCTTAACCCTAGCCCACACCCTAACCCTAAACCTTCCCCGAAGCCTTCCCCTCACCCGTCCCCTAATCCTAACCCGTACGCTCACACTTACCCGCGCCCTCACACGTACGCTCCCCCTAAACCGTTTTCGTACCCTCACCTGGACCCTAAACCGTCCCCGTCCCCTAACCCTAACCCTAGCCCGAACCCTAACCCTAACCCTTCCCCGAAGCCTTCCCGTCACCCGTCCCCTAATCCTAACCCGTACGCTCAAACTAACCCGCGCCCTCACACGTACGCTCCCCCTAAACCGTTGTCGTACCCTCACCTGGACCCTAAACCGTCCCCGTCACCTAACCTTAACCCTAGCCCGAACCCTAACCCTAACCCTTCAACAAAGCCTTCCCCTAACCTGTCCCCTAATCCTAACCCATACGCTCACACTAACCGGCGCCCGCACACGTACGCTCCCCCTAAACCGTTGTCGTACACTCACCTGGACCCTAAACCGTCCCCGTCCCCTAAACCTATCCCTAGCCCGAACCCTAACCCTAACCCTTCCCCGAAGCCTTCGCTTCACCCGTCCCCTAAAACTAACCCGTAAGCTCACACTACCACGCGCCCTCACACGTACGCTCCCCCTAAACCGTTGTCGTACACTCACCTGGACCCTAAACCGCCCCCGTCCCCTAACCCTAACCCTAGCCCAAACCCTATCCATAACCCTTTTCCGAAGCCTTCCCCTCACCCGTCCCCTAATCCTAACCCGTACGCTCACACTAACCCGCGCCCTCACACTTACGCTCCCCCTAAACCGTTGTCGTAACCTCACCTGGACCCTAAAACGTCCCCGTCCCCTAACCCTAACCCTAGCCCGAACCCTAACCCTAAACCTTCCCCGAAGCCTTCCCCTCACCCGTCCCCTAATCCTAACGTGTACGCTCACACTAACCCGCGCCTTCACACGTACGCTCCCCTAACCGTTGTCGTACCCTCACCTGGACGCTAAACCGTCCCTGTCCCCTAACCCTAACCCTAACCCTAGCCCGAACCCTAACCCTGACCCTTCCCCGAAGCCTTCCCGTCAACCGTCCCCCAATCCTAACCCGTACGCTGACACTAACCTGCGCCCTCACACGTACGCTCCCCCTAAACCATTGTTGTACCCTCACCTGCACCCTAAACCATCCCCGTCCCCTAACACTAACCCTAGCCCGAACCCTAACCCTAACCCTTCCCCGAAGACATCCCCTCACCCATCCCCTAATCCTAACCCGTACGCTCACACTAACCCGCGCCCTCACACGTACGCTCCCCCTAAACCATTATCGTGCCCTCACCTGGACCCTAAACCGTCCCCATCCCCTAACCCTAACCCTAGCCCGAACCTTAACCCTAACCATTCCCCGAAACCTTCCCCTCATCCGTCCGCTAATCCTAACCCGTACGCTCACACTAACCCACGTCTTCACACGTACGCTCCCCCTAAACCGTTGTCGTACCCTCACCTGGACCCTAAACCGTCCCCGTCCCCTAACCCTAACCCTAGCCAGAACCCTAACCCTAACCCTTCTCCGAAGCCTTCCCCTCACCCGTCCCCTAATCCTAACCCGTACGCTCACACTATCCATTCCGCTCACAAGTACGCTGCCCCTAAACTGTTGTCGTACCCACACCTGGACCCTAAACGGTCCCCATCCCCTAATCTTAACCCTAGCCCAGACCCTAACCCTAAACCTTCCCCGAAGCCTTCCCCTCACCCGTCCCCTAATCCTAACCTGTACGCTCACACTTACCCGCGCCCTCACACGTACGCTCCCCCTACACCGTTTTCGTACCCTCACCTGGACCCTAAACCGTCCCCGTCCCCTAACCCTAACCCTAGCCCGAACCCTATCCCTAACCTTTCCCGGAAGCCTTCGCCTCACCCGTACCCTAATCCTTACCCGTACGCTCACACTAACCCGTGCCCTCACACGTACGCTCCCCCAAACCGCTGTCGTACCCTCACCTGGACCCTAAACCGTCCCCGTCCCGTAACCCTAACCCTAGCCCGAACCCTAACCCTAACCCTTCCCCGAAGCCATCCCCTCACTCGTCCCCTAATCCTTACCCGTACGCTCACACTAACCCGCGCCCTCACACGTACGCTCCCCCTAAACCATTATCGTGCCCTCACCTGGACCCTAAACCGTCCCATCCCCTAACCCTAACCCTAGCCCGAACCTTAACCCTAACCATTCCCCGAAACCTTCCCCTCACCCGTCCGCTAATCCTAACCCGTACGCTCACACTAACCCACGTCTTCACACGTACGCTCCCCCTAAACCGTTGTCGTACCCTCACCTGGACCCTAAACCGTCCCCGTCCCCTAACCCTAACCCTAGCCCGAACCCTAACCCTAACCCTTCCCCGAAGCCTTCCCCTCACCCGTCCCCTAATCCTAACCCGTACGCTCACAAGAACCGGCGCCCGCACACGTACGCTCCCCCTAAACCGTTGTCGTACACTCACCTGGACCCTAAACCGTCCCCGTCCCCTAAACCTAACCCTAGCCCGAACCCTAACCCTAACCCTTCCCCGAAGCCTTCGCTTCACCCGTCCCCTAAAACTAACCCGTAAGCTCACACTACCAAGCGCCCTCACACGTACGCTCCCCCTAAACCGTTGTCGTACACTCACCTGGACCCTAAACCGCCCCCGTCCCCTAACCCTAACCCTAGCCCAAACCCTATCCATAACCCTTTTCCGAAGCCTTCCCCTCACCCGTCCCCTAATCCTAACCCGTACGCTCACACTAACCCGCGCCCTCACACTTACGCTCCCCATAAACCGTTGTCGTAACCTCACCTGGACCCTAAACCGTCCCCGTCCCCTAACCCTACCCCTAGCCCGAACCCTAACCCTAAACCTTCCCCGAAGCCTTCCCCTCACCCGTCCCCTAATCCTAACCCGTACGCTCACACTAACCCGCGCCTTTACACGTACGCTCCCCCTAACCGTTGTCGTACCCTCACCTGGACGCTAAACCGTCCCCGTCCCCTAACCCTAACCCTAACCCGAACCCTAACCCTGACCCTTCCCCGAAGCCTTCCCGTCAACTGTCCCCGAATCCTAACCCGTACGCTGACACTAACAAGCGCCCTCACACGTACGCTCCCCCTAAACCATTGTCGTACCCTCACCTGGACCCTAAACCATCCCCATCCCCTAACCCTAACCCTAGCCCGAACACTAACCCTAACCCTTCCCCGAAGACATCCCCTCACCCATCTCCTAATCCTAACCCGTACGCTCACACTAACCCGCGCCCTCACACGTACGCTCCCCCTAAACCATTATCGTGCCCTCACCTGGACCCTAAACCGTCCCCATCCCCTAACCCTAACCCTAGCCCGAACCTTAACCCTAACCATTCCCCGAAACCTTCCCCTCACCCGTCCGCTAATCCAAACCTGTACGCTCACACTAACCCACGTCTTCACACATACGCTCCCCCTAAACCGTTGTCGTACCCTCACCTGGACCCTAAACCGTCCCCATCCCCTAACCCTAACCCTAGCCCGAACCCTAACCCTAACCCTTCCCCAAAGCCTTCCCCTCACCCGTCCCCTAATCCTAACCCGTACGCTCACACTATCCATTCCGCTCACACGTACGCTCCCCCTAAACCGTTGTCGTACCCACACCTGGACCCTAAACGGTCCCCATCCCCTAACCTTAACCCTAGCCCAGACCCTAACCCTAAACCTTCCCCGAAGCCTTCCCCTCACCCGTCCCCTAATCCTAACCCGTACGCTCACACTTACCCGCGCCCTCACACGTACGCTCCCCCTAAACCGTTTTCGTACCCTCACCTGGTCCCTAAACCGTCCCCGTCCCCTAACCCTAACCGTAGCCCGAACCCTAACCCTAACAGTTGCCCGAAACTTTCCCCTCACCCGTCCCCTAATCCTAACCCGTACGCTCACACTAAACAGCCCGCTCACACGTACGCTGCCCCTAAACCGTTGTGGTACCCTCACCTGGACCCTAAACCGTCCCAATCCCCTAACACTAACCCTACCCAAACCCTAACCCTAACCCGTCCCCGAAGCCTTCCCCTCACCCGTCCCCTAATCCTAACCCGTACGCTCAAACTAACCCGCGCCGTCACACATACGCTACCCCTAAACCGCTGTCGTACCTTCATCTGGACCCGAAACCGTCCCCGTCCCCTAACCCTAACCCTAGCCCGAACCCTAACCTTAACCCTTCCCCGAAGCCTTCCCCTCACCCGTCTCCTAATCCTAACCCGAACGCTCACACTAACCCGCGCCCTCACACATACGCTCCACCTAAACCGCTGTCGTACACTCAACTGGACCCGAAACCTTCCCCGTCCCCTAACCCTAACCCTAGCCCGAAACCTAACCCTAACACTTCCCTGAAGCCTTTCCCTCACCCGTCCCCTAATCCTAACCCGTAAGCTCACACTAACCCGTGCCCTCACATGTACGCTCCTCCTAAACCATTGTCGTACCCTCACCTGGGCCCTAAACCGTCCCCGTCCCCTAACCCTAACCCTAACCCTAGCCCGAACCCTAACCCTGACCCTTCCCCGAAGCCTTCCCGTCAACTGTCCCCGAATCCTAACCCGTACGCTGACACTAACAAGCGCCCTCACACGTACGCTCCCCCTAAACCATTGTCGTACCCTCACCTGGACCCTAAACCGTCCCCGTCCCCTAACCCTAACCCTAGCCCGAACCCTAACCCTAACCCTTCCCCGAAGACATCCCCTCACCCATCCCCTAATCCTAACCCGTACGCTCACACTAACCCACGCCCTCACACGTACGCTCCCCCTAAACCATTATCGTGCCCTCACCTGGACCCTAAACCGTCCCCATCCCCTAACCCTACCCCTAGCCCGAACCCTAACCCTAAACCTTCCCCGAAGCCTTCCCCTCACCCGTCCCCTAATCCTAACCCGTACGCTCACACTAACACGCGCCTTCACACGTACGCTCCCCCTAACCGTTGTCGTACCCTCACCTGGACGCTAAACCGTCCCCGTCCCCTAACCCTAACCCTAACCCTAGCCCGAACCCTAACCCTGACCCTTCCCCGAAGCCTTCCCCTCAACCGTCCCCCAATCCTAACACGTACGCTGACACTAACCCACGCCCTCACACGTACGCTCCCCCTAAACCATTGTCGTACCCTCACCTGGACCCTAAACCATCCCCATCCCCTAACCCTAACCCTAGCCCGAACCCTAACCCTAACCCTTCCCCGAAGACATCCCCTCACCCATCCCCTAATCCTAACCCGTACGCTCACACTAACCCGCGCCCTCACACGTACGCTCCCCCTAAACCATTATCGTGCCCTCACCTGGACCCTAAACCGTCCCCATCCCCTAACCCTAACCCTAGCCCGAACCTTAACAACTAACCATTCCCCGAAACCTTCCCCTCACCCATCCGCTAATCCTAACCCGTACGCTCACACTAACCCACGTCTTCACACGTACGCTCCCCCTAAACCGTTGTCGTACCCTCACCTGGACCCTAAACCGTCCCCGTCCCCTAACCCTAACCCTAGCCCGAACCCTAACCCTAACCCTTCCCCGAAGCCTTCCCCTCACCCGTCCCCTAATCCTAACCCGTACGCTCACACTATCCATTCCGCTCACACGTACGCTACCCCTAAACCGTTGTCGTACCCACACCTGGACCCTAAACGGTCCCCATCCCCTAACCTTAACCCTACCCCAGACCCTAACCCTAAACCTTCCCCGAAGCCTTCCCCTCACCCGTCCCCTAATCCTAACCCGTACGCTCACACTTACCCGCGCCCTCACACGTACGCTCCCCCTAAACCGTTTTCGTACCCTCACCTGGACCCTAAACCGTCCCCGTCCCCTAACCCTAACCCTAGCCCGAACCCTAACCCTAACCGTTGCCCGAAGCCTTCCCCTCACCCGTCCCCTAATCCTAACCCGTACGCTCACACTAAACAGCCCGCTCACATGTACGCTGCCCCTAAACCGTTGTGGTACCCTCACCTGGACCCTAAACCGTCCCAATCCCCTAACACTAACCCTACCCAAACCCTAACCCTAACCCGTCCCCGAAGCCTTCCCCTCACCCGTCCCCTAATCCTAACCCGTACGCTCAAACTAACCCGCGCCGTCACACGTACGCTACCCCTAAACCGCTGTCGTACCTTCATCTGGACCCGAAACCGTCCCCGTCCCCTAACCCTAACCCTAGCCCGAACCCTAACCTTAACCCTTCCCCGAAACCTTCCCCTCACCCGTCTCCTAATCCTAACCCGAACGCTCACACTAACCCGCGCCCTAACACGTACGCTCCCCCTAAACCGTTGTCGTACCCTCACCTGGACCCTAAAGTGTCCCCGTCCCCTAACCCTAACCCTAGCCCGAACCCTAACCCTAACCCTTCCCCGAAGCCTTCCCCTCACCCGTCCCCTAATGCTAGCCCGTACGCTCACACTAACCCGCGCCCTAACACGTACGCTCCCCCTAAACCGTTGTCGTACCCTCACCTGGACCCTAAAGTGTCCCCGTCCCCTAACCCTAACCCTAGCCCGAACCCTAACCCTAACCCTTGCCCGAAGCCTTCCCCTCACCCTTCCCCTAATCCTAACCCGTACGCTCACACTATCCATTCCGCTGACAAGTACGATGCCCCTAAACCGTTGTCGTACCCACACCTGGACCCTAAACGGTCCCCATCCCCTAATCTTAACCCTAGCCCAGACCCTAACCCTAAACCTTCCCCGAAGCCTTCCCCTCACCCGTCCCCTAATCCTAACCCGTACGCTCACACTAACCCGCGCCTTCACACGTACGCTCCCCCTAACCGTTGTCGTACCCTCACCTGGACGCTAAACCGTCCCCGTCCCCTAACCCTAACCCTAGCCCGAACCCTAACCCTGACCCTTCCCCGAAGCCTTCCCGTCAACTGTCCCCGAATCCTAACCCGTACGCTGACACTAACAAGCGCCCTCACACGTACGCTCCCCCTAAACAATTGTCGTACCCTCACCTGGACCCTAAACCATCCCCATCCCCTAACCCTAACCCTAGCCCGAACACTAACCCTAACCCTTCCCCGAAGACATCCCCTCACCCATCTCCTAATCCTAACCCGTACGCTCACACTAACCCGCGCCCTCACACGTACGCTCCCCCTAAACCATTATCGTGCCCTCACCTGGACCCTAAACCGTCCCCATCCCCTAACCCTAACCCTAGCCCGAACCTTAACCCTAACCATTCCCCGAAACCTTCCCCTCACCCGTCCGCTAATCCTAACCTGTACGCTCACACTAACCCACGTCTTCACACATATGCTCCCCCTAAACCGTTGTCGTACCCTCACCTGGACCCTAAACCGTTCCCGTCCCCTAACCCTAACCCTAGCCCGCACCCTAACCCTAACCCTTCCCCAAAGCCTTCCCCTCACCCGTCCCCTAATCCTAACCCGTACGCTCACACTATCCATTCCGCTCACACGTACGCTCCCCCTAAACCATTGTCGTACCCACACCTGGACCCTAAACGGTCCCCATCCCCTAACCTTAACCCTAGCCCAGACCCTAACCCTAAACCTTCCCCGAAGCCTTCCCCTCACCCGTCCCCTAATCCTAACCCGTACACTCACACTTACCCGCGCCCTCACACGTACGCTCCCCCTAAACCGTTTTCGTACCCTCACCTGGTCCCTAAACCGTCCCCGTCCCCTAACCCTAACCGTAGCCCGAACCCTAACCCTAACCGTTGCCCGAAACTTTCCCCTCACCCGTCCCCTAATCCTAACCCGTACGCTCACACTAAACAGCCCGCGCACACGTACGCTGCCCCTAAACCGTTGTGGTACCCTCACCTGGACCCTAAACCGTCCCAATCCCCTAACACTAACCCTACCCAAACCCTAACCCTAACCCGTCCCCGAAGCCTTCCCCTCACCCGTCCCCTAATCCTAACCCGTACGCTCAAACTAACCCGCGCCGTCACACGTACGCTACCCCTAAACCGCTGTCGTACCTTCATCTGGACCCGAAACCGTCCCCGTCCCCTAACCCTAACCCTAGCCCGAACCCTAACCTTAACCCTTCCCCGAAGCCTTCCCCTCACCCGTCTCCTAATCCTAACCCGAACGCTCACACTAACCCGCGCCCTCACACATACGCTCCACCTAAACCGCTGTCGTACACTCAACTGGACCCGAAACCTTCCCCGTCCCCTAACCCTAACCCTAGCCCGAAACCTAACCCTAACACTTCCCTGAAGCCTTTCCCTCACCCGTCCCCTAATCCTAACCCGTAAGCTCACACTAACCCGTGCCCTCACATGTACGCTCCTCCTAAACCATTGTCGTACCCTCACCTGGGCCCTAAACCGTCCCCGTCCCCTAACCCTAACCCTAACCCTAGCCCGAACCCTAACCCTGACCCTTCCCCGAAGCCTTCCCGTCAACTGTCCCCGAATCCTAACCCGTACGCTGACACTAACAAGCGCCCTCACACGTACGCTCCCCCTAAACCATTGTCGTACCCTCACCTGGACCCTAAACCGTCCCGGTCCCCTAACCCTAACCCTAGCCCGAACCCTAACCCTAACCCTTCCCCGAAGACATCCCCTCACCCATCCCCTAATCCTAACCCGTACGCTCACACTAACCCACGCCCTCACACGTACGCTCCCCCTAAACCATTATCGTGCCCTCACCTGGACCCTAAACCGTCCCCATCCCCTAACCCTAACCCTAGCCCGAACCTTAACCCTAACCATTCCCCGAAACCTTCCCCTCACCCGTCCGCTAATCCTAACCTGTACGCTCACACTAACCCACGTCTTCACACGTACGCTCCCCCTAAACCGTTGTCGTACCCTCACCTGGACCCTAAACCGTCCCCGTCCCCTAACCCTAACCCTAGCCCGAACCCTAACCCTAACCCTTCCCCAAAGCCTTCCCCTCACCCGTCCCCTAATCCTAACCCGTACGCTCACACTAAACAACCCGCTCACACGTACGCTGCCCCTAAACCGTTGTGGTACCCTCACCTGGACCCTAAACCGTCCCAATCCCCTAACCCTAACCCTAGCCCGAACCCTAACCCTAACCCTTCCCCGAAGCCTTCTCCTCACCCGTCCCCTAATCCTAACCTGTCCTTTCACACTAACCCGCGCCCTCACACGTACGCTGCCCCTAAACCATTGTCGTACCCTCACCTGGACTCTAAACTGTCCCCGTCCCCTAACCCTAACCCTAGCCCGAACCCTAACCCTAACCCTTCCCCGAAGTCTTCCCCTCACCCGTCCCCTAATCCTAACCCGTACGCTCACACTAACCCACGCCCTCACACGTACGCTCCTCCTAAACCGTTGTCGTACCCTCACCTGAACCCTAAACCGTCCCCGTCCCCTAACGCTAACCCTAGCCCAAACCCTATCCATAAAACTTTTCCGAAGCCTTCCCCTCACCCGTCTCCTAATCCTAACCCATACGCTCACACTAACCCGTGCCCTCACACGTACGCTCCCCCTAAACCGCTGTCGTACCCTTAACTGGACCCGAAACCGTCCCCGTCGCCTAACCCTAACCCTAGCCCTAACCCTAACCCTAACACTTCCCCGAAGCCTTCCCCTCACCTGTGCCCTAATCCTAACCCGTACGCTCACACTAACCCGCGCCCTCACACGTACGCTCCCCCTAAACCGTTGTCGTACCCTCACTTGGACCCTAAAACGTCCCCATCCCTTAACCCTAACCCTACCCAAACCCTAACCGTAACCCGTCCCCGAAGCCTTCCCCTCACCCTTTCCCTAATCCTAACCCGTACGCTCACACTAACCCGCGCCCTCAAACGTATGCTACCCCTAAACCGTTGTCGTTCCCTCATCTGGATCCTAAACCGTCCCCGTCCCCTAACCCTAACCCTACCCGAAACATAACACTAACCCTTCTCCAAAGCCTTCCCGTCTCCCGTCCCCTAATCCTAACCCTATCCCGAACCCTAACCCTAACACTTCCCCTCACCCGTCCCCTAATCCTAACCCGTACGCTCACACTAACCCGCGCCTCACACGTACGCTCCCCCTAAACCATTGTCGTACCCTCACCTGGACCCTAAACCATCCCCGTCCCCTAACCCTAACCCTAGCCCGAACCCTAACCCTAACCCTTCCCCGAAGACATCCCCTCACCCATCCCCTAATCCTAACCCGTACGCTCACACTAACCCGCGCCCTCACACGTACGCTCCCCCTAAACCATTATCGTGCCCTCACCTGGACCCTAAACCGTCCCCATCCCCTAACCCTAACCCTAGCCCGAACCTTAACCCTAACCATTCCCCGAAACCTTCCCCTCATCCGTCCGCTAATCCTAACCCGTACGCTCACACTAAACCACGGCTTCACACGTACGCTCCCCCTAAACCGTTGTCATACCCTCACCTGGACCCTAAACCGTCCACGTCCCCTAAACCTAACCCGAGCCCGAACCCTAACCCTAACCCTTCTCCGAAGCCTTCCCCTCACCCGTCCCCTAATCCTAACCCGTACGCTCACACTATCCATTCCGCTCACAAGTACACTGCCCCTAAACCGTTGTCGTACCCACACCTGGACCCTAAACGGTCCTCATCCCCTAATCTTAACCCTAGCCCAGACCCTAACCCTAAACCTTCCCCGAAGCCTTCCCCTCACCCGTCCCCTAATCCTAACCCGTACGCTCACACTTACCCGCGCCCTCACACGTACGCTCCGCCTACACCGTTTTCGTACCCTCACCTGGACCCTAAACCGTCCCCGTCCCCTAACCCTAACCCTAGCCCGAACCCTAACCCTAACCCTTCCCCGAAGCCATCCCCTCACTCGTCCCCTAATCCTAAGCCGTACGCTCACACTAACCCACGCCCTCACACGTACGCTGCCCCTAAACCGTTGTCGTACACTCACATGGACCCTAAACCGTCCCCATCCCCTAACCCTAACCCTAGCCCGAACCCTAACCCTAAACCTTCCCCGAAGCCTTCACCCACACGTCCCCTAATCCTAACCCGTACGCTCACACTAACCCGCGCCCTCACACGTACACTACCCCTAAACCGTTGTCGTTCCCTCATCTGGATCCTAAACCGTCCCCGTCCCCTAACCCTAACCCTAGCCCGAAACATAACACTAACCCTTCTCCGAAGCCTTCATGTCACCCGTCCCCTAATCCTAACCCGCACGCTCACACTAACCCGCGCCCTCACACGTACGCTCCCCCTAAACCGTTGTCGTACCCTCACCTGGACCCTAAACCGTCCCGATCCCCTAACCCTAACCTGAGCCCGAACACTAAACCTAACACTTCCCCGTAGCCTTCCCCTCACCCATCCCCTAATCCTAAACTGTACGCTCACAATTTCCCGTGCCCTCACACGAACGGTCCCCCTAAACCGTTGTCGTACCCTCACCTGGACCCGAAACCGTCCCCGTCCCCTAAACCTAACCCTAGCCGAACCCTAAACCTAACCCTTCCCCGAAGCCTTCCCCTCACCCGTCCCCTAATCCTAACGCGTACGCTCACATAACCCACGCCCTCACACGTATACTCCCCCTAAACCGTTGTGGTACCCTCACCTGGATCCTAAACCGTCCCCGTCTCCTAACCCTAACCCTAGCCCGAACCCTAACCCTAACCCTTCCCCGAAGCCTTCCCCTCACACGTCCCCTAATCCTAAGCCATACGCTCACACTAACCCGCGCCCTCACATGAACGCTCCCCCGAAACCGCTGTCGTACTCTCACCTGGACCCGAAACCGTCCCCGTCCGCTAACCCTAACACTAGCCCAAACCATATCTATAACCCATTTCCGAAGCCTTCCCATCACCCGTCCCCTAATCCTAACCCGTACGCTCACACTAACCCATGCCCTCACACGTACGCTCCCCTTAAACCGCTGTCGTACCCTCAACTGGACCCGAAACCGTCCCCGTCCCCTAACCCTAACCCTAGTCCGAACCCTAACCCTAACCCTTCCCCGAAGCCTTCCCCCCAACTGTCCCCTAATCCTAACCCGTACGCTCACACTAACCCGCGCCCTCACACGTACACTCCCCCTAAACCGTTGTCGTACCCTCACCTGGACCCTAAACCGTCCCCTAACCCTAACCCTAACCCTAGCCCGAACCATAACCCTGAACCTTCCCCGAAGCCTTCCCCTCACCCGTCCACTAATCCTAACCCGTACGCTCACACTAACCCGCGCCCTCACACGTACGCTCCCCCTAAAGCATTCTCGTACCCTCACCTGGACCCTAAACCGTCCCCGTCCCCTAACGGTAACCCTAGCCGGAACCCTAACCGTAACACTTCTCCGAAGCCTTCCCCTCACCCGTCCTCTAATCCTAACCCGTACGCTCACACAAACCCGCGCCCTCACACGTACGCTCCCCCTAAACCGTTGTCGTACACTCACCTGGACCCTAAACCGTCCCCGTCCCCTAAACCTAACCCTAGCCCGAACCCTAACCCTAACCCTTCCCCGAAGCCTTCGCTTCACACGTCCCCTAAAACTAACCCGTAAGCTCACACTACCACGCGCCCTCACACGTACGCTCGCCCTAAACCGTTGTCGTACACTCACCTGGACCCTAAACCGCCCCCGTCCCCTAACCCTAACCCTAGCCCAAACCCTATCCATAACCCTTTTCCGAAGCCTTCCCCTCACCCGTCCACTAATCCTAACCCGTACGCTCACACTAACCCGCGCCCTCACACTTACGCTCCCCATAAACCGTTGTCGTAAACTCACCTGGACCCTAAACCGTCCCCGTCCCCTAACCCTACCCCTAGCCCGAACCCTAACCCTAAACCTTCCCCGAAGCCTTCCCCTCACCCGTCCCCTAATCCTAACCCGTACGCTCACACTAACCCGCGCCTTCACACGTACGCTCCCCCTAACCGTTGTCGTACCCTCATCTGGACGCTAAACCGTCCCCGTCCCCTAACCCTAACCCTAACCCTAGCCCGAACCCTAACCCTGACCCTTCCCCGAAGCCTTCCCGTCAACTGTCCCCGAATCCTAACCCGTACGCTGACACTAACAAGCGCCCTCACACGTACGCTCCCCCTAAACCATTGTCGTACCCTCACCTGGACCCTAAACCATCCCCATCCCCTAACCCTAACCCTAGCCCGAACCCTAACCCTAACCCTTCCCCGAAGACATCCCCTCACCCATCCCCTAATCCTAACCCGTACGCTCACACTAACCCGCGCCCTCAAATGTACGCTCCCCCTAAACCATTATCGTGCCCTCACCTGGACCCTAAACCGTCCCCATCCCCTAACCCTAACCCTAGCCCGAACCTTAACCCTAACCATTCCCCGAAACCTTCCCCTCACCCGTCTGCTAATCCTAACCTGTACGCTCACACTAACCCACGTCTTCACACGTACGCTCCCCCTAAACCGTTGTCGTACCCTCACCTGGACCCTAAACCGTCCCCGTCCCCTAACCCTAACCCTAGCCCGAACCCTAACCCTAACCCTTCCCCAAAGCCTTCCCCTCACCCGTCCCCTAATCCTAACCCGTACGCTCACACTAAACAGCCCACTCACACGTACGCTGCCCCTAAACCGTTGTGGTACCCTCACCTGGACCCTAAACCGTCCCAATCCCCTAACACTAACCCTACCCAAACCCTAACCCTAACCCGTCCCCGAAGCCTTCCCCTCACCCGTCCCCTAATCCTAACCCGTACGCTCAAACTAACCCGCACCGTCACACGTACGCTACTCCTAAACCGCTGTCGTACCTTCATCTGGACCCGAAACCGTCCCCGTCCCCTAACCCTAACCCTAGCCCGAACCCTAACCTTAACCCTTCCCCGAAGCCTTCCCCTCACCCGTCTCCTAATCCTAACCCGAACGCTCACACTAACCCGCGCCCTCACACGTACGCTCCACCTAAACCGCTGTCGTACCCTCAACTGGACCCGAAACCGTCCCCGTCCCCTAACCCTAACCCTAGCCCGAAACCTAACCCTAACCCTTCCCCAAAGCCTTCCCTTAACTCGTCCCCTAATCCTAACCCGTACGCTCACACTAACCCGCGCCCTCACACTTACGCTCCCCCTAAACCGTTGTCGTACCCTCACCTGGACCCTAAACCGTCCCCGTCCCCTAACCCTAACCCTAGCCTGAACCCTAAAGCTAACACTTCCCTGAAGCCTTCCCCTCACCCGTCCCCTAATCCTAACCCGTACGCTCACACTAACCCGCGCCCTCACACGTACGCTCCCCCTAAACCGTTGTCGTACCCTCACCTGGACCCTAAACCGTCCCCGTCCCCTAACCCTAACCCTAGCCCGAACCCTAACCCTAACCCTTCCCCAAAGCCTTCCCCTAATCCGTCCCCTAATCCTAACCCGTATGCTCACACTAACCCGCGCCCTCACACGTACGCTCCCCCTAAATCGTTGTCGTACACTCACCTGGACCCTAAAACGTCCCAGTCCCCTAACCCTAACCCAAGCCCGAACCCTAACCCTAACCCTTCCCCGAAGCCTTCCCCTCACCCGTCCCCTAATCCTAACCCGTACGCTCACACTATCCAGCCCGCTCACACGTACGCTGCTCCTAAACCGTTTTCGTACCCTCACCTGGACCCTAAACCGTCCCTATCCACTAACCCTAACCCTAGCCCGAACCCTATCCCTAACCCTTCCCCGAAGCCTTCCCCTCACCTGTCCCCTAATCCTAACCCGTACGCTCACACTAACCTGCGCCCTCACACGTACACTCCCCCTAAACCGTTGTCGTACCCTCACCTGGAACCTAAATGTTCCCCGACCCCTAACCCAAACCCTAGCCCGAACCCTAACCCTAACCCTTCCCCGAAGCCTTCCCCTCACCCGTCCCCTAATCCTAACCCGTACGCTCACACTAACCTGCACCCTCACACGTACGCACCTCCAAAACAGTTGTCGTACTCTCACCTGCACCCTAAACCGTCCCTGCCTCCTAACCCTAACTCTAGCCCGAACCCTAACCATAAACCTTCCCCGAAGCCTTCCCGTCACCCGTCCCCTAATCCTAACCCGTACGCTCACACTAACACGCACCCTCACACGTACGCACCCCCTAAAGCGTTGTCTTACCGTTACCTGGACCCTAAACCGTCCCCGTCACCTAACCCTAACCCTAGCCCGAACCCTAAACCTAACCCTTCCCCAAAGCCTTCCCCTAAGTCGTCCCCTAATCCTAACCTGTACGCTCACACTAACCCGCACCCTCACACGTATGGTCCCCCTAAACCGTTGTCGTACACTCACCTGGACCCTAAACCGTCCCCATCCCCTAACCCTAACCCTAGACCGAAACCTAACCCTAACACTTCCCCGAAGACCTCCCCTCACCCGTCCACTAATCCTAACCCGTACGCTCACACTAACCCACGCCCTCACACGTACGCTCCCCCTAAACCATTGTCGTACCCTCACCTGGATCCTAAACCGTCCCCGTCCCCTAACCCTAACCCTAACCCGAACACTAACCCTAACCCTTCCCCGAAGCATTCACGTCACCCGTCACCTAATCCTAACCCGTACCATCACACTACGCACGCCCTCACACATTCGCTCCACCTAAACCATTGTCGTACCCTCACCTGGACCCTAAACCGTCCCCGTCCCCTAACCCTAACCCTAGCCCTAACCTTAACCCTAACCCTTCCCCGAAGCATTCCCCTCACCCGTCCCCTAATCCTAACCCGTACGCTCACACTAACACGCGCCATCACACGTACGCTCCCCCTAAACCGTTGTCGTACCCTCACATAAACCCTAAACCGTCCCCGTCCCCTAAACCTAACCCTAGCCCTAACCCTAACCCTAACCCTTCCCCAAAGCCTTCCCCTCACCCGTCCCCTAATCCTAACCCGTACGCTCACACTAACCCGCGCCCTCACACGTACGCTCCCCCTAAACCACTGTCATACCCTCAATTGGACCCGAAACCATCCCCGTCCCCTAACCTTAACCCTAGCCCGAACCCTAACCCTAACACTTCCCTGAAGCCTTCCCCTCACCCGTCCCCTAATCCTAACCCGTACGGTCACACTAACCTGCGCCCTCACACGTACGCTCCCCCTAAACCGTTGTCGTACCCTCACCTTTACCCTAAACCGTCCCCGATCCCTAACCCAAACCCTAGCCCGAACCTTAACATTAACCCTTCCCCGAAGCCTTCCCCTCACCCGTCCCCTAATCCTAACCCGTATGCTCACACTAACACACGCCCTCACACATACGCTCCCCCTAAACCGTGGTCGTACCCTCACCTGGACCCTAAACCGTCCCCGTACCCTAACCCTAACACTAGCCCGAACACTAACCCTAACATTTCCCCGAAGCATTCCCCTCAACCGTCCCCTAATCCTAACCCGTACGCTGACACTAACCCACGCGCTCAGACGTACGCTCCCCCTCCACCGTTGTCGTACCCTCAGCTGGACCCTAAACCGTCCCCGTCCCCTAAACCTAACACTAGCCTGAACACTAACCCTAACACTTCCCCGAAGCCTTCCCCTCACCCATCCCCTAATCCTAACCCGTACGCTCACACTAACCCGCGCCCTCTCACGAACGGTCCCCCTAAACCGTTGTCGTACCCTCACCTGGACCCTAAACCGTCCCCGTCCCCATCCCTAACCCTAGCCCGTACCCTAACCTTAACCCTTCCCGGAAGCCTTCCCCTCACCCGTCCCCTAATCCTAAGCCGTACGCTCACAGTAACCCGCGCACTCACATGTACACTCCCCCTAAACCGCTGTCGTACTCTCACCTGGACCCGAAACCGTCCCCGTCCCCTAACCCTAACCCTAGCCCAAACCCTATCTATAACCCTTTTCCGAAGCCTTCCCCTCACCCGTCCCCTAATCCTAACCCGTACGCTCACACTAACCCGTGCCCTCACATGTACGCTCCCCCTAAACCGCTGTCGTACCCTCAACTGGATCCGAAACCGTCCCCGTCCCCTAACCCTAACCCTAGCCCGAACCCTAACCCTAACCCTTCCCCGAAGCCTTCCCCTCACCCGTCCCCTAATCCTAACCCGTACCCTCACACTATCCAGCCCGTTCACACATACGCTGCCCCTAAACCGTTGTCCTACCCTCACCTGGACCCTAAAACGTCCCCGTCCCCTACCCCTAACCCTAGCCCGAACCCTAACCCTAACCCTTCCCCGAAGCCTTCCCCTCACCCGTCCCCTAAAACTAACCGGTAAGCTCACACTATCCAGCCCGCTCACACGTACGCTGCCCTTAAACTGTTGTCGTACCCTCACCTGGACCCTAAACCATCCCCATCACCTAACCCTAACCCTAGCCCGAACCCTAACCCTAACCCTTCCCCGAAGCCTTCCCCTCACCCGTCCCCTAATCCTAACCTGTACGCTCACACTAACCCGCGCCCTCACACGTACGCTCCCCCTAAACCGTGGTCATACCCTCACCTGGACCCTAAACCGTCCCCGTACCCTAACCCTAACCCTAGCCTCATCCCTAACCCTAACCTTTCCCCGAAGCATTCCCCTCAACCGTCCCCTAATCCTAACACGGACGCTGACACTAACCCTCGCCCTCACACGAACGTTCCCCCTAAACCGTTGTCGTACCCTCACCTGGACCCTAAACCGTCCCCGTCCCCTAACCCTAACCCTAGCCCGAACCCTAACCCTAACCCTTCCCCGAAGCCTTCCCCTCACCCGTCCCCTAATCCTAAGCCGTACGCTCACACTAACCCGCCCCCTCACATGTACGCTCCCCCTAAACCGCTGTCGTACCCTCAATTGGACCCGAAACCATCCCCGTCCCCTAACCTTAACCCTAGCCCGAACCCTAACCCTAACCCTTCCCCGAAGCCTTCCCCTCACCCGTCCCATAATCCTAACCCGTACGCTCATACTATCCCGCGCCCTCACACGTACGCTCCCCCTAAACCGTTGTCGTACCCTCACCTGGACCCTAAACCGTCCCCGTCCCCTAACCCTAACCCTAGCCCGAACCCTAACCCTAACCCTTCCCCGAAGCCTTCCCCTCACCCGTCCCCTAATCCTCAGCCGTACGCTCACACTAACCCGCGACCTCACAGGTATGCTCCCCCTAAACCGTTGTCGTACCCTCACCTGGACCCTAAACCTTCCCCGTCCCATAACACTCACCCTAACCCGAAACCTAACCCTGACACTTCCCCGAAATCTTCCCCTCACCCGTCCCCTAATCCTAACCCGTACGCTCACACTAACCCGCGCCCTCACACGTACGCTCCCACTAAACCGCTGTCGTACCCTCAATTGGACCCGAAACCATCCCCGTCCCCTAACCTTAACCCTAGCCCGAACCCTAACCCTAACACTTCCCCGAAGTCTTCCCCTCACCCGTCCCCTAATCCTAACGCGTACGCTCACACTAACCGGCGCCCTCACACGTATGCTCCCCCTAAACCGTTGTCGTACCCTCACCTGGACCCTAAAACGTCCCCGTCCCCTAACCCTAACCCTAGCCCGAACCCTAACTCTAACCATTCCCCGAAGCCTTCTCCTCACCCGTTCCCTAATCCTAACCCGTACGCTCACACTAACCCATGCCCTCACAAGTATGATCCCCATAAACCGTTGTCGTACCCTCACCTGGACCCTAAACCGTCCCCATCCCCTAACCCTGACCCTAGGCCGAACCCTAAACCTAACCCTTCCCCAAAGCCTTGCCCTAACTCGTCCCCTAATCCTAACCCGTACGCTCACACTAACCCGCGCCCTCACACGTACGCTCCCCCTAAAGCGTTCTCGTACCCTCACCTGGACCCTAAACCGTCCCCGTCCCCTAACCCTAACCCTAGCCCGAACCCTAACCCTAACCCTAACCCTTCCCCGAAGCCTTCCCCTCACCTGTCCCCTAATCCTAACCCGTACGCTCACACTAACCCATGCCCTCACACGTACGCTCCCCCTAAAGGGTTGTCGTACCCTCACCTGGACCCTAAACAGTCCCCGTCGCCTAACTCTAAGCCTAGCCCGAACCCTAACCCTAACCCTTCCCCGAAGCCTTCACGTCACCCGTCACCTAATCCTAACCCGTACCATCACACTACCCACGCCCTCACACGTACGCTCCCCCTAAACCGTTGTCGTACCCTCACCTGGACCCTAAACCGTCCCCGTCCCCTAACCCTAACCCTAGCCCGAACCCTAACCCTTAACCTTCCCCGAAGCCTTCACGTCACCCGTCAACTAATCCTAACCCGTACCATCATACTACCCACGCCCTCACACGTTCGCTCCACCTAATCCGTTGTCGTACCCGCACCTGGACCCTAAACCGTCCCCGTCCCCTAACCCTAACCCTAGCCCTAACCCTAACCGTAAAACTTCCCCGAAGCCTTCCCCTCACCCGTCCCCTAATCCTAATCCGTACGCTCACACTAACCTGCGCCCTCACACGTACGCTACCCCTAAACCGTTGTCCTACCCTCACATGGACCCTAAACCGTCCCCGTCCCCTAACCCTAACCCTAGCCCGAACCCTAACCCTAACCCTTCCCCGAAGCCTTCCCCTCACCCGTCCGCTAATCCTAACATGTACGCTCACACTATCCCGCGCTCTCACACGTACGCTCCCCCTAAAGCGTTGTCGTAGCCTCACCTGGACCCTAAACCGTCCCCGTCCCCTAACCCTAACCCTAGCCCGAACCCTAACCCTAACCCTTCCCCGAAGCCTTCCCCTCACCCGTCCCCTAATCCTAACCCGTACGCTCACACTAACCCGTGCCCTCACACGTACGCTCCCCCTAAAGCGTTGTCGTACCCTCACCTGGACCATAAATCGTCCCCGTCCCTAACCCTAACCCTAGCCCGAACCCTATCCCTAACACTTCTCCGAAACCTTCCCCTCACCCGTCCCCTAATCCTAACCCGTACGCTCACACTAATCCGCGCCCTTCCACGTACGCTTCCCCTTAACCGCTGTCGTACCCTCACCTGGACCCTAAACCGTCCCCGTCGCCTAACTCTAACTCTAGCCCGAACCCTAACCCTCACCCTTTCCCGAAGCCTTCCCCTCACCCGTCCCCTAATCGTAAGCCGTACGCTCACACTAACCTGTGCCCTCACACGTACGCTCCCCCTAAACCGTTGTCGTACCCTCACCTGGACCCTAAACCGTCCCCGTCCGCTAACACTAACCCTAGTCCGAACCCTAACCCTAACCCTTCCCCGAAGCCTTCCCCTCACCCGTCCCTTAATCCTAACCCGTACGCTCACACTAATCCGCGCCCTCACATGTACGCCCCCCCTAAACCGTTGTAGTACCCTCACCTAGACCCTAAACCGTCCCCGTCCCCTAACCCTAACCTTAGCCCGAACCCTAACACTAACCCTTCCCCGAAGCATTCCCCTCACCCGTCCCCTAATCCTAACCCGTACACTCACACTATCCATCCCGCTAACACGTACGCTTCCCCTAAATCGTTGCCGTACCCATACCTGGACCCTAAACCGACCACATCACCTAACCCTAACCCTAGCCCGAACCCTAACCCTAACCCGTCCCCGAAGCCTTCCCCTCACCCATCCCCTAATCCTAACCCGTACGCTCAAACTAACCCATGCCCTCACACGTACACTCCACCTAAACCTTTTTCGTACCCTCATCTTGACCCTCAACCGTCCCCATCCCCTAACCCTAACCCTAGACCGAACCCTAACCCTAACACTTCCCCGAAGCCTTCCCCTCACCCGTCCCCTAATCCTAACCCGTACGCTCACACTAACCCGCGCCCTCACACGTACACTCCCCCTAAACCGTTGTCGTACCGTCAACTCGACCCTAAATCGTCCCCGTCCTCTAACCCTAACCCTAGCCCGAACCCTAACACTAACCCTTCCCCGAAGCCTTCCCCTCACTCGTCCCCTAATCCTAACCCATACGCTCACACTATCCAGCCCGCTCACACGTACGCTGCCCTTAAATCGTTGTCGTACCCACACCTGGACCGTAAACCGTCCCCATCCCCTAACCCTAACCCTAGCCCGAACCCTAAACCTAACCCGTCCCCGAAGCCTTCCCCTCACCCATCCCCTAATCATAACCTGTACGCTCACACTAACCCACGTCTTCACACGTACGCTCCCCCTAAACAGTTGTCGTACCCTCACTGGACCCTAAATCGTCCCCGTCCCCAATCCTAACCCTAGCCCGAACCCTCACCCTATCCCTTCCCCGAAGCCTTCCCTTCACCCGTCCCCTAATCCTAACCCGTACGCTCACACTAACCCGCGCCCTCACACGTACGCTCCCCCTAAACCGTTGTCGTACCCTCACCTGGACCCTAAACCGTCCCCGTCCCCTAACCCTAACCCTAGCCCGAACCCTAACCCTAACCATTCCCCAAAGTCTTCCCCTAACCCGTCCCCTAATCCTAACCCGTATGCTCACACTAACCCGCGCCCTCGCACGTACGCTACCCCTAAAGCATTGTCGTACCCTCACCTGGACCCTAAAACATCCCCGTCCTCTAAACCTAACCCTTCCCTGAAGCCTTCCCCTCACCCGGCCCCTAATTCTATCCCGTACGCTCACACTAACCCGCGCCCTCACACGTACGCTACCCCTAAACCGTTGTCGTACCCTCACCTGGACCCTAAACCGTCCCCATCCCCTAACCCTAACCCTAGCCCGAACCCTAACCCTAACCCTTCCCCGAAGCCTTCCCCTCAAACGTCCTCTAATCCTAACCCGTACGCTCACACTAACCCGCGCACTCACACGTACGCTCCCCCTCAACCGTTGTCGTACCCTCACCTGGACCCTAAACCGTCTCCGTTACCTAACCCTAACCCTAGCCCGAACCCTAACCCTAACACTTCACCGAAGCCTTCCCCTCACCCATCCCCTAATCCTAACACGTACGCTCACACTAACCCGCGCCCTCACATGAACGCTACCCCTAAACCGTTGTCGTACCCTCCCCTGGACCCTAAACCGTCCCCGTCCCCTAACACTAACCCTAGTCCGAACCCTAACCCTAACCCTTCCCCGAAGCCTACCCCTCACCCGTCCCTTAATCCTAACCCATACGCTCACACTAACCCGCGCCCTCACACGTACGCTCCCCCTACACCGTTGTCATACCCTCACCGGGACCCTAAACCGTCCCCATCCCCTAACCCTAACCCTAGCCCGAACCCTCACACTAACCCTTCCCCGAAGCCTTCCCCTCACCCGTACCCTAATCCTAACCCGTACGCTCACACTAACCCGCGCGCTCACACGTACGCTCCCCCTAAACCGTTGTCGTACCCTCACCTGGACCCTAAACCGTCCCCATCCCCTAACCCTAAACCTAGCCCGAACCCTATCCCTAACCCTTCCCCAAAGTCTTCCCCTAACCCGTCCCCTAATCCTAACCCATATGCTCACACTAACCCGCGCCCTGGCACGTGCGCTACCCCTAAAGCATTGTCGTACCATCACCTGGACCCTAAAACGTCCCCGTCCCCTAACCCTAACCCTTCCCCGAAGCCTTCCCCTCACCCGGCCCCTAATTCTATCCCGTACGCTCACACTAACCCGCGCCCTCACACCTACGCTCCCCCTAAACCGTTTTCGTACCCTCACCTGGACCCTAAACCCTCCCCATCCCCTAACCTTAACCCTAGTCTGATCCCTAAACCTAACACTTCCCCGAAGCCTTCCCCTCACCCGTCCCCTAATCCTAACCCGTACGCTCACACTAACCCGCGCCCTCACACGTACGCTCCCCCTAAACCGTTGTCGTACCCTCACTTGGACCCTAAACCGTCCCCATCCCCTAACCCTAACCCTAGCCCGAACCCTAAACCTAACACTTCCCCGAAGCCTTCCCCTCAACCGTCCTCTAATCCTAACCCGTACGCTCACACTAACCCGCGCGCTCACACGTACGCTCCTCCTCAACCGTTGTCGTACCCTCACCTGGACCCTAAACCGTCTTCGTTCCCTAACCCTAACCCTAGCCCGAAACCTAACCCTAACACTTCACCGAAGCCTTCCCCTCAACCATCCCCTAATCCTAACACGTACGCTCACACTAACCCGCGCCCTCACACGAACGCTACCCCTAAACCGTTGTCGTACCCTCAGCTGGACCCGAAACCGTCCCCGTCCCCTAACACTAACCCTAGTCCGAACTCTAACCTTAACCCTTCCCCGAAGCCTTCCCCTCACCCGTCCCCTAATCCTAAACCGTACGCTCACACTATCCATTCCGCTCACACGTACGCTGCCCCTAAACCGTTGTTGTACCAACACCTGGACCCTAAACTGTCCCCATCCCCTAACCTTAACCCTAGCCCAGACCCTAACCCTAAATCTTCCCCGAATCCTTCCCCTCACCCGTCCCCTAATCCTAACCCGTACGCTCACACTTACCCGCGCCCTCACACATACGCTCCCCCTAAACCGTTTTCGTACCCTCACCTGGACCTTAAACCGTCCCCGTCCCCTAACCCTAACCCTAGCCCGAACCCTAACCCTAACCGTTGCCCGAAGCCTTCCCCTCACCCGTCCCCTAACCCTAACCCTAACCCTAGCCCGAAACCTAACCCTGACCCTTCCCCGAAGCCTTCCCCTCAACCGTCCCCCAATCCTAATCCGTACGCTGACACTAACCCGCGCCCTCACACGTACGCTCCCCCTAAACCATTGTCGTACCCTCACCTGGACCCTAAACCATCCCCGTCCCCTAACCCTAACCCTAGCCCGAACCCTAACCCTAACCCTTCCCCGAAGACATCCCCTCACCCATCCCCTAATCCTAACCCGTACGCTCACACTAACCCGCGCCCTCACACGTACGCTCCCCCTAAACCATTATCGTGCCCTCACCTGGACCCTAAACCGTCCCCATCCCCTAACCCTAACCCTAGCCCGAACCTTAACCCTAACCATTCCCCGAAACCTTCCCCTCACCCGTCCGCTAATCCTAACCCGTACGCTCACACTAACCCACGTCTTCACACGTACGCTCCCCCTAAACCGTTGTCGTACCCTCACCTGGACCCTAAACCGTCCCCGTCCCCTAACCCTAACCCTAGCCCGAACCCTAACCCTAACCCTTCCCCGAAGCCTTCCCCTCACCCGTCCCCTAATCCTAACCCGTACGCTCACACTATCAATTCCGCTCACACGTACGCTGCCCCTAAACCGTTGTCGTACCCACACCTGGACCCTAAACGGTCCCCATCCCCTAATCTTAACCCTAGCCCAGACCCTAACCCTAAACCTTCCCCGAAGCCTTCCCCTCACCCGTCCCCTAATCCTCACCCGTACGATCACACTTACCCGCGCCCTCACACGTACGCTCCCCCTACACCGTTTTTGTACCTTCACCTGGACCCTAAACCGTCCCCGTCCCCTAACCCTAACCCTAGCCCAAACCCTAACCCTAACCCTTGCCCGAAGCCTTCCCCTCACCCG
The DNA here is from genome assembly GCF_964270905.1 of Leucopleurus acutus. Taxonomy (NCBI): domain Eukaryota; kingdom Metazoa; phylum Chordata; class Mammalia; order Artiodactyla; family Delphinidae; genus Leucopleurus; species Leucopleurus acutus. The sequence goes on along the minus strand of NW_028139045.1, from coordinate 271,290 downwards.
TCCCCTAATCCTATACCGTACGCTCACACTAAACAACCCGCTCACACGTACGCTGCCCGTAAACCGTTGTGGTACCCTCACCTGGACCCTAAACCGTCCCCATCCCCTAACACTAACCCTACCCAAACCCTAACCCTAAGCCGTCCCCGAAGCCTTCCCCTAACCTGTCCCCTAATCCTAACCCGTACGCTCACACTAACCCGTGCCCTCACACGTACGCTACCCCTAAACTGTTGTCTTACCCTCACCTGGACCCTAAACCGTCCCCGTCCCTTAACCCTAACCCTAGCCCGAACCCTATCCCTAACACTTCCCTGAAGCCTTCCCCTCACCCGTCCCCTAATCCTAACCCGTACGTTCACACTAACCCGCGTCCTCACACGTATGCTCCCCCTAAACCGCTGTCGTACCCTCATCTGGACCCGAAACCGTCCCCGTCCCTTAACCCTAACCCTAGCCCGAACTCTAACCCTAACCCTTCCCCGAAGCCTTCCCCTCACCCGTCTCCTAATCCTAACCCGAACGCTCACACTAACCCGCGCCCTCACACGTACGCTCCACCTAAACCGCTGTTGTACCCTCACCTGGACCCGAAACCGTCCCCGTCCCCTAACCCTAACCCTAGCCCGAAACCTAACCCTAACACTTCCCCGAAGCCTTCCCCTCACCCATCTCCTAATCATAACCCGTAAGCTCACACTAACCCGTGCCCTCACACGTACGCTCCCCCTAAACCATTGTCGTACCCTCACCTGGGCCCTAAACCGTCCCCGTCCTCTAACCCTAACCCTAGCCCGAACCCTAACCCTAACCCTTCCCCGAATCCTTCCCCTCACCCGTCCCCTAATCCTAACCCGTACGCTCACACTAACCCACGCCCTCACACGTACGCTCCCCCTAAACCGTTGTTGTACCCTCACCTGGACGCTAAACCGTCCCCGTCCCCTAACCCTAACCCTAACCCTAGCCCGAACCCTAACCCTAACCCTTCCCCGAAGCCTTCCCCTCAACCGTCCCCCAATCCTAACCCGTACGCTGACACTAACCCGCGCCCTCACACGTACGATCCCCCTAAACCATTGTCGTACCCTCACCTGGACCCTAAACCATCCCCGTCCCCTAACCCTAACCCTAGCCCGAACCCTAACCCTAACCCTTCCCCGAAGACATCCCCTCACCCATACCCTAATCCTAACCCGTACGCTCACACTAACCCGCGCCCTCACACGTACGCTCCCCCTAAACCATTGTCGTACCCTCTCCTGGACCCTAAACAGTCCACGTCCCCTAACCCTAACCCTAGCCCGAACCCTAACCCTAACCCTTCCCCGAAGCCTTCCCCTCACCCGTCCCCTAATCCTAACCCGTACGCTCACACTAACCTGCGCCCTCACACGTACGCACCCCCAAAACAGTTGTCGTACCCTCACCTGAACCATAAACCGTCCCCGTCCCCTAACCCTAACCCTAGCCCGAACCCTAACCCTAACCCTTCTCCGAAGCCTTCCCCTCACCCGTCCCCTAATCCTAACCCGTATGCTCACACTAACCCATGCCCTCACACGTACGCTCTCCCTAAACCGTCATCGTACTCTCACATGGACACTAAACCGTCCCCGTCCCCTAACCCTAACCCTAGCCCGAACCCTAACCCTAAACCTTCCCCGAAGCCTTCCCCTCACCCGTCCCCTAATCCTAACCTGTACGCTCACACTAACCCGCGCCCTCACACGTACGCTCCCACTAAACCGTTGGCATACCCTCACCTGGACCTTAAACCATCCCCGTCCCCTAACACTAACCCTAGCCCGAACCCTTACCCTAACCCTTCCCTGAAGCCTTCCCCTCACCCGTCCCCTAATCCTAACCCGTACGCTCACACTAACCAGCCCGCTCACACTTACGCTGCCCCTAAACCGTTGTCGTACCCTCACCTGGACCCTAAACCGTTCCCATCCCCTAACCCTAACCCTACCCAAACCCTAACCCTAACCTGTCCCCGAAGCCTTCCACTCACCCATTCCCTAATCCTAACACGTACGCTCACACTAACCCGCGCCCTCACACGTACGCTCCCCCTAAACCGTGGTCGTACCCTCACCTGGACCCTAAACCGTCCCCGTACCCTAACCCTAACCCTAGCTCGAACCCTAACCCTAACCTTTCCCCGAAGCATTCCCCTCAACCTCCCCTAATCCTAACCCGTACGCTGACACTAACCCACGTGCTCACACGTACGCTCCCCCTCAACCGTTGTCGTACCCTCACCTGGACCCTAAACCGTCTCCGTCCCCTAACCCTAACCTGAGCCCGAACACTAACCCTAACACTTCCCCGAAGCCTTCCCCTCACCCGTCCCCTAATCCTAACCCGTACGCTCACACTAACCCGCGCCCTCACACGTACGCTCCCACTAAACCGCTGTCGTACCCTCAATTGGACCCGAAACCATCCCCGTCCCCTAACCTTAACCCTAGCCCGAACCCTAACCCTAACACTTCCCCGAAGTCTTCCCCTCACCCGTCCCCTAATCCTAACGCGTACGCTCACACTAACCGGCGCCCTCACACGTATGCTCCCCCTAAACCGTTGTCGTACCCTCACCTGGACCCTAAAACGTCCCCGTCCCCTAACCCTAACCCTAGCCCGAACCCTAACTCTAACCATTCCCCGAAGCCTTCTCCTCACCCGTTCCCTAATCCTAACCCGTACGCTCACACTAACCCATGCCCTCACAAGTATGATCCCCATAAACCGTTGTCGTACCCTCACCTGGACCCTAAACCGTCCCCATCCCCTAACCCTGACCCTAGGCCGAACCCTAAACCTAACCCTTCCCCAAAGCCTTGCCCTAACTCGTCCCCTAATCCTAACCCGTACGCTCACACTAACCCGCGCCCTCACACGTACGCTCCCCCTAAAGCGTTCTCGTACCCTCACCTGGACCCTAAACCGTCCCCGTCCCCTAACCCTAACCCTAGCCCGAACCCTAACCCTAACCCTAACCCTTCCCCGAAGCCTTCCCCTCACCTGTCCCCTAATCCTAACCCGTACGCTCACACTAACCCATGCCCTCACACGTACGCTCCCCCTAAAGGGTTGTCGTACCCTCACCTGGACCCTAAACAGTCCCCGTCGCCTAACTCTAAGCCTAGCCCGAACCCTAACCCTAACCCTTCCCCGAAGCCTTCACGTCACCCGTCACCTAATCCTAACCCGTACCATCACACTACCCACGCCCTCACACGTACGCTCCCCCTAAACCGTTGTCGTACCCTCACCTGGACCCTAAACCGTCCCCGTCCCCTAACCCTAACCCTAGCCCGAACCCTAACCCTTAACCTTCCCCGAAGCCTTCACGTCACCCGTCAACTAATCCTAACCCGTACCATCATACTACCCACGCCCTCACACGTTCGCTCCACCTAATCCGTTGTCGTACCCTCACCTGGACCCTAAACCGTCCCCGTCCCCTAACCCTAACCCTAGCCCTAACCCTAACCGTAAAACTTCCCCGAAGCCTTCCCCTCACCCGTCCCCTAATCCTAATCCGTACGCTCACACTAACCTGCGCCCTCACACGTACGCTACCCCTAAACCGTTGTCCTACCCTCACATGGACCCTAAACCGTCCCCGTCCCCTAACCCTAACCCTAGCCCGAACCCTAACCCTAACCCTTCCCCGAAGCCTTCCCCTCACCCGTCCGCTAATCCTAACATGTACGCTCACACTATCCCGCGCTCTCACACGTACGCTCCCCCTAAAGCGTTGTCGTAGCCTCACCTGGACCCTAAACCGTCCCCGTCCCCTAACCCTAACCCTAGCCCGAACCCTAACCCTAACCCTTCCCCGAAGCCTTCCCCTCACCCGTCCCCTAATCCTAACCCGTACGCTCACACTAACCCGTGCCCTCACACGTACGCTCCCCCTAAAGCGTTGTCGTACCCTCACCTGGACCATAAATCGTCCCCGTCCCTAACCCTAACCCTAGCCCGAACCCTATCCCTAACACTTCTCCGAAACCTTCCCCTCACCCGTCCCCTAATCCTAACCCGTACGCTCACACTAATCCGCGCCCTTCCACGTACGCTTCCCCTTAACCGCTGTCGTACCCTCACCTGGACCCTAAACCGTCCCCGTCGCCTAACTCTAACTCTAGCCCGAACCCTAACCCTCACCCTTTCCCGAAGCCTTCCCCTCACCCGTCCCCTAATCGTAAGCCGTACGCTCACACTAACCTGTGCCCTCACACGTACGCTCCCCCTAAACCGTTGTCGTACCCTCACCTGGACCCTAAACCGTCCCCGTCCGCTAACACTAACCCTAGTCCGAACCCTAACCCTAACCCTTCCCCGAAGCCTTCCCCTCACCCGTCCCTTAATCCTAACCCGTACGCTCACACTAATCCGCGCCCTCACATGTACGCCCCCCCTAAACCGTTGTAGTACCCTCACCTAGACCCTAAACCGTCCCCGTCCCCTAACCCTAACCTTAGCCCGAACCCTAACACTAACCCTTCCCCGAAGCATTCCCCTCACCCGTCCCCTAATCCTAACCCGTACACTCACACTATCCATCCCGCTAACACGTACGCTTCCCCTAAATCGTTGCCGTACCCATACCTGGACCCTAAACCGACCACATCACCTAACCCTAACCCTAGCCCGAACCCTAACCCTAACCCGTCCCCGAAGCCTTCCCCTCACCCATCCCCTAATCCTAACCCGTACGCTCAAACTAACCCATGCCCTCACACGTACACTCCACCTAAACCTTTTTCGTACCCTCATCTTGACCCTCAACCGTCCCCATCCCCTAACCCTAACCCTAGACCGAACCCTAACCCTAACACTTCCCCGAAGCCTTCCCCTCACCCGTCCCCTAATCCTAACCCGTACGCTCACACTAACCCGCGCCCTCACACGTACACTCCCCCTAAACCGTTGTCGTACCGTCAACTCGACCCTAAATCGTCCCCGTCCTCTAACCCTAACCCTAGCCCGAACCCTAACACTAACCCTTCCCCGAAGCCTTCCCCTCACTCGTCCCCTAATCCTAACCCATACGCTCACACTATCCAGCCCGCTCACACGTACGCTGCCCTTAAATCGTTGTCGTACCCACACCTGGACCGTAAACCGTCCCCATCCCCTAACCCTAACCCTAGCCCGAACCCTAAACCTAACCCGTCCCCGAAGCCTTCCCCTCACCCATCCCCTAATCATAACCTGTACGCTCACACTAACCCACGTCTTCACACGTACGCTCCCCCTAAACAGTTGTCGTACCCTCACTGGACCCTAAATCGTCCCCGTCCCCAATCCTAACCCTAGCCCGAACCCTCACCCTATCCCTTCCCCGAAGCCTTCCCTTCACCCGTCCCCTAATCCTAACCCGTACGCTCACACTAACCCGCGCCCTCACACGTACGCTCCCCCTAAACCGTTGTCGTACCCTCACCTGGACCCTAAACCGTCCCCGTCCCCTAACCCTAACCCTAGCCCGAACCCTAACCCTAACCATTCCCCAAAGTCTTCCCCTAACCCGTCCCCTAATCCTAACCCGTATGCTCACACTAACCCGCGCCCTCGCACGTACGCTACCCCTAAAGCATTGTCGTACCCTCACCTGGACCCTAAAACATCCCCGTCCTCTAAACCTAACCCTTCCCTGAAGCCTTCCCCTCACCCGGCCCCTAATTCTATCCCGTACGCTCACACTAACCCGCGCCCTCACACGTACGCTACCCCTAAACCGTTGTCGTACCCTCACCTGGACCCTAAACCGTCCCCATCCCCTAACCCTAACCCTAGCCCGAACCCTAACCCTAACCCTTCCCCGAAGCCTTCCCCTCAAACGTCCTCTAATCCTAACCCGTACGCTCACACTAACCCGCGCACTCACACGTACGCTCCCCCTCAACCGTTGTCGTACCCTCACCTGGACCCTAAACCGTCTCCGTTACCTAACCCTAACCCTAGCCCGAACCCTAACCCTAACACTTCACCGAAGCCTTCCCCTCACCCATCCCCTAATCCTAACACGTACGCTCACACTAACCCGCGCCCTCACATGAACGCTACCCCTAAACCGTTGTCGTACCCTCCCCTGGACCCTAAACCGTCCCCGTCCCCTAACACTAACCCTAGTCCGAACCCTAACCCTAACCCTTCCCCGAAGCCTACCCCTCACCCGTCCCTTAATCCTAACCCATACGCTCACACTAACCCGCGCCCTCACACGTACGCTCCCCCTACACCGTTGTCATACCCTCACCGGGACCCTAAACCGTCCCCATCCCCTAACCCTAACCCTAGCCCGAACCCTCACACTAACCCTTCCCCGAAGCCTTCCCCTCACCCGTACCCTAATCCTAACCCGTACGCTCACACTAACCCGCGCGCTCACACGTACGCTCCCCCTAAACCGTTGTCGTACCCTCACCTGGACCCTAAACCGTCCCCATCCCCTAACCCTAAACCTAGCCCGAACCCTATCCCTAACCCTTCCCCAAAGTCTTCCCCTAACCCGTCCCCTAATCCTAACCCATATGCTCACACTAACCCGCGCCCTGGCACGTGCGCTACCCCTAAAGCATTGTCGTACCATCACCTGGACCCTAAAACGTCCCCGTCCCCTAACCCTAACCCTTCCCCGAAGCCTTCCCCTCACCCGGCCCCTAATTCTATCCCGTACGCTCACACTAACCCGCGCCCTCTCACCTACGCTCCCCCTAAACCGTTTTCGTACCCTCACCTGGACCCTAAACCCTCCCCATCCCCTAACCTTAACCCTAGTCTGATCCCTAAACCTAACACTTCCCCGAAGCCTTCCCCTCACCCGTCCCCTAATCCTAACCCGTACGCTCACACTAACCCGCGCCCTCACACGTACGCTCCCCCTAAACCGTTGTCGTACCCTCACTTGGACCCTAAACCGTCCCCATCCCCTAACCCTAACCCTAGCCCGAACCCTAAACCTAACACTTCCCCGAAGCCTTCCCCTCAACCGTCCTCTAATCCTAACCCGTACGCTCACACTAACCCGCGCGCTCACACGTACGCTCCTCCTCAACCGTTGTCGTACCCTCACCTGGACCCTAAACCGTCTTCGTTCCCTAACCCTAACCCTAGCCCGAAACCTAACCCTAACACTTCACCGAAGCCTTCCCCTCAACCATCCCCTAATCCTAACACGTACGCTCACACTAACCCGCGCCCTCACACGAACGCTACCCCTAAACCGTTGTCGTACCCTCAGCTGGACCCGAAACCGTCCCCGTCCCCTAACACTAACCCTAGTCCGAACTCTAACCTTAACCCTTCCCCGAAGCCTTCCCCTCACCCGTCCCCTAATCCTAAACCGTACGCTCACACTATCCATTCCGCTCACACGTACGCTGCCCCTAAACCGTTGTTGTACCAACACCTGGACCCTAAACTGTCCCCATCCCCTAACCTTAACCCTAGCCCAGACCCTAACCCTAAATCTTCCCCGAATCCTTCCCCTCACCCGTCCCCTAATCCTAACCCGTACGCTCACACTTACCCGCGCCCTCACACATACGCTCCCCCTAAACCGTTTTCGTACCCTCACCTGGACCTTAAACCGTCCCCGTCCCCTAACCCTAACCCTAGCCCGAACCCTAACCCTAACCGTTGCCCGAAGCCTTCCCCTCACCCGTCCCCTAACCCTAACCCTAACCCTAGCCCGAAACCTAACCCTGACCCTTCCCCGAAGCCTTCCCCTCAACCGTCCCCCAATCCTAATCCGTACGCTGACACTAACCCGCGCCCTCACACGTACGCTCCCCCTAAACCATTGTCGTACCCTCACCTGGACCCTAAACCATCCCCGTCCCCTAACCCTAACCCTAGCCCGAACCCTAACCCTAACCCTTCCCCGAAGACATCCCCTCACCCATCCCCTAATCCTAACCCGTACGCTCACACTAACCCGCGCCCTCACACGTACGCTCCCCCTAAACCATTATCGTGCCCTCACCTGGACCCTAAACCGTCCCCATCCCCTAACCCTAACCCTAGCCCGAACCTTAACCCTAACCATTCCCCGAAACCTTCCCCTCACCCGTCCGCTAATCCTAACCCGTACGCTCACACTAACCCACGTCTTCACACGTACGCTCCCCCTAAACCGTTGTCGTACCCTCACCTGGACCCTAAACCGTCCCCGTCCCCTAACCCTAACCCTAGCCCGAACCCTAACCCTAACCCTTCCCCGAAGCCTTCCCCTCACCCGTCCCCTAATCCTAACCCGTACGCTCACACTATCAATTCCGCTCACACGTACGCTGCCCCTAAACCGTTGTCGTACCCACACCTGGACCCTAAACGGTCCCCATCCCCTAATCTTAACCCTAGCCCAGACCCTAACCCTAAACCTTCCCCGAAGCCTTCCCCTCACCCGTCCCCTAATCCTCACCCGTACGCTCACACTTACCCGCGCCCTCACACGTACGCTCCCCCTACACCGTTTTTGTACCCTCACCTGGACCCTAAACCGTCCCCGTCCCCTAACCCTAACCCTAGCCCAAACCCTAACCCTAACCCTTGCCCGAAGCCTTCCCCTCACCCGTCCCCTAATCCTATACCGTACGCTCACACTAAACAACCCGCTCACACGTACGCTGCCCGTAAACCGTTGTGGTACCCTCACCTGGACCCTAAACCGTCCCCATCCCCTAACACTAACCCTACCCAAACCCTAACCCTAACCCGTCCCCGAAGCCTTCCCCTAACCTGTCCCCTAATCCTAACCCGTACGCTCACACTAACCCGTGCCCTCACACGTACGCTACCCCTAAACTGTTGTCTTACCCTCACCTGGACCCTAAACCGTCCCCGTCCCTTAACCCTAACCCTAGCCCGAACCCTATCCCTAACACTTCCCTGAAGCCTTCCCCTCACCCGTCCCCTAATCCTAACCCGTACGTTCACACTAACCCGCGTCCTCACACGTATGCTCCCCCTAAACCGCTGTCGTACCCTCATCTGGACCCGAAACCATCCCCGTCCCTTAACCCTAACCCTAGCCCGAACTCTAACCCTAACCCTTCCCCGAAGCCTTCCCCTCACCCGTCTCCTAATCCTAACCCGAACGCTCACACTAACCCGCGCCCTCACACGTACGCTCCACCTAAACCGCTGTTGTACCCTCACCTGGACCCGAAACCGTCCCCGTCCCCTAACCCTAACCCTAGCCCGAAACCTAACCCTAACACTTCCCCGAAGCCTTCCCCTCACCCATCTCCTAATCATAACCCGTAAGCTCACACTAACCCGTGCCCTCACACGTACGCTCCCCCTAAACCATTGTCGTACCCTCACCTGGGCCCTAAACCGTCCCCGTCCTCTAACCCTAACCCTAGCCCGAACCCTAACCCTAACCCTTCCCCGAATCCTTCCCCTCACCCGTCCCCTAATCCTAACCCGTACGCTCACACTAACCCACGCCCTCACACGTACGCTCCCCCTAAACCGTTGTTGTACCCTCACCTGGACGCTAAACCGTCCCCGTCCCCTAACCCTAACCCTAACCCTAGCCCGAACCCTAACCCTAACCCTTCCCCGAAGCCTTCCCCTCAACCGTCCCCCAATCCTAACCCGTACGCTGACACTAACCCGCGCCCTCACACGTACGATCCCCCAAACCATTGTCGTACCCTCACCTGGACCCTAAACCATCCCCGTCCCCTAACCCTAACCCTAGCCCGAACCCTAACCCTAACCCTTCCCCGAAGACATCCCCTCACCCATCCCCTAATCCTAACCCGTACGCTCACACTAACCCGCGCCCTCACACGTACGCTCCCCCTAAACCATTGTCGTACCCTCTCCTGGACCCTAAACAGTCCACGTCCCCTAACCCTAACCCTAGCCCGAACCCTAACCCTAACCCTTCCCCGAAGCCTTCCCCTCACCCGTCCCCTAATCCTAACCCGTACGCTCACACTAACCTGCGCCCTCACACGTACGCACCCCCAAAACAGTTGTCGTACCCTCACCTGAACCATAAACCGTCCCCGTCCCCTAACCCTAACCCTAGCCCGAACCCTAACCCTAACCCTTCTCCGAAGCCTTCCCCTCACCCGTCCCCTAATCCTAACCCGTATGCTCACACTAACCCATGCCCTCACACGTACGCTCTCCCTAAACCGTCATCGTACTCTCACATGGACACTAAACCGTCCCCGTCCCCTAACCCTAACCCTAGCCCGAACCCTAACCCTAAACCTTCCCCGAAGCCTTCCCCTCACCCGTCCCCTAATCCTAACCTGTACGCTCACACTAACCCGCGCCCTCACACGTACGCTCCCACTAAACCGTTGGCATACCCTCACCTGGACCTTAAACCATCCCCGTCCCCTAACACTAACCCTAGCCCGAACCCTTACCCTAACCCTTCCCTGAAGCCTTCCCCTCACCCGTCCCCTAATCCTAACCCGTACGCTCACACTAACCAGCCCGCTCACACTTACGCTGCCCCTAAACCGTTGTCGTACCCTCACCTGGACCCTAAACCGTTCCCATCCCCTAACCCTAACCCTACCCAAACCCTAACCCTAACCTGTCCCCGAAGCCTTCCACTCACCCATTCCCTAATCCTAACACGTACGCTCACACTAACCCGCGCCCTCACACGTACGCTCCCCCTAAACCGTGGTCGTACCCTCACCTGGACCCTAAACCGTCCCCGTACCCTAACCCTAACCCTAGCTCGAACCCTAACCCTAACCTTTCCCCGAAGCATTCCCCTCAACCTCCCCTAATCCTAACCCGTACGCTGACACTAACCCACGTGCTCACACGTACGCTCCCCCTCAACCGTTGTCGTACCCTCACCTGGACCCTAAACCGTCTCCGTCCCCTAACCCTAACCTGAGCCCGAACACTAACCCTAACACTTCCCCGTAGCCTTCCCCTCACCCATCCCCTAATCCTAAACCGTACGCTCACAATTTCCCGTGCCCTCACACGAACGGTCCCCCCAAACCGTTGTCGTACCCTCACCTGGACCCTAAACCGTCCCCGTCCCCTAAACCTAACCCTAGCCGAACCCTAAACCTAACCCTTCCCCGAAGCCTTCCCCTCACCCGTCCCCTAATCCTAACGCGTACGCTCACATAACCCACGCCCTCACACGTATGCTCCCCCTAAACCGTTGTGGTACCCTCACCTGGATCCTAAACCGTCCCCGTCTCCTAACCCTAACCCTAGCCCGAACCCTAACCCTAACCCTTCCCCGAAGCCTTCCCCTCACACGTCCCCTAATCCTAAGCCATACGCTCACACTAACCCACGCCCTCACATGAACGCTCCCCCGAAACCGCTGTCGTACTCTCACCTGGACCCGAAACCGTCCCCGTCCGCTAACCCTAACACTAGCCCAAACCATATCTATAACCCATTTCCGAAGCCTTCCCATCACCCGTCCCCTAATCCTAACCCGTACGCTCACACTAACCCATGCCCTCACACGTACGCTCCCCTTAAACCGCTGTCGTACCCTCAACTGGACCCGAAACCGTCCCCGTCCCCTAACCCTAACCCTAGTCCGAACCCTAACCCTAACCCTTCCCCAAAGCCTTCCCCCCAACCGTCCCCTAATCCTAACCCGTACGCTCACACTAACCCGCGCCCTCACACGTACACTCCCCCTAAACCGTTGTCGTACCCTCACCTGGACCCTAAACCGTCCCCTAACCCTAACCCTAACTCTAGCCCGAACCATAACCCTGAACCTTCCCCGAAGCCTTCCCCTCACCCGTCCACTAATCCTAACCCGTACGCTCACACTAACCCGCGCCCTCACACGTACGCTCCCCCTAAAGCGTTCTCGTACCCTCAACTGGACCCTAAACCATCCCCGTCCCCTAACGGTAACCCTAGCCGGAACCCTAACCGTAACACTTCTCCGAAGCCTTCCCCTCACCCGTCCACTAAATCTAACCCGTACGCTCACACAAACCTGCGCCCTCACACATACGCTGCCCCTAAACCGTTGTCGTACCCTCACTTGGACCCTAAAACGTCCCCGTCCCCTAACCCTAACCCTAGGCCGAACCGTAAACCTAACCCTTCCCCAAAGCCTTCCCTTAACTCGTCCCCTAATCCTAACCCGTACGCTCACACTAACCCGCGCCCTCACACGTACGCTCCCCCTAAACCGTTGTCGTACCCTCACCTGGACCCTAAACCGTCCCCGTCCCCTAACCCTAACACTAGCCTGAACCCTAAAGCTAACACTTCCCTGAAGCCTTCCCCTCACCCGTCCCCTAATCCTAACATATACGCTCACACTACCCGGCTCCCTCACACGTACGATCCCCCTAAAATGTTGCGTACCCTCACCTGGACCCTAAAACGTCCCTGTACCCTAACCCTAACCCTAGCCCGAACACTAACCCTAACCCTTCCCCGAAGCATTCACGTCACCCGTCACCTAATCCTAACCCGTACCATCACACTACGCACGCCCTCACACATTCGCTCCACCTAAACCATTGTCGTACCCTCACCTGGACCCTAAACCGTCCCCGTCCCCTAACCCTAACCCTAGCCCTAACCTTAACCCTAACCCTTCCCCGAAGCATTCCCCTCACCCGTCCCCTAATCCTAACCCGTACGCTCACACTAACACGCGCCATCACACGTACGCTCCCCGTAAACCGTTGTCGTACCCTCACATAAACCCTAAACCGTCCCCGTCCCCTAACCCTAACCCTAGCCCTAACCCTAACCCTAACCCTTCCCCGAAGCCTTCCCCTCACCCGTCCCCTAATCCTAACCCTTACGCTCACACTAACCCGCGCCCTCACACGTACGCTCCCCCTAAACCGCTGTCATACCCTCAATTGGACCCGAAACCATCCCCGTCCCCTAACCCTAACCCTAGCCCGAACCCTAACCCTAACACTTCCCTGAAGCCTTCCCCTCACCCGTCCCCTAATCCTAACCCGAACGGTCACACTAACCTGCGCCCTCACACGTACGCGCCCCCTAAACCGTTGTCGTACCCTCACCTTTACCCTAAACCGTCCCCGACGCCTAACCCAAACCCTAGCCCGAACCTTAACATTAACCCTTCCCCGAAGCCTTCCCCTCACCCGTCCCCTAATCCTAACCCGTACCCTCACACTATCCAGCCCGTTCACACGTACGCTGCCCCTAAACAGTTGTCCTACCCTCACCTGGACCCTAAAACGTCCCCGTCCCCTACCCCTAACCCTAGCCCGAACCCTAACCCTAACCCTTCCCCGAAGCCTTCCCCTCACCCGTCCCCTAAAACTAACCCGTAAGCTCACACTATCCAGCCCGCTCACACGTACGCTGCCCTTAAACTGTTGTCGTACCCTCACCTGGACCCTAAACCATCCCCATCACCTAACCCTAACCCTAGCCCGAACCCTAACCCTAACCCTTCCCAGAAGCCTTCCCCTCACCTGTTCCCTAATCCTAACCTGTACGCTCACACTAACCTGCGCCCTCACACGTACGCACCCCCTAAACCGTTGTCGTACCCTCACCTGGACCCTAAATGGTCCCCGACCCCTAACCCAAACCCTAGCCCGAACCCTAACCCTAACACTTCCCCGAAGCCTTCCCCTCACCCGTCCCCTAATCCTAACCCGTATGCTCACACTAACCCACGCCCTCACTCGTACGCTCTCCCTAAACCATCGTCGTACCCTCACATGGATCCTAAACCGTCCCCGTCCCCTATCCCTAACCATAGCCCGAACCGTAACCCTAACCCTTCCCCGAAGCCTTCCCCTCACCCGTCCCCTAATCCTAACCCGTACGCTCACACTAACATGCGCCCTCACACGTACGCTCCCCCTAAACCGTTGGCATACACTCACCTGGACCTTAAACCATCCCCGTCCCCTATCCCTAACCCTAGCCCGACCCCTTACCCTAACCCTTCCCCGAAGCCATCCCCTCACCCGTCACCTAATCCTAAACCTTACGCTGACACTAACCGGCCCGCTCACACGTACGCTACCCCTAAACCGTTGTCGTACCCTCACCTGAACCCTAAACCGTCCCCGTACCCTAACCCTAACCCTGGCCCGAAACCTAAACCTAACCTTTCCCAGAAGCATTCCCCTCAACCGTGCACTAATCCTAACGCGTACGCTGACACTAACCCACGCGCTCACACGTACGCTCCCCCTCAACCGTTGTCGTACCCTCACTTGGACCCTAAACCGTCTCCGTCCCCTAACCCTAACCCTAGCCCGAACCCTAACTCTAACACTTCCCCGAAGCCTTCCCCTCAGCCATCCCCTAATCCTAACCCGTACGCTCACACTAACCCGCGCCCTCACACGAACGGTCCCCCTAAACCGTTGTCTTACCATCACCTGGACCCTAAACCATCCCCGTCCCCTAACCCTAACCCTAGGCCGAACCCTAACCCTAACCCTTCCCCAAAGCATTCCCCTAACTCGTCCCCTAATCCTAACCCGTACGCTCACACTAACCCGCGCCCTCACACGTACGCTCCCTGTAAACTGTTGTCGTACCCTCACCTGGACCCTAAACCGTCCCCGTCCCCTAACCCTAACCCTAGCCCGAACCCTATCCCTAACCCTTCCCCGAAACCTTCCCCTCACCCGTCCCCTAATCCTAACACGTACGCTCACACTAACCCACGTCCTTACACGTACGCTCGCCCTAAACCGCTGTCGTACCCTCACCTGGACCCTAAACCGTCCCCGTCCCCTAACCCTAACCCTAGCCCGAACCCTAACCCAAACACTTCCCCAAAGCCTTCCCCTCACCTGTCCCCTAATCCTAACCCGTACGCTCACACTAACCCGCGCCCTCACACGTACGCTCCACCTAAACCGTTGGCATACCCTCACCTGCACCTTAAACCATCCCCGTCCCCTAACCCTAACCCTAGCCCGAACCCTTACCCTAACACTTCCCCGAAGCCTTCCCCTCACCCATCCCCTAATCCTAACCCGTACGCTCACACTAACACGCGCCCTCACACGTACGCTCCTCCTAAACCGTGGTCATACACTCACCTGGACCCTAAACCGTCCCCGTACCCTAACCCTAACCCTAGCCTCATCCCTAACCCTAACCTTTCCCCGAAGCATTCCCCTCAACCGTCCCATAATCCTAACCCGTACGCTGACACTAACCCTCGCCCTCACACGAACGTTTCCCCTAAACCGTTGTCGTACACTCACCTGGAACCTAAACCGTCCCCGTGCCCTAACCCTAACCCTAGCCCGAACCCTAACCCTAACCCTTCCCCGAAGCCTTCCCCTCACCCGTCCCCTAATCCTAAGCCGTACGCTCACACTAACCCGCCCCCTCACATGTACGCTCCCCCTAAACCGCTGTCGTACCCTCAATTGGACCCGAAACCATCCCCGTCCCCTAACCTTAAGCCTAGCCCGAACCCTAACCCTAACCCTTCCCCGAAGCCTTCCCCTCACCCGTCCCATAATCCTAACCCGTACGCTCACACTAACCCGCGCCCTCACACGTACGCTCCCCTTAAACCGTTGTCGTACCCTCACCTGGACCCTAAACCGTCCCCATCCCCTAACCCTAACCCTAGCCCGAACCCTAACCCTAACCCTTCCCCGAAGCCTTCCCCTCACCCGTCCCCTAATCCTCAGCCGTACGCTCACACTAACCCGCGACCTCACAGGTATGCTCCCCCTAAACCGTTGTCGTACCCTCACCTGGACCCTAAACCTTCCCCGTCCCATAACACTCACCCTAGCCCGAAACCTAACCCTGACACTTCCCCGAAATCTTCCCCTCACCCGTCCCCTAATCCTAACCCGTACGCTCACACTAACCCGCGCCCTCACACGTACGATCCCACTAAACCGCTGTCGTACCCTCAGTTGGACCCGAAACCATCCCCGTCCCCTAACCTTAACCCTAGCCCGAACCCTAACCCTAACACTTCCCCGAAGTCTTCCCCTCACCCGTCCCCTAATCCTAACCCGTACGCTCACACTAACCGGCGCCCTCACACGTATGCTCCCCCTAAACCGTTGTCGTACCCTCACCTGGACCCTAAACCGTCCCCGTCCCCTAACCCTAACCCTAGCCCGAACCCTAACCCTTAACCTTCCCCGAAGCCTTCACGTCACCCGTCAACTAATCCTAACCCGTACCATCATACTACCCACGCCCTCACACGTTCGCTCCACCTAAACCGTTGTCGTACCCTCACCTGGACCCTAAACCGTCCCCGTCCCCTAACCCTAACCCTAGCCCTAACCCTAACCGTAACACTTCCCCGAAGCCTTCCCCTCACCCGTCCCCTAATCCTAATCCGTACGCTCACACTAACCCGCGCCCTCACACGTACGCTACCCCTAAACCGTTGTCGTACCCTCACATGGACCCTAAACCGTCCCCGTCCCCTAACCCTAACCCTAGCCCGAACCCTAACCCTAACCCTTCCCCGAAGCCTTCCCCTCACCCGTCCGCTAATCCTAACATGTACGCTCACACTATCCCGCGCTCTCACACGTACGCTCCCCCTAAAGCGTTGTCGTAGCCTCACCTGGACCCTAAACCGTCCCCGTCCCCTAACCCTAACCCTAGCCCGAACCCTAACCTTAACCCTTCCCCGAAGCCTTCCCCTCACCCGTCCCCTAATCCTAACCCGTATGCTCACACTAACCCGCGCCCTCACACGTACGCTCCCCCTAAAGCATTGTCGTACACTCACCTGGACCCTAAAACGTACCCGTCCCCTAACCCTAACCCTAGCCCGAACCCTAACCCTAACCCTTTCCCGAAGCCTTCCCCTCACCCGTCCCCTAATTCTAACCCGTACGCTCACACTAACCCGCGCCCTCACACGTACGCTCCCCCTAAACCGTTGTCGTACCCTCACCTGGACCCTAAACCGTCCCTGTCCGCTAACACTAACCCTAGTCCGAACCCTAACCCTAACCCTTCCCCGAAGCCTTCCCCTCACCCGTCCCTTAATCCTAACCCGTACGCTCACACTAATCCGCGCCCTCACACGTACGCCCCCCCTAAACCGTTGTAGTACCCTCACCTAGACCCTAAACCGTCCCCGTCCCCTAACCCTAACCTTAGCCCGAACCCTAACACTAACCCTTCCCCGAAGCATTCCCCTCACCCGTCCCCTAATCCTAACCCGTACACTCACACTATCCATCCCGCTAACACGTACGCTTCCCCTAAATCGTTGTCGTACCCATACCTGGACCCTAAACCGACCACATCACCTAACCCTAACCCTAGCCCGAACCCTAACCCTAACCCGTCCCCGAAGCCTTCCCCTCACCCATCCCCTAATCCTAACCCGTACGCTCAAACTAACCCATGCCCTCACACGTACACTCCACCTAAACCTTTTTCGTACCCTCACCTTGACCCTCAACCGTCCCCATCCCCTAACCCTAACCCTAGACCGAACCCTAACCCTAACACTTCCCCGAAGCCTTCCCCTCACCCGTCCCCTAATCCTAACCCGTACGCTCACACTAACCCGCGCCCTCACACGTACACTTCCCCTAAACCGTTGTCGTACCCTCACCTGGACCCTAAATCGTCCCCGTCCTCTAACCCTAACCCTAGCCCGAACCCTAACACTAACCCTTCCCCGAAGCCTTCCCCTCACTCGTCCCCTAATCCTAACCCATACGCTCACACTATCCAGCCCGCTCACACGTACGCTGCCCCTAAATCGTTGTCGTACCCACACCTGGACCGTAAACCGTCCCCATCCCCTAACCCTAACCCTAGCCCGAACCCTAAACCTAACCCGTCCCCGAAGCCTTCCCCTCACCCATCCCCTAATCATAACCTGTACGCTCACACTAACCCACGTCTTCACACGTACGCTCCCCCTAAACAGTTGTCGTACCCTCACTGGACCCTAAATCGTCCCCGTCCCCAATCCTAACCCTAGCCCGAACCCTCACCCTAACCCTTCCCCGAAGCCTTCCCTTCACCCGTCCCCTAATCCTAACCCGTACGCTCACACTAACCTGCGCCCTCACACGTACGCTCCCCCTAAACCGTTGTCGTACCCTCACCTGGACCCTAAACCGTCCCCGTCCCCTAACCCTAACCCTAGCCCGAACCCTAACCCTAACCCTTCCCCAAAGTCTTCCCCTAACCCGTCCCCTAATCCTAACCCGTATGCTCACACTAACCCACGCCCTCGCACGTACGCTACCCCTAAAGCATTGTCGTACCCTCACCTGGACACTAAAACATCCCCGTCCTCTAAACCTAACCCTTCCCCGAAGCCTTCCCCTCACCCGGCCCCTAATTCTATCCCGTACGCTCACACTAACCCGCGCCCTCACACGTACGCTACCCCTAAACCGTTGTCGTACCCTCACCTGGACCCTAAACCGTCCCCATCCCCTAACCCTAACCCTAGCCCGAACCCTAACCCTAACCCTTCCCCGAAGCCTTCCCCTCAAACGTCCTCTAATCCTAACCCGTACGCTCACACTAACCCACGCGCTCACACGTACGCTCCCCCTCAACCGTTGTCGTACCCTCACCTGGACCCTAAACCGTCTCCGTTCCCTAACCCTAACCCTAGCCCGAACCCTAACCCTAACACTTCACCGAAGCCTTCCCCTCACCCATCCCCTAATCCTAACACGTACGCTCACACTAACCCGCGCCCTCACACGAACGCTACCCCTAAACCGTTGTCGTACCCTCCCCTGGACCCTAAACCGTCCCCGTCCCCTAACACTAACCCTAGTCCGAACCCTAACCCTAACACTTCCCCGAAGCCTCCCCCTCACCCGTCCGTTAATCCTAACCCATACGCTCACACTAACCCGCGCCCTCACACGTACGCTCCCCCTACACCGTTGTCATACACTCACCTGGACCCTAAACCGTCCCCATCCCCTAACCCTAACCCTAGCCCGAACCCTCACACTAACCCTTCCCCGAAGCCTTCCCCTCACCCGTACCCTAATCCTAACCCGTACGCTCACACTAACCCGCGCGCTCACACGTACGCTCCCCCTAAACCGTTGTCGTACCCTCACCTGGACCCTAAACCGTCCCCATCCCCTAACCCTAAACCTAGCCCGAACCCTGTCCCTAACCCTTCCCCAAAGTCTTCCCCTAACCCGTCCCCTAATCCTAACCCATATGCTCACACTAACCCGCGCCCTGGCATGTGCGCTACCCCTAAAGCATTGTCGTACCCTCACCTGGACCCTAAAACGTCCCTGTCCCCTAACCCTAACCCTTCCCCGAAGCCTTCCCCTCACCCGGCCCCTAATTCTATCCCGTACGCTCACACTAACCCGCGCCCTCACACCTACGCTCCCCCTAAACCGTTTTCGTACCCTCACCTGGACCCTAAACCCTCCCCATCCCCTAACCTTAACCCTAGTCTGATCCCTAACCCTAACACTTCCCCGAAGCCTTCCCCTCACCCGTCCCCTAATCCTAACCGTACGCTCACACTAACCCGCGCCCTCACACTTACGCTCCCCCTAAACCGTTGTCGTACCCTCACCTGGACCCTAAACCGTCTCCGTTCCCTAACCCTAACCCTAGCCCGAACCCTAAACCTAACCCTTCCCCGAAGCCTTCCCCTCAACCGTCCTCTAATCCTAACCCGTACGCTCACACTAACCCGCGCGCTCACACGTACGCTCCCCCTCAACCGTTGTCGTACCCTCACCTGGACCCTAAACCGTCTCCGTTCCCTAACCCTAACCCTAGCCCGAAACCTAACCCTAACACTTCACCGAAGCCTTCCCCTCACCCGTCCCCTAATCCTAACCCGTACGCTCACACTAAACAGCCCGCTCACACGTACGCTGCCCCTAAACCGTTGTGGTACCCTCACCTGGACCCTAAACCGTCCCCATCCCCTAACACTAACCCTACCCAAACCCTAAACCTAACCCGTCCCCGAAGCCTTCCCCTCACCCGTCCCCTAATCCTAACCTGTACGCTCAAACTAACCCGCGCCGTCACACGTACGCTACCCCTAAACCGCTGTCGTACCTTCATCTGGACCCGAAACCGTCCCCGTCCCCTAACCCTAACCCTAGCCCGAACCCTAACCTTAACCCTTCCCCGAAGCCTTCCCCTCACCCGTCTCCTAACCCTAACCCGAACGCTCACACTAACCCGCGCCCTCACACGTACGCTCCACCTAAACCGCTGTCGTACCCTCAACTGGACCCGAAACCGTCCCCGTCCCCTAACCCTAACCCTAGCCCGAACCCTAACCCTAACATTTCGACGAAGCCTTTCCCTCACCCGTCCCCTAATCCTAACCCGTAAGCTCACACTAACCCGTGCCCTCACACGTACGCTCCCCCTAAACCATTGTCGTACCCTCACCTGAACCCTAAACTGTCCCCGTCCCCTAAACCTAACCCTAGCCCGAACCCTAACCCTAACCCTTCCCCGAAGCCTTCCCCTCACCCGTCCCCTAATCCTAACCCGTACGCTCACACTAAACCGCGCCCTCACACGTACGCTCCCCCTAAACCGTTGTCGTACCCTCACCTGGACCCTAAACAGTCCCCGTCCCCAAACCCTAACCCTAGTCCGAACCCTAACCCTAACCCTTCCCCGAAGCCTTCCCGTCACCCGTCCCCTAATCCTAACCCGTACGCTCACACTAACCCGCGCCCTCACACATACGCTCCCCCTAAACCGTTGTCGTACCCTCACCTGGACCCTAAACCGTCCCCGTCACCTAACCTTAACCCTAGCCCGAACCCTAACCCTAACCCTTCAACAAAGCCTTCCCCTAACCTGTCCCCTAATCCTAACCCGTACGCTCACACTAACCGGCGCCCGCACACGTACGCTCCCCCTAAACCGTTGTCGTACCCTCACCTGGACGCTAAACCGTCCCCGTCCCCTAACCCTAACCCTAACCCTAGCCCGAACCCTAACCCTGACCCTTCCCCGAAGCCTTCCCCTCTACCGTCCCCCAATCCTATCCCGTACGCTGACACTAACCCACGCCCTCACACGTACGCTCCCCCTAAACCATTGTCGTACCCTCACATGGACCCTAAACCATCCCCGTCCCCTAACCCTAACCCTAGCCCGAACCCTAACCCTAACACTTCCCCGAAGACATCCCCTCACCCATCCCCTAATCCTAACCCGTACACTCACACTAACCCGCGCCCTCACACGTACGCTCCCCCTAAACCATTATCGTGCCCTCACCTGGACCCTAAACCGTCCCCATCCCCTAACCCTAACCCTAGCCCGAGCCTTAACCCTAACCATTCCCCGAAACCTTCCCCTCATCCGTCCGCTAATCCTAACCCGTACGCGCACACTAACCCACGTCTTCACACATACGCTCCCCCTAAACCGTTGTCGTACCCTCACCTGGACCCTAAACCGTCCCCGTCCCCTAACCCTAACCCTAGCCCGAACCCTAACCCTAACCCTTCTCCGAAGCCTTCCCCTCACCCGTCCCCTAATCCTAAACCGTACGCTCACACTATCCATTCCGCTCACACGTACGCTGCCCCTAAACCGTTGTCGTACCCACACCTGGACCCTAAACGGTCCCCATCCCCTAATCTTAACCCTAGCCCAGACCCTAACCCTAAACCTTCCCCGAAGCCTTCCCCTCACCCGTCCCCTAATCCTAAACCGTACGCTCACACTAAACAGCCCGCTCACACGTACGCTGCCCGTAAACCGTTGTGGTACCCTCACCTGGACCCTAAACCGTCCCCATCCCCTAACTCTAACCCTACCCGAACCCTAACCCTAACCCTTCAACAAAGCCTTCCCCTAACCTGTCCCCTAATCCTAACCCGTACGCTCACACTAACCGGCGCCCGCACACGTACGCTCCCCCTAAACCGTTGTCGTACACTCACCTGGACCCTAAACCATCCCCGTCCCCTAAACCTAACCCTAGCCCGAACCCTAACCCTAACCCTTCCCCGAAGCCTTCGCATCACCCGTCCCCTAAAACTAACCCGTAAGCTCACACTACCATGCGCCCTCACACGTACACTCCCCCTAAACCGTTGTCGTACACTCAACTGACCCTAAACCGTCCCCATCCCCTAACCCTAACCCTAGCCCGAGCCTTAACCCTAACCATTCCCCGAAACCTTCCCCTCATCCGTCCGCTAATCCTAACCCGTACGCGCACACTAACCCACGTCTTCACACGTACGCTCCCCCTAAACCGTTGTCGTACCCTCACCTGGACCCTAAACCGTCCCCGTCCCCTAACCCTAACCCTAGCCCGAACCCTAACCCTAACCCGTCCCCGAAGCCTTCCCCTAACCTGTCCCCTAATCCTAACCCGTACGCTCACACTAACCCGTGCCCTCACACGTACGCTACCCCTAAACCGTTGTCTTACCCTCACCTGGACCCTAAACCGTCCCCGTCCCTTAACCCTAACCCTAGCCCGAACCCTATCCCTAACACTTCCCTGAAGCCTTCCCCTCACCCGTCCCCTAATCCTAACCCGTACGTTCACACTAACCCGCGCCCTCACACGTATGCTCCCCCTAAACCGCTGTCGTACCCTCATCTGGACACGAAACCGTCCCCGTCCCTTAAACCTAACGCTAGCCCGAACCCTAACCCTAACCCTTCCCCGAAGCCTTCCCCTCACCCGTCCGCTAATCCTAACATGTACGCTCACACTATCCCGCGCTCTCACACGTACGCTCCCCCTAAAGCGTTGTCGTAGCCTCACCTGGACCCTAAACCGTCCCCGTCCCCTAACCCTAACCCTAGCCCGAACCCTAACCCTAACCCTTCCCCGAAGCCTTCCCCTCACCCGTCCCCTAATCCTAACCCGTACGCTCACACTAACCCGTGCCCTCACACGTACGCTCCCCCTAAAGCGTTGTCGTACCCTCACCTGGACCATAAATCGTCCCCTTCCCTAACCCTAACCCTAGCCCGAACCCTATCCCTAACACTTCTCCGAAACCTTCCCCTCACCCGTCCCCTAATCCTAACCCGTACGCTCACAATAATCCGCGCCCTTCCACGTACGCTTCCCCTTAACCGCTGTCGTACCCTCACCTGGACCCTAAACCGTCCCCGTCGCCTAACTCTAACTCTAGCCCGAACTCTAACCCTCACCCTTTCCCGAAGCCTTCCCCTCACCCGTCCCCTAATCGTAAGCCGTACGCTCACACTAACCTGTGCCCTCACACATACGCTCCCCCTAATCCGTTGTCGTACCCTTACCTGGACCCTACACCGTCCCCGTCCCCTAACCCTAACCCTAGCCCGAACCCTATCCCTAATCCTTCCCCGAAGCCTTCCCCTCACCCGTCCCCTAATCCTAACCCGTACGCTCACACTAACCCATGGCCTCACACGTACGCTCCCCCTAAATCGCTGTCGTACCCTCAACTGGACCCGAAATCGTCCCCGTCCCCTAACCCTAACCCTAGCACGAACCCTAACCCTAACACTTCCCCGAAGCCTTCCCCTCACCCGTCCCCTAATCCTAACCCGTATGCTCACACTAACCCGCGCCCTCACACGTACGCTCCACCTAAAGCATTGTCGTACACTCACCTGGACCCTAAAACGTACCCGTCCCCTAACCCTAATCCTAGCCCGAACCCTAACCCTAACCCTTACCCGAAGCCTTCCCCTCACCCGTCCCCTAATTCTAACCCGTACGCTCACACTAACCCGCGCCCTCACACGTACGCTCCCCTTAAACCGTTGTCGTACCCTCACCTGGACCCTAAACCGTCCCCGTCCGCTAACACTAACCCTAGTCCGAACCCTAACCCTAACCCTTCCCCGAAGCCTTCCCCTCACCCGTCCCTTAATCCTAACCCGTACGCTCACACTAATCCGCGCCCTCACACGTACGCCCCCCCTAAACCGTTGTAGTACCCTCACCTAGACCCTAAACCGTCCCCGTCCCCTAACCCTAACCTTAGCCCGAACCCTAACACTAACCCTTCCCCGAAGCATTCCCCTCACCCGTCCCCTAATCCTAACCCGTACACTCACACTATCCATCCCGCTAACACGTACGCTTCCCCTAAATCGTTGTCGTACCCATACCTGGACCCTAAACCGACCACATCACCTAACCCTAACCCTAGCACGAACCCTAACCCTAACCC
The DNA here is from genome assembly GCF_964270905.1 of Leucopleurus acutus. Lineage (NCBI taxonomy): Eukaryota > Metazoa > Chordata > Mammalia > Artiodactyla > Delphinidae > Leucopleurus > Leucopleurus acutus. The sequence goes on along the minus strand of NW_028139045.1, from coordinate 247,147 downwards.
GTCCCCGAAGCCTTCCCCTCACCCATCCCCTAATCCTAACCCGTACGCTCAAACTAACTCATGCCCTCACACGTACACTCCACCTAAACCTTTTTCGTACCCTCACCTTGACCCTCAACCGTCCCCATCCCCTAACCCTAACCCTAGACCGAACCCTAACCCTAACACTTCCCGGAAGCCTTCCCCTCACCCGTCCCCTAATCCTAACCCGTACGCTCACACTAACCCGCGCCCTCACACGTACACTCCCCCTAAACCGTTGTCGTACCCTCACCTGGACCCTAAATCGTCCCCGTCCTCTAACCCTAACCCTAGCCCGAACCCTAACACTAACCCTTCCCCGAAGCCTTCCCCTCACTCGTCCCCTAATCCTAACCCATAAGCTCACACTATCCAGCCCGCTCACACGTACGCTGCCCCTAAATCGTTGTCGTACCCTCACCTGGACCCTAAACCGTCTCCATTCCCTAACCCTAACCCTAGCCCGAACCCTAACCCTAACACTTCACCGAAGCCTTCCCCTCACCCATCCCCTAATCCTAACACGTACGCTCACACTAACCCGCGCCCTCACACGAACGCTACCCCTAAACCGTTGTCGTACCCTCTCCTGGACCCTAAACCGTCCCCGTCCCCTAACACTAACCCTAGTCCGAACCCTAACCCTAACCCTTCCCCAAAGTCTTCCCCTAACCCGTCCCCTAATCCTAACCCATATGCTCACACTAACCCGCGCCCTGGCACGTGCGCTACCCCTAAAGCATTGTCGTACCCTCACCTGGACCCTAAAACGTCCCTGTCCCCTAACCCTAACCCTTCCCCGAAGCCTTCCCCTCACCCGGCCCCTAATTCTATCCCGTACGCTCACACTAACCCACGCCCTCACACCTACGCTCCACCTAAACCGTTTTCGTACCCTCACCTGGACCCTAAACCCTCCCCATCCCCTAACCTTAACTCTAGTCTGATCCCTAACCCTAACACTTCCCCGAAGCCTTCCCCTCACCCGTCCCCTAATCCTAACCCGTACGCTCACAGTAACCCGCGCCCTCACACGTACGCTCCCCCTAAACCGTTGTCGTACCCTCACGTGGACCCTAAACCGTCCCCATCCCCTAACCCTAACCCTAGCCCGAAACCTAACCCTAACACTTCACCGAAGCCTTCCCCTCAACCATCCCCTAATCCTAACACGTACGCTCACACTAACCCGCGCCCTCACACGAACGCTACCCCTAAACCGTTGTCGTACCCTCAGCTGGACCCGAAACCGTCCCCGTCCCCTAACACTAACCCTAGTCCGAACCCTAACCTTAACCCTTCCCCGAAGCCTTCCCCTCACCCGTCCCCTAATCCTAAACCGTACGCTCACACTATCCATTCCGCTCACACGTACGCTGCCCCTAAACCGTTGTCGTACCAACACCTGGACCCTAAACGGTCCCCATCCCCTAACCTTAACCCTAGCCCAGACCCTAACCCTAAATCTTCCCCGAAGCCTTCCCCTCACCCGTCCCCTAATCCTAACCCGTACGCTCACACTTACCCGCGCCCTCACACGAACGCTCCCCCTAAACCGTTTTCGTACCCTCACCTGGACCCTAAACCGTCCCCGTCCCCTAACCCTAACCCTAGCCCGAACCCTAACCCTAACCGTTGCCCGAAGCCTTCCCCTCACCCGTCCCCTAATCCTAACCCGTACGCTCACACTAAACAGCCCGCTCACACGTACGCTGCCCCTAAACCGTTGGGGTACCCTCACCTGGACCCTAAACCGTCCCCATCCCCTAACACTAACCCTACCCAAACCCTAAACCTAACCCGTCCCCGAAGCCTTCCCCTCACCCGTCCCCTAATCCTAACCTGTACGCTCAAACTAACCCGCGCCGTCACACGTACACTACCCCTAAACCGCTGTCGTACCTTCATCTGGACCCTAAACCGCCCCCGTCCCCTAACCCTAACCCTAGCCCAAACCCTATCCATAACCCTTTTCCGAAGCCTTCCCCTCACCCGTCCCCTAATCCTAACCCGTACGCTCACACTAACCCGCGCCCTCACACTTACGCTCCCCCTAAACCGTTGTCGTAACCTCACCTGGACCCTAAACCGTCCCCGTCCCCTAACCCTAATCCTAGCCCGGAACCTAACCCTAAACCTTCCCCGAAGCCTTCCCCTCACCTGTCCCCTAATCGTAACCCGTACGCTCACACTAACCCGCGCCTTCACACATACGCTCCCCCTAACCGTTGTCGTACCCTCACCTGGACGCTAAACCGTCCCCGTCCCCTAACCCTAACCTTAACCCTAGCCCGAACCCTAACCCTGACCCTTCCCCGAAGCCTTCCCCTCTACCGTCCCCCAATCCTAACCCGTACGCTGACACTAACCCGCGCCCTCACACGTACGCTCCCCCTAAACCATTGTCGTACCCTCACATGGACCCTAAACCATCCCCGTCCCCTAACCCTAACCCTAGCCCGAACCCTAACCCTAACCCTTCCCCGAAGACATCCCCTCACCCATCCCCTAATCCTAACCCGTACACTCACACTAACCCGCGCCCTCACACGTACGCTCCCCCTAAACCATTATCGTGCCCTCACCTGGACCCTAAACCGTCCCCATCCCCTAACCCTAACCCTAGCCCGAGCCTTAACCCTAACCATTCCCCGAAACCTTCCCCTCATCCGTCCGCTAATCCTAACCCGTACGCGCACACTAACCCACGTCTTCACACGTACGCTCCCCCTAAACCGTTGTCGTACCCTCACCTGGACCCTAAACCGTCCCCGTCCCCTAACCCTAACCCTAGCCCGAACCCTAACCCTAACCCGTCCCCGAAGCCTTCCCCTAACCTGTCCCCTAATCCTAACCCGTACGCTCACACTAACCCGTGCCCTCACACGTACGCTACCCCTAAACCGTTGTCTTACCCTCACCTGGACCCTAAACCGTCCCCGTCCCTTAACCCTAACCCTAGCCCGAACCCTATCCCTAACACTTCCCTGAAGCCTTCCCCTCACCCGTCCCCTAATCCTAACCCGTACGTTCACACTAACCCGCGCCCTCACACGTATGCTCCCCCTAAACCGCTGTCGTACCCTCATCTGGACACGAAACCGTCCCCGTCCCTTAAACCTAACGCTAGCCCGAACCCTAACCCTAACCCTTCCCCGAAGCCTTCCCCTCACCCGTCCGCTAATCCTAACATGTACGCTCACACTATCCCGCGCTCTCACACGTACGCTCCCCCTAAAGCGTTGTCGTAGCCTCACCTGGACCCTAAACCGTCCCCGTCCCCTAACCCTAACCCTAGCCCGAACCCTAACCCTAACCCTTCCCCGAAGCCTTCCCCTCACCCGTCCCCTAATCCTAACCCGTACGCTCACACTAACCCGTGCCCTCACACGTACGCTCCCCCTAAAGCGTTGTCGTACCCTCACCTGGACCATAAATCGTCCCCTTCCCTAACCCTAACCCTAGCCCGAACCCTATCCCTAACACTTCTCCGAAACCTTCCCCTCACCCGTCCCCTAATCCTAACTCGTACGCTCACAATAATCCGCGCCCTTCCACGTACGCTTCCCCTTAACCGCTGTCGTACCCTCACCTGGACCCTAAACCGTCCCCGTCGCCTAACTCTAACTCTAGCCCGAACTCTAACCCTCACCCTTTCCCGAAGCCTTCCCCTCACCCGTCCCCTAATCGTAAGCCGTACGCTCACACTAACCTGTGCCCTCACACATACGCTCCCCCTAATCCGTTGTCGTACCCTTACCTGGACCCTACACCGTCCCCGTCCCCTAACCCTAACCCTAGCCCGAACCCTATCCCTAATCCTTCCCCGAAGCCTTCCCCTCACCCGTCCCCTAATCCTAACCCGTACGCTCACACTAACCCATGGCCTCACACGTACGCTCCCCCTAAATCGCTGTCGTACCCTCAACTGGACCCGAAATCGTCCCCGTCCCCTAACCCTAACCCTAGCACGAACCCTAACCCTAACACTTCCCCGAAGCCTTCCCCTCACCCGTCCCCTAATCCTAACCCGTATGCTCACACTAACCCGCGCCCTCACACGTACGCTCCACCTAAAGCATTGTCGTACACTCACCTGGACCCTAAAACGTACCCGTCCCCTAACCCTAATCCTAGCCCGAACCCTAACCCTAACCCTTACCCGAAGCCTTCCCCTCACCCGTCCCCTAATTCTAACCCGTACTCTCACACTAACCCGCGCCCTCACACGTACGCTCCCCTTAAACCGTTGTCGTACCCTCACCTGGACCCTAAACCGTCCCCGTCCGCTAACACTAACCCTAGTCCGAACCCTAACCCTAACCCTTCCCCGAAGCCTTCCCCTCACCCGTCCCTTAATCCTAACCCGTACGCTCACACTAATCCGCGCCCTCACACGTACGCCCCCCCTAAACCGTTGTAGTACCCTCACCTAGACCCTAAACCGTCCCCGTCCCCTAACCCTAACCTTAGCCCGAACCCTAACACTAACCCTTCCCCGAAGCATTCCCCTCACCCGTCCCCTAATCCTAACCCGTACACTCACACTATCCATCCCGCTAACACGTACGCTTCCCCTAAATCGTTGTCGTACCCATACCTGGACCCTAAACCGACCACATCACCTAACCCTAACCCTAGCACGAACCCTAACCCTAACCCGTCCCCGAAGCCTTCCCCTCACCCATCCTCTAATCCTAACCCGTACGCTCAAACTAACTCATGCCCTCACACGTACACTCCACCTAAACCTTTTTCGTACCCTCACCTTGACCCTCAACCGTCCCCATCCCCTAACCCTAACCCTAGACCGAACCCTAACCCTAACACTTCCCGGAAGCCTTCCCCTCACCCGTCCCCTAATCCTAACCCGTACGCTCACACTAACCCGCGCCCTCACATGTACACTCCCCCTAAACCGTTGTCGTACCCTCACCTGGACCCTAAATCGTCCCCGTCCTCTAACCCTAACCCTAGCCCGAACCCTAACACTAACCCTTCCCCGAAGCCTTCCCCTCACTCGTCCCCTAAACCTAACCCATAAGCTCACACTATCCAGCCCGCTCACACGTACGCTGCCCCTAAATCGTTGTCGTACCCTCACCTGGACCCTAAACCGTCTCCATTCCCTAACCCTAACCCTAGCCCGAACCCTAACCCTAACACTTCACCGAAGCCTTCCCCTCACCCATCCCCTAATCCTAACACGTACGCTCACACTAACCCGCGCCCTCACACGAACGCTACCCCTAAACCGTTGTCGTACCCTCTCCTGGACCCTAAACCGTCCCCGTCCCCTAACACTAACCCTAGTCCGAACCCTAACCCTAACCCTTCCCCAAAGTCTTCCCCTAACCCGTCCCCTAATCCTAACCCATATGCTCACACTAACCCGCGCCCTGGCACGTGCGCTACCCCTAAAGCATTGTCGTACCCTCACCTGGACCCTAAAACGTCCCTGTCCCCTAACCCTAACCCTTCCCCGAAGCCTTCCCCTCACCCGGCCCCTAATTCTATCCCGTACGCTCACACTAACCCACGCCCTCACACCTACGCTCCACCTAAACCGTTTTCGTACCCTCACCTGGACCCTAAACCCTCCCCATCCCCTAACCTTAACTCTAGTCTGATCCCTAACCCTAACACTTCCCCGAAGCCTTCCCCTCACCCGTCCCCTAATCCTAACCCGTACGCTCACAGTAACCCGCGCCCTCACACGTACGCTCCCCCTAAACCGTTGTCGTACCCTCACGTGGACCCTAAACCGTCCCCATCCCCTAACCCTAACCCTAGCCCGAAACCTAACCCTAACACTTCACCGAAGCCTTCCCCTCAACCATCCCCTAATCCTAACACGTACGCTCACACTAACCCGCGCCCTCACACGAACGCTACCCCTAAACCGTTGTCGTACCCTCAGCTGGACCCGAAACCATCCCCGTCACCTAACACTAACCCTAGTCCGAACCCTAACCTTAACCCTTCCCCGAAGCCTTCCCCTCACCCGTCCCCTAATCCTAAACCGTACGCTCACACTATCCATTCCGCTCACACGTACGCTGCCCCTAAACCGTTGTCGTACCAACACCTGGACCCTAAACGGTCCCCATCCCCTAACCTTAACCCTAGCCCAGACCCTAACCCTAAATCTTCCCCGAAGCCTTCCCCTCACCCGTCCCCTAATCCTAACCCGTACGCTCACACTTACCCGCGCCCTCACACGAACGCTCCCCCTAAACCGTTTTCGTACCCTCACCTGGACCCTAAACCGTCCCCGTCCCCTAACCCTAACCCTAGCCCGAACCCTAACCCTAACCGTTGCCCGAAGCCTTCCCCTCACCCGTCCCCTAATCCTAACCCGTACGCTCACACTAAACAGCCCGCTCACACGTACGCTGCCCCTAAACCGTTGGGGTACCCTCACCTGGACCCTAAACCGTCCCCATCCCCTAACACTAACCCTACCCAAACCCTAAACCTAACCCGTCCCCGAAGCCTTCCCCTCACCCGTCCCCTAATCCTAACCTGTACGCTCAAACTAACCCGCGCCGTCACACGTACACTACCCCTAAACCGCTGTCGTACCTTCATCTGGACCGGAAACCGTCCCCGTCCCCTAACCCTAACCCTAGCCCGAAATCTAACCTTAACCCTTCCCCGAAGCCTTCCCCTCACCCGTCTCCTAATCCTAACCCGAAAGCTCACACTAACCCGCGCCCTCACACGTACGCTCCACCTAAACCGCTGTCGTACCCTCAACTGGACCCGAAACCGTCCCCGTCCCCTAACCCTAACCCTAGCCCGAACCCTAACCCTAACATTTCGACGAAGCCTTTCCCTTACCCTTCCCCTAATCCTAACCCGTAAGCTCACACTAACCCGTGCCCTCACACGTACGCTCCCCCTAAACCATTGTCGTACCCTCACCTGAACCCTAAACTGTCCCCGTCCCCTAAACCTAACCCTAGCCCGAACCCTAACCCTAACCCTTCCCCGAAGCCTTCCCCTCACCCGTCCCCTAATCCTAACCCGTACGCTCACACTAAACCGCGCCCTCACACGTACGCTCCCCCTAAACCGTTGTCGTACCCTCACCTGGACCCTAAACAGTCCCCGTCCCCAAACCCTAACCCTAGTCCGAACCCTAACCCTAACACTTCCCCGAAGCCTTCCCGTCACCCGTCCCCTAATCCTAACCCGTACGCTCACACTAACCCGCGCCCTCACACATACGCTCCCCCTAAACCGTTGTCGTACCCTCACCTGGACCCTAAACCGTCCCCGTCACCTAACCTTAACCCTAGCCCGAACCCTAACCCTAACCCTTCAACAAAGCCTTCCCCTAACCTGTCCCCTAATCCTAACCCGTACGCTCACACTAACCGGCGCCCGCACACGTACGCTCCCCCTAAACCGTTGTCGTACACTCACCTGGACCCTAAACCATCCCCGTCCCCTAAACCTATCCCTAGCCCGAACCCTAACCCTAACCCTCCCCGAAGCCTTTGCTTCACCCGTCCCCTAAAACTAACCCGTAAGCTCACACTACCACGCGCCCTCACACGTACACTCCCCCTAAACCGTTGTCGTATACTCAACTGGACCCTAAACCGCCCCCGTCCCCTAACCCTAACCCTAGCCCAAACCCTATCCATAACCCTTTTCCGAAGCCTTCCCCTCACCCGTCCCCTAATCCTAAACCGTACGCTCACACTATCCATTCCGCTCACACGTACGCTGCCCCTAAACCGTTGTCGTACCCACACCTGGACCCTAAACGGTCCCCATCCCCTAATCTTAACCCTAGCGCAGACCCTAACCCTAAACCTTCCCCGAAGCCTTCCCCTCACCCGTCCCCTAATCCTAACCCGTACGCTCACACTTACCCGCGCCCTCACACGTACGCTCCCCCTACACCGTTTTTGTACCCTCACCTGGACCCTAAACCGTCCCCGTCCCCTAACCCTAACCCTAGCCCAAACCCTAACCCTAACACTTGCCCGAAGCCTTCCCCTCACCCGTCCCCTAATCCTAAACCGTACGCTCACACTAAACAGCCCGCTCACACGTACGCTGCCCGTAAACCGTTGTGGTACCCTCACCTGGACCCTAAACCGTCCCCATCCCCTAACACTAACCCTACCCAAACCCTAACCCTAACCCGTCCCCGAAGCCTTCCCCTAACCTGTCCCCTAATCCTAACCCGTACGCTCACACTAACCCGTGCCCTCACACGTACGCTACCCCTAAACCGTTGTCTTACCCTCACCTGGACCCTAAACCGTCCCCGTCCCTTAACCCTAACCCTAGCCAGAACCCTATCCCTAACACTTCCCTGAAGCCTTCCCCTCACCCGTCCCCTAATCCTAACCCGTACGTTCACACTAACCCGCGCCCTCACACGTATGCTCCCCCTAAACCGCTGTCGTACCCTCATCTGGACCCGAAACCGTCCCCGTCCCTTAAACTTAACCCTAGCCCGAACCCTAACCCTAACCCTTCCCCGAAGCCTTCCCCTCACCCGTCTCCTAATCCTAACCCGAACGCTCACACTAACCCGCGCCCTCACACGTACGCTCCACCTAAACCGCTGTCGTACCCTCAAATAGACCCGAAACCGTCCCCGTCCCCTAACCCTAACCCTAGCCCGAAACCTAACCCTAACACTTCCCCGAAGCCTTCCCCTCACCCGTCTCCTAATCATAACCCGTAAGCTCACACTAACCCGTGCCCTCACACATACGCTCCCCCTAAACCATTGTCGTACCCTCACCTGGGCCCTAAACCGTCCCCGTCCTCTAACCCTAACCCTAGCCCGAACCCTAACCCTAACCCTTCCCCGAAGCCTTCCCCTCACCCGTCCCCTACTCCTAACCCGTACGCTCACACTAACCCACGCCCTCACACGTACGCTCCCCCTAAACCGTTGTCGTACCCTCACCTGGACGCTAAACCGTCCCCGTCCCCTAACCCTAACCCTAACCCTAGCCCGAACCCTAACCCTAACCCTTCCCCGAAGCCTTCCCCTCAACCGTCCCCCAATCCTAACCCGTACGCTGACACTAACCCGCGCCCTCACACGTACGATCCCCCTAAACCATTGTCGTACCCTCACCTGGACCCTAAATCATCCCCGTCCCCTAACCCTAACCCTAGCCCGAACCCTAACCCTAAACCTTCCCCGAAGACATCACCTCACCCATCCCCTAATCCTAACGCGTACGCTCACACTAACCCGCGCCCTCACACGTACGCTCCACCTAAACCGCTGTCGTACCCTCAACTGGACCCGAAACCGTCCCCGTCCCCTAACCCTAACCCTAGCCCGAAACCTAACCCTAACACTTCCCCGAAGCCTTTCCCTCACCCGTCCCCTAATCCTAACCCGTAAGCTCACACTAACCCGTGCCCTCACATGTACGCTCCCCCTAAACCATTGTCGTACCCTCACCTGGGCCCTAAACAGTCCCCGTCCCCTAACCCGAACCCTAACCCTAACCCTTCCCCGAAGCCTTCCCCTCACCCGTCCCCTAATCCAAACCAGTAGGCTCATACTAACCCGCGCCCTCACACGTACGCTCACCCTAAAGCATTGTCGTACCCTCACCTGGACCCTAAACCGTCCCCGTCCCCTAACCCTAACCCTAGCCCGAACCCTAACCCTAACCCTTCCCCAAAGGGTTCCCCTAACCCGTCCCCTAATCCTAACCCGTATGCTCACACTAACCCGCGCCCTCACACGTACGCTCCCCCTAAACCATTATCGTGCCCTCACCTGGACCCTAAACCGTCCCCATCCCCTAACCGTAACCCTAGCCCGAACCTTAACCCTAACCATTCCCTGAAACCTTCCCCTCACCCGTCCCCTAATCCTAACCCGTACGCTCACACTAACCCACGTCTTCACACGTACGCTCCCCCTAAACCGTTGTCGTACCCTCACCTGGACCCTAAACCGTCCCCGTCCCCTAACCCTAACCCTAGACCAAACCCTAACCCTAACCCTTCCCCGAAGCCTTCCCCTCACCCGTCCCCTAATCCTAACCCGTACGCTCAGACTATCTAGTCCGCTCACACGTACGCTGCCCCTAAAACTTTTTCGTACCCACACCTGGACCCTAAACGGTCCCCATCCCCTAACCTTAACCGTAGCCCAGACCCTAACCCTAAACCTTCCCCGAAGCCTTCCCCTCACCCGTCCCCTAATCTTAACCCGTACGCTCACACTTACCCGCGCCCTCACACGTACGCTCCCCCTAAACAGTTTTTGTACCCTCACCTGGACCCTAAACCGTCCCCGTCCCCTAACCCTAACCCTAGCCCGAACCCTAACCCTAACCCTTCCCCGAAGCCTTCCCCTCACCCGTCCCCTAATGCTAGCCCGTACGCTCACACTAACCCAGGCCCTAACACGTACGCTCCCCCTAAACTGTTGTCGTACACTCACCTGGATCCTAAAGTGTCCCCGTCCCCTAACCCTAACCCTAGCCCGAACCCTAACACTAACCCTTGCCCAAAGCCTTCCCCTCACCCGTCCCCTAATCCTAACCCGTACGCTCACACTAAACAGCCCGCTCACACGTACGCTCCCCCTAAACCGTTGTCGTACCCTCACCTGGACCCTAAACCGTCCCCGTCCCCAAACCCTAACCCTAGACCGAAGCCTAACCCTAACACTTCCCCGAAGCCTTCCCGTCACCCGTCCCCTAATCCTAACCCGTACGCTCACACTAACCCGCCCCCTCACACGTACGCTCCCCCTAAACCGTTGTCGTACCCTCACCTGGACCCTAAACCGTCCCCGTCACCTAACCTTAACCCTAGCCCGAACCCTAACACTAACCCTTCAACAAAGCCTTCCCCTAACCTGTCCCCTAATCCTAACCCATACGCTCACACTAACCGGCGCCCGCACACGTACGCTCCCCCTAAACCGTTGTCGTACACTCACCTGGACCCTAAACCATCCCCGTCCCCTAAACCTATCCCTAGCCCGAACCCTAACCCTAACCCTTCCCCGAAGCCTTCGCTTCACCCGTCCCCTAAAACTAACCCGTAAGCTCACACTACCACGCGCCCTCACACGTACGCTCCCCCTAAACCGTTGTCGTACACTCACCTGGACCCTAAACCGCCCCCGTCCCCTAACCCTAACCCTAGCCCAAACCCTATCCATAACCCTTTTCCGAAGCCTTCCCCTCACCCGTCCCCTAATCCTAACCCGTACGCTCACACTAACCCGCGCCCTCACACCTACGCTCCCCCTAAACCGTTGTCGTAACCTCACCTGGACCCTAAACCGTCCCCGTCCCCTAACCCTAGCCCGAACCCTAACCCTAAACCTTCCCCGAAGCCTTCCCCTCACCCGTCCCCTAATCCTAACGCGTACGCTCACACTAACCCGCGCCTTCACACGTACGCTCCCCCTAACCGTTGTCGTACCCTCACCTGGACGCTAAACCGTCCCTGTCCCCTAACCCTAACCCTAACCCTAGCCCGAACCCTAACCCTGACCCTTCCCCGAAGCCTTCCCGTCAACCGTCCCCCAATCCTAACCCGTAGGCTGACACTAACCCGCGCCCTCACACGTACGCTCCCCCTAAACCATTGTCGTATCCTTACCTGGACCCTAAACCATCCCCGTCCCCTAACTCTAACCCTAGCCCGAACCCTAACCCTAACCCTTCCCCGAAGACATCCCCTCACCCATCCCCTAATCCTAACCCGTACGCTCACACTAACCCGCGCCCTCACACGTACGCTCCCCCTAAACCATTATCGTGCCCTCACCTGGACCCTAAACCGTCCCCATCCCCTAACCCTAACCCTAGCCCGAACCTTAACCCTAACCATTCCCCGAAACCTTCCCCTCATCCGTCCGCTAATCCTAACCCGTATGCTCACACTAAACCACGTCTTCACACGTACGCTCCCCCTAAACCGTTGTCGTACCCTCACCTGGACCCTAAACCGTCCCCGTCCCCTAACCCTAACCCTAGCCCGAACCCTAACCCTAACCCTACTCCGAAGCCTTCCCCTCACCCGTCCCCTAATCCTAACCCGTACGCTCACACTATCCATTCCGCTCACAAGTACACTGCCCCTAAACCGTTGTCGTACCCACACCTGGACCCTAAACGGTCCCCATCCCCTAATCTTAACCCTAGCCCAGACCCTAACCCTAAACCTTCCCCGAAGCCTTCCCCTCACCCGTCCCCTAATCCTAACCCGTACGCTCACACTTACCTGCGCCCTCACACGTATACTCCCCCTACACCGTTTTCGTACCCTCACCTGGACCCTAAACCGTCCCCGTCCCCTAACCCTAACCCTAGCCCGAACCCTATCCCTAACCTTTCCCGGAAGCCTTCGCCTCACCTGTACCCTAATCCTTACCCGGACGCTCACACTAACCCGCGCCCTCACACGTACGCTCCCCCAAACCGCTGTCGTACCCTCACCTGGACCCTAAACCGTCCCCGTCCCGTAACCCTAACCCTAGCCCGAACCCTAACCCTAACCCTTCCCCGAAGCCATCCCCTCACTCGTCCCCTAATCCTAAGCCGTACGCTCACACTAACCCACGCCCTCACACGTACGCTGCCCCTAAACCGTTGTCGTACCCTCACATGGACCCTAAACCGTCCCCATCCCCTAACCCTAACCCTAGCCCGAACCCTAACCCTAAACCTTCCCCGAAGCCTTCACCCACACGTCCCCTAATCCTAACCCGTACGCTCACACTAACCCGCGCCCTCACACATACACTACCCCTAAACCGTGGTCGTTCCCTCATCTGGATCCTAAACCGTCCCCGTCCCCTAACCATAACCCTAGCCCGAAACATAACACTAACCCTTCTCCGAAGCCTTCATGTCACCCGTCCCCTAATCCTAACCCGCACGCTCACACTAACCCGCGCCCTCACACGTACGCTCCCCCTAAACCGTTGTCGTACCCTCACCTGGACCCTAAACCGTCCCCGTCCCCTAACCCTAAACCTAACCAGAACCCTATCCCTAACCCTTCCCCGAAGCCTTCCCTTCACCCGTCCCCTAATCCTAACCCGTTCGCTCACACTAACATGCGCCCTCACACGTATGCTCCCGCTAAACCGCTGTCGTACCCTCACCTGGACCCTAAACCATCCCCGTCCCCTAACCCTAACCCTAGCCCGAACCCTAACCCTAACCATTCCCCGAAAGCCTTCCCCTCACCCGTCCCCTAATCCTAACCCGTACGCTCACACTAACCCGCGCCCTCACACGTACGCTCCCCCTAAACCGCTGACGTACCCTCACCTGGACCCTAAACCGTCCCCTTCCCCTACCCCTAACCCTAGCCCAAACGCTAACCCTAACTCTTCCCCGAAACCTTCCCCTCAACCGTCCCCTAATCCTAACCCGTACGCTCACACTAACCCACGCCCTCACACGTACGCTACCCCTAAACCGTTGTCGTACCCTCAACTGGACTCTAAACTATCCCCGTCCCCTAACCCTAACCCTATCCCGAACCCTAACCCTAACACTTCCCCTCACCGGTCCCCTAATCCTAACCCGTACGCTCACACTAACCCGCGCCCTCACACGTACGCTCCCCCTAAACCGCTGACGTACCCTCACCTGGACCCTATACATCCCCGTCCCCTAACCCTAACCCTAGGCCGAACCCTAACCCTAACCCTTCCCCGAAGCCTTCCCCTCACCCGTCCCCTAATCTAAACCAGTAGGCTCACACTAACCCACGCCCTCACACGTACGCTCACCCTAAAGCATTGTCGTACCCTCACCTGGACCCTAAACCGTCCCCGTCCCCTAACCCTAACCCTAGCCCGAACCCTAACCCTAACCTTTCCCCAAAGGGTTCCCCTAACCCGTCCCCTAATCCTAACCCGTACGCTCACACTAACCCGCGCCCTCACACGTACGCTCCCCCTAAATTTTATCGTGCCCTCACCTGGACCCTAAACCGTCCCCATCCCCTAACCCTAACCCTAGCCCGAACCTTAACCCTAACCATTCCCTGAAACCTTCCCCTCACCCGTCCCCTAATCCTAACCCGTACGCTCACACTAACCCACGTCTTCACACGTACGCTCCCCCTAAACCGTTGTCGTACCCTCACCTGGACCCTAAACCGTCCCCGTCCCCTAACCCTAACCCTAGACCAAACCCTAACCCTAACCCTTCCCCGAAGCCTTCCCCTCACCCGTCCCCTAATCCTAACCCGTACGCTCACACTATCCAGTCCGCTCACACGTACGCTGCCCCTAAACCTTTTTCGTACCCACACCTGGACCCTAAACGGTCCCCATCCCCTAACCTTAACCCTAGCCCAGACCCTAACCCTAAACCTTCCACGAAGCCTTCCCCTCACCCGTCCCCTAATCCTAACCCGTACGCTCACACTTACCCGCGCCCTCACACGTACGCTCCCCCTAAACAGTTTTTGTACCCTCACCTGGACCCTAAACCGTCCCCGTCCCCTAACCCTAACCCTAGCCCGAACCCTAACCCTAACCCTTCCCCGAAGTCTTCCCCTCACCCGTCCCCTAATGCTAGCCCGTACGCTCACACTAACCCGCGCCCTAACACGTACGCTCCCCCTAAACCGTTGTCGTACCCTCACCTGGACCCTAAAGTGTCCCCGTCCCCTAACCCTAACCCTAGCCCGAACCCTAACCCTAACCCTTGCCCGAAGCCTTCCCCTAACCCGTCCCCTAATCCTAACCCGTACGCTCACACTAAACAGCCCGCTCACACGTACGCTGCCCCTAAACCGTTGTGGTACCCTCACATGGACCCTAAACCGTCCCCATCCCCTAACACTAACCCTACCCAAACCCTAACCCTAACCCGTCCCCGAAGCCTTCCCCTCACCCGTCCCCTAATCCTAACCCGTACGCTCACACTAACCCGCGCCCTCACACGTACGCTCTCCCTAAACCTTTGTCGTACCCTCACATGGACCCTAAACCGTCCCCATCCCCTAACACTAACCCTACCCAAACCCTAACCCTAACCCGTCCCCGAAGCCTTCCCCTCACCCGTCCCCTAATCCTAACCCGTACGCTCACACTAACCCGCGCCCTCACACGTACGCTCTCCCTAAACCGTTGTCGTACACTCACCTGGACCCTAAACCGTCCCCGTCCCCTAACCCTAACCCTAGCCCGAAACATAACACTAACCCTTCTCCGAAGCCTGCATGTCACCCGTCCCCTAATCCTAACCCGCACGCTCACACTAACCCGCGCCCTCACACGTACGCTCCCCATAAACCGTTGTCGTACCCTCACCTGGAACCTAAACCGTCCCGGTCCCCTAACCCTAACCCTAGTCCGAACCCTAACCCTAACCCTTCCCCGAAGCCTTCCCCTCACCCGACCCCTAATCCTAACCCGTACGCTCACACTAACCCGCGCCCTCACACGTACGCTCCCCCTAAACCATTATCGTGCCCTCACCTGGACCCTAAACCGTCCCCATCCCCTAACCCTAACCCTAGCCCGAACCTTAACCCTAACCATTCCCCGAAACCTTCCCCTCACCCGTCCCCTAATCCTAACCCGTACGCTCACACTAACCCACGTCTTCACACGTACGCTCCCCCTAAATCGTTGTCGTACCCTCACCTGGACCCTAAACCGTCCCCGTCCCCTAACCCTAACCCTAGCCCGAACCCTAACCCTAACCCTTGCCCGAAGCTTCCCCTCAACCGTCCGCTAATCCTAAACCGTATGCTCACACTAAACAGCCCGCTCACATGTACACTGCCCCTAAACCGTTGTGGTACCCTCACCTGGACCCTGAACCGTCCCCATCCCCTAAAACTAACCCTACCCAAACCCTAACCCTAACCCGTCCCCGAAGCCTTCCCCTCACCCGTCCCCTAATCCTAACCCGTACGCTCAAACTAACCCGCGCCCTCACACGTACGCTCCCCCTAAACCGATGTGGTACCTTCATCGGGACCCGAAACCGTCCCCGTCCCCTAACCCTAACCCTAGCCCGAACCCTAACCTTAACCCTTCCCCGAAGCCTTCCCCTCACCATCTCCTAATCCTAACCCGAACGCTCACACTAACCCGCGCCCTCACACGTACGCTCCACCTAAACTGCTGTCATACCCTCAACTGGACCCGAAACCGTCCCCATCCCCTAACCCTAACCCTAGCCCGAACCCTAACCCTAACACTTCCCCGAAGCCTTCCCCTCACCCGTCCCCTAATCCTAACCCGTACGCTCACACTAACCCGCGCCCTCACACGTACGCTCCCCCTAAACTGTTGTCGTACCCTCACCTGGACCCTAAACCGTCCCCGTCCCCAAACCCTAACCCTAGCCCGAACCCTAACCCTAACCCTTCCCCGAAGCCTTCCCGTCACCCGTCCCCAAATCCTAACCCGTACGCTCACACTAACCCGCGCCCTCACACGTACGCTCCCCCTAAACCGTTGTCGTACCCTCACCTGGACCATAAACCGTCCCCGTCACCTAACCCTAACCCTAGCCCGAACACTAACCCTAACCCTTCAACAAAGCCTTCCCCTAACCTGTCCCCTAATCCTAACCGGTACGCTCACACTAACCGGCGCCCTCACACGATCGCTCCCCCTAAACCGTTGTCGTACACTCACCTGGACCCTAAACCGTCCCCGTCCCCTAAACCTAACCCTAGACCGAACCCTAACCCTAACCCTTCCCCGAAGCCTTCGCTTCACCCGTCCCCTAAAACTAACCAGTAAGCTCACACTACCCCGCGCCCTCACACGTACGCTCCCCCTAAACCATTGTCGTACACTCACCTGGACCCTAAACCGCCCCCGTCCCCTAACCCGAACCCTAGCCCGAACCCTATCCCTAACCGTTCCCCGAAGCCTTCCCCTGACCCGTCCCCTAATCCTAACCCGTACGCTCACAATAACCCATGCCCTCACACGTACGCTCCCCCTAAACTTTGTCGTACCCTCACCTGGACCCTAAACCCTCCCCGTCACCTAACCGTAACCCTAGTCCGAACCCTAACCCTAACCCTTCCCCGAAGACATCCCCTCACCCGTCCCCTAATCCTAACCCGTACGATCACACTAACCAGCGCCCTCACACGTACGCTCCCCCTAAACCGATGTCGTACCTTCATCTGGACCCGAAACCGTCCCCGTCCCCTAACCCTAACCCTAGCCCGAACCCTAACCTTAACCCTTCCCCGAAGCCTTCCCCTCACCCGTCTCCTAATCCTATCCCGAACGGTCACACTAACCAGCGCCCTCACACGTACGCTCCCCCTAAACCGTTGTCGTACCCTCACCTGGACCCTAAACCGTCCCCGTCCCCTAACCCTAACCCTAGCCCGAACCCTAACCCTAACCCTTCCCCGAAGCCTTCCCCTCACCCGTCCCCTAATCCTAACCCGTACGCTCACACTATCCAGTCCGCTCACACGTACGCTGCCCCTAAACCGTTGTCGTACCCACACCTGGACCCTAAACGGTCCCCATCCCCTAACCTTAACCCTAGCCCAGACCCTAACCCTAAACCTTGCCCGAAGCCTTCCCCTCACCCGTCCCCTAATCCTAACCCATACGCTCACACTTACCCGCGCCCTCACACGTACACTCCCCCTAAACAGTTTTCGTACCCTCACCTGGACCCTAAACCGTCCCCGTCCCCTAACCCTAACCCTAGCCCGAAACCTAACCCTAACCCTTCCCCAAAGCCTTCCCCTCACCCGTCCCCTAATGCTAGCCCGTACGCTCACACTAACCCGCGCCCTAACACGTACGCTCCCCCTAAACCGTTGTCGTACCATCACCTGGACCCTAAAGTGTCCCCGTCCCCTAACCCTAACCCTAGCCCGAACCCTAACCCTAACCCTTGCCCGAAGCCTTCCCCTCACCCGTCCCCTAACCCTAACCCGTACGCTCACACTAAACAGCCCGCTCACACGTACGCTGCCCCTAAACCGTTGTGGTACCCTCACCTGGACCCTAAACTGTCCCCATCCCCTAACACTAACCCTACGCAACCCTAACCCTAACCCGTCCCCGAAGCCTTCCCCTCACCCGTCCCCTAATCCTAACCCGTACGCTCACACTAACCGGCGCCCTCACACGTACGCTCCCCCTAAACCGATGTCGTACTTTCATCTGGACCCGAAACCGTCCCCGTCCCCTAACCCTAACCCTAGCCCGAACCCTAACCTTAACCCTTCCCCGAAGCCTTCCCCTCACCCGTCTCCTAATCCTATCCCGAACGGTCACACTAACCAGTGCCCTCACACGTACGCTCCACCTAAACCGCTGTCGTACCCTCAACTGGACTCGAAACCGTCCCCAACCCCTAACCCTAACCCTAACCTGAACCCTAACCCTAACACTTCCCCGAAGCCTTCCCCTCACCCGTCCCCTAATCCTAACCCGTATGCTCACACTAACCCGCGCCCTCAAACGTATGCTCCCCCTAAACCGTTGTGGTACCCTCACTTGCACCCTAAACCGTCCCCGTCCCCTAACCCTAACCCTAGCCCGAACCCTAACCCTAACCCTTCAACAAAGCCTTCCCCTAACCTGTCCCCTAATCCTAACCCGTACGCTCACACTAACCGGCGCCCTCACACGTACGCTCCCCCTAAACCGTTGTCGTACACTCACCTGGACCCTAAACCGTCCCCGTCCCATAAACCTAACCGTAGCCCGAACCCTAACCCTAACCCTTCCCCGAAGCCTTCGCTTCACCCGTCCCCTAAAACTAACCCGTAAGCTCACACTACCCCGCGCCCTCACACGTACGCTCCCCCTAAACCATTGTCGTACACTCTCCTGGATCCTAAACCGTCCACGTCCCCTAACCCTAACCCTAGCCCGAAACATAACACTAACCCTTCTCCGAAGCCTTCATGTCACCCGTCCCCTAATCCTAACCCGCACGCTCACACTAATCCGCGCCCTCACACGTACGCTCCCCCTAAACTGTTGTCGTACCCTCACCTGGAACCTAAACCGTCCCGGTCCCCTAAACCTAACCCTAGCCCGAACCCTAACCCTAACCCTTCCCCGAAGCCTTCCCCTCACCCGACCCCTAATCCTACCCCATACGCTCACACTAAACCACGCCCTCACCCGTACGCTCCCCCTAAACCGTTGTCGTACCCTCACCTGGACCCTAAACCATCCCCGTCCCCTAACCCTAACCCTAGACCGAACCCTAACCCTAAACCTTCCCCGAAGCCTTCCCCTCACCCGTCCCCTAATCCTAACCCGTACGCTCACACTAACCCGCGCCCTCACACGTATGCTCCCCCTAAACCGCTGTCGTACCCTCAATTGGACCCGAAACCATCCCCGTCCCCTAACCTTAACCCTAGCCCGAACACTAAATCTAACCCTTCCCCGAAGCCTTCCCCTCCCCCGTCCCCTAATCCTAACCCGTACGCTCACACTAACCCATGCCCTCACAAGTGAAAAATGGATAAAGAAGTTGTGGTACTTACGTACAATGCAATATCACTCAGCAATGAAATCTATGTCATCAGGCCCAGAGCAGCATAATGAGTGGATTCAGGTATGATGATTCTAACTGAAATAAGTCACACAGAAAAAGAAACATCATAAGATATCCCTAATACACGGAATGTAAACTTGGCTACACAGGAACTGGATTACAAATCAGAACAGGGTCTCAAATTTAGAAAACCAACTTATGCTTGCTTAAGCGAAAAGGTGAGTTGGGGTGCTGCATCAAAGCAGAGATTGAAATGAGCACAGATAAAGTTCCTTAAGCCAAATATGGAATAGACAAGAGCTACTCCTTGCTCAACAAAATGGACTCAACACCCCATATTAAACGCCTAAGAATATACCTGACTAGTAAGTATCTTAAAACCTATGGATTGCTATGTCTCTGAAAGAGAATGAAGCGTGTGTACAGGGGCATAAACGCAGCAGTGATAGGATTGGAGAGGTTCGGTGAGCAAATGAAGACCCTTTGAAGTCATATTGCATGGTACCCATTCCACGGGTCTCAACTCTCCAGGTTTAAGGGATTCTTCCTTCAGCTAAAACATGCATGTGGAACCCAGAGCATGATCAACCGTGTGATCGGGAGACGTGTTCCAATATATCTCAGTTCTCGTCCCCTGGTACTCGGGTGCAACATTCCAGACGCTTTACTAACACTCTCCCGACTTGGAGAGTCAGTGCCTTTAACCTCCTGTTTGGCCCAGTTTGCAATTTCTGCGGAAGATGAACAGGAATAGGGAGAACCAATGAGAGACTAGCTGGAGGTGTCTGGACGGGCAAATTTAACTCTCATTTCCCACCAGGAAGAGGAATTAACCAAAGGCTCAGCGTGCGGTGCCGGAACCAGATTAGGGCCTGAAGCAATCCTGCGGTGTTGCGGCCAGCTCACAAGAAAGCGAGTTGAAGAAAGGAGCTCAGGGGCACTGTAATTCACAAACCTGCAGAGTTATAAATGACAGCTATCGTCCAAAAATATACTGAAGTAAGGCTGCCAACAGAACTTGAATGCGGGGCAGAATTGCAGGAAACCGATTTCAGGAGGTAGACTGCAATTACATTTAAAGCATAGGAAAAGAGCAGAACGTCCACAATGATGCATTTGGCCAAAAAGGGCGTATGCGTTTTTTCCTGAATATATTCAGGGAAAAAACGCATACGCCCTTTTTGGCCAACCAAGCAAGCTCGCAAAGGAAATCTGCACTACAATGAAGTCTCACTTCCCCCTGGTCAAAAGGGCCATGTGAAAAATGTGTAAAATCCAGAAAGGCAGGACAGGCCATGGAGAACTGGGAGGCTTGTTATGCTGATGGGCAGGATGTAAATTGCCAACAGCCACTCGGGAGAAATGTATGGTGTTTCCTGAAACATCTAAAAAACAAAGCAACAGAGCCTAGGGCACTTCCACTTATGGTCCTATAGCTTAGGGAAATTCAAATCTAAAAGACACAGCCACCCCAAAATTTGGGATGAATCTGTTTACAAGAACCTGGTTTATGGTACAAGCTAAATATCGCAGAAAGTGAAAAATGGATAAAGAAGTTGTGGTACTTACGTACAATGCAATATCACTCAGCAATGAAATCTATGTCATCAGGCCCGTAGCAGCATAATGAGTGGATTCAGGTATGATGATTCTAACTGAAATAAGTCACACAGAAAAAGAAACATCATAAGATATCACTAATACACGGAATGTAAATTTGGGTACACAGGAACTGGATTACAAAACAGAACAGGGTCTCAAATTTAGAAAACCAAATTATGCTTGCTCAAGTGGAAAGGTGAGTTGGGGTGCTGCATAAAACCAGAGATTGAAATGAGCACAGATAAAGTTCCTTAAGCCAAATATGGAATAGACAAGAGCTACTCCTTGCTCAACAAAATGGACTCAACACCCCATATTAAACGCCTAAGAATGTACCTGACTAGTAAGTATCTTAAAACCTATGGATTGCTATGTCTCTGAAAGAGAATGAAGCGTGTGTACAGGGGCATAAACGCAGCAGTGATAGGATTGGAGAGGTTCGGTGAGCAAATGAAGACCCTTTGAAGTCATATTGCATGGTACCCATTCCACGGGTCTCAACTCTCCAGGTTTAAGGGATTCTTCCTTCAGCTAAAACATGCATGTGGAACCCAGAGTATGATCAACCGTGTGATCGGGAGACGTGTTCCAATATATCTGAGTTCTCGTCCCCTGGTACTCGGGTGCAACATTCCAGACGCTTTACTAACACTCTCCCGACTTGGAGAGTCAGTGCCTTTAACCTCCTGTTTGGCCCAGTTTGCAATTTCTGCGGAAGATGAACAGGAATAGGGAGAACCAATGAGAGACTAGCTGGAGGTGTCTGGACGGGCAAATTTAACTCTCATTCCCACCAGGAAGAGGAATTATCCAAAGGCTCAGCGTGCGGTGCTGTAACCAGATTAGGGCCTGAAGCAATCCTGCGGTGTTGCGGCCAGCTCACAAGAAAGCGAGTTGAAGAAAGGAGCTCAGGGGCACTGTAATTCACAAACCTGCAGAGTTATAAATGACAGCTATCGTCCAAAAATATACTGAAGTAAGGCTGCCAACAGAACTTGAATGCGGGGCAGAATTGCAGGAAACCGATTTCAGGAGGTAGACTGGAATTACATTTAAAGCATAGGAAAAGAGCAGAACGTCCACAATGATGCATTTGGCCAAAAAGGGCGTATGCGTTTTTTCCTGAATATATTCAGGGAAAAAACGCATACGCTCTTTTTGGCCAACCAAGCAAGCTCGCAAAGGAAATCTGCACTAAAATGAAGTCTCACTTCCCCCCGGTCAAAAGGGTCATCTGAAAAATGTGTAAAATCCAGAAAGGCAGGACAGGCCATGGAGAACTGGGAGCCTTGTTATGCTGATGGGGGTATGTAAATTGCCAACAGCCACTGGGGAGAAGTGTATGGTGTTTCCTGAAACATCTAAAAAACAAAGCAACAGAGCCTAGGGCACTTCCACTTATGGTCCTATAGCTTAGGGAAATTCAAATCAAAAAGACACAGCCACCCCACAATTTGGGATGAATCTGTTTACAAGAACCTGGTTTACGGTACAAGCTAAATATCGCAGAAAGCGAAAAATGTATAAAGAAGTTGTGGTACTTACGTACAATGCAATATGACTCATCAATGAAATCTATGTCATCAGGCCCGTAGCAGCATAATGAGTGGATTCAGGTATGATGATTCTAACTGAAATAAGTCACACAGAAAAAGAAACATCATAAGATATCACTAATACACGGAATGTAAACTTGGCTACACAGGAACTGGATTACAAAACAGAACAGGGTCTCAAATTTAGAAAACCAACTTATGCTTGCTTAAGGGGAAAGGTGAGTTGTGGTGCTGCCTAAAACCAGAGATTGAAATGAGCACAGATAAAGTTCCTTAAGCCAAATATGGAATAGACAAGAGCTACTCCTTACTCAACGAAATGGACTCAACACACCATATTAAACGCCTAAGAATGTACCTGACTAGTAAGTAACTTAAAACCTATGGATTGCTATGTCTCTGAAAGAGAATCAAGCGTGTGTACAGGGGCATAAACGCAGCAGTGATAGGATTGGAGAGGTTCGGTGAGCAAATGAAGACCCTTTGAAGTCATATTGCATGGTACCCATTCCACGGGTCTCAACTCTCCAGGTTTAAGGGATTCTTCCTTCAGCAAAAACATGCATGTGGAACCCAGAGTATGATCAACCGTGTGATCGGGAGACGTGTTCCAATATGTCTCAGTTCTCGTCCCCTGGTACTCGGGTGCAACATTCCAGACGCTTTACTAACACTCTCCCGACTTGGAAAGTCAGTGCCTTTAACCTCCTGTTTGGCCCATTTGCAATTTCTGCGGAAGATGAACACGAATATGGAGAACCAATGAGAGACTAGCTGGAGGTGTCTGGACGGCCAAATTTAACTCTCATTCCCACCAGGAAGAGGAATTAAACAAAGGCTCAGCGTGCAGTGCCGGAACCAGATTAGGGCCTGAAGCAATCCTGCGGTGTTGCGGCCAGCTCACAAGAAAGCGAGTTGAAGAAAGGAGCTCAGGGGCACTGTAATTCACAAACCTGCAGAGTTATAAATGACAGCTATCGTCCAAAAATATACTGAAGTAAGGCTGCCAAGAGGATTTGAAAGCGGGGCAGAATTGCAGGACACCGATTTCAGGAGGTAGACTGGAATTGCATTTAAAGCATAGGAAAAGAGGCAGAACGTCGACAATGAGACACTTGGCCAAAAGGGGCGTATGCGTTTTTTCCTGAATATATTCAGGAAAAAACGCATACGCCCCTTTTGGCCAACCAAGCAAGCTTGCAAAGGAAATCTGCACTACAATGAAGTCTCACTTCCCCCTGGTCAAAAGGGCCATCTGAAAAAAGTGTAAAATCCAGAAAGGCAGGACAGGCCATGGAGAACTGGGAGCCTTGTTATGCTGATGGGGGGGATGTAAATTGCCAACAGCCACTGGGGAGAAGTGTATGGTGTTTCCTGAAACATCTAAAAAACAAAGCAACAGAGCCTAGGGCACTTCCACTTATGGTCCTATAGCTTAGGGAAATTCAAATCAAAAAGACACAGCCACCCCAAAGTTTGGGACGGCTCTGTTTACAAGAACCTCGTTTACAGGACAAGTTCAATATCGCAGAAAGCAAAAAATGGATAAAGAAGTTGTGGTACTTACGTACAATGCAATATCACTCATCAATGAAATCTATGTCATCAGGCCCGTAGCAGCATAATGAGTGGATTCAGGTATGATGATTCTAACTGAAATAAGTCACACAGAAAAAGAAACATCATAAGATATCACTAATACACGGAATGTAAACTTGGCTACACAGGAACTGGATTACAAAACAGAACAGGGTCTCAAATTTAGAAAACCAACTTATGCTTGCTTAAGGGGAAAGGTGAGTTGGGGTGCTGCCTAAAACCAGAGATTGAAATGAGCACAGATAAAGTTCCTTAAGCCAAATATGGAATTGACAAGAGCTACTCCTTGCTCAACGAAATGGACTCAACACCCCATATTAAACGCCTAAGAATGTACCTGACTAGTAAGTATCTTAAAAGCTATGGATTGCTATGTCTCCGAAAGAGAATCAAGCGTGTGTACAGGGGCATAAACGCAGCAGTGATAGGATTGGAGAGGTTCGGTGAGCAAATGAAGACCCTTTGAAGTCATATTGCATGGTACCCATTCCACGGTTCTCAACTCTCCAGGTTTAAGGGATTCTTCCTTCAGCTAAAACATGCATGTGGATCCCAGAGTATGATCAACCGTGTGATCGGGAGACGTGTTCAAATATGTCTCAGTTCTCATCTCCTGGTAATCGGGTGCAACATTCCAGACGCTTTACTAACACTCTCCCGAGTTGGAGAGTCAGTGCCTTTAACCTCCTGTTTGGCCCAGTTTGCAATTTCTGCGGAAGATGAACAGGAATAGGGAGAACCAATGAGAGACTAGCTGGAGGTGTCTGGACGGTCAAATTTAACTCTCATTTCCCACCAGAAAGAGGAATTAACCAAAGGCTCAGCGTGCGGTGCCGGAACCTGATTAGGGCCTGAAGCAATCCAGCGGTGTTGCGGCCACCACAGAAGAAAGCGAGTTGAAGAAAGGAGCTCAGGGGCACTGTAATTCACAAACCTGCAGAGTTATAAATGACAGCTATCGTCCAAAAATATACTGAAGTAAGGCTGCCAAGAGGACTTGAAAGCGGGGCAGAATTGCAGGAAACCGATTTCAGGAGGTAGACTGGAATTGCATTTAAAGCATAGGAAAAGAGGCAGAACGTCGACAATGATGCACTTGGCCAAAAAGTGCGTATGCGTTTTTTCCTGAATATATTTAGGAAAAAACGCATACGCCCTTTTTGGCCAACCAAGCAAGCTTGCAAAGGAAATCTACACCACAATGAAGTCTCCCTTCCCCCCGCTCAAAAGGGCCATCTGAAAAAAGTGTAAAATCCAGAAAGGCAGGACAGGCCATGGAGAACTGGGAGCCTTGTTATGCTGATGGGGGGGATGTAAATTGCCAACAGCCACTGGGGAGAAGTGTATGGTGTTTCCTGAAACATCTAAAAAACAAAGCAACAGAGCCTAGGGCACTTCCACTTATGGTCCTGTGGCTTAGGGAAATTATGATCAAAAAGACACAGCCACTCCAATGTTTGGGTCGGCTCTATTTACAAGAACCTCGTTTATGGTACAAGTTCATATCACAGAAAGTGAAAAATGGATAAAGAAGTTGTGGTACTTACGTACAATGCAATATCACTCAGCAATGACATCTATGTCATCAGGCCCGTAGCAGCATAATGAGTGGATTTAGGTATGATGATTCTAAATGAAATAAGTCACACAGAAAAAGAAACATGATAAGATATCACTAATACACGGAATGTGAACTTGGCTACACATGAACTTAATTACAAAACAGAACAGGGTCTCAAGTTTAGAAAACCAACTTATGCTTGCTTAAGGGGGAAGGTGAGTTGGGGTGCTGCCTAAAACCAGAGTTTGACATTAGCACAGATACTGTTCCATAAGCCAAATATGTAATAGACAAGACCTACCCCTTGCTCAACAAAATGGACTCAACAATGAGGTATCACCTCACAGCTGATAGAATGGGCATCATCAGAAAATCTACAAACAAAAAATGCTGGAAAGGGTGTGGAGAAAAGGAACCCTTTTCCACTATTGTTGGGAATATAAATTGATACAGTCACTGGAGAACAATATGGAGTTCTTAAGAAACTAACAATAGAATTACCATATGATACAGTAATCCCAGTACTGGACATATACCTAGACAAAACCATAAATCAAAAAGAGACATTCACTGCAATGTTCATTGCATCACTATTTACAATATCGAGGTAATGGAAGCAACCTAAATGCCCACAGACAGACGAATGCATAAAGCTATGGTACATATATAAAATGGAATATTACTAAGCCATGAAAAGGAATGAAATTGGGTCATTTGTAGAGACGTCGATGGGTCTAGAATCTGTCATACAGAGTGAAGTAAGTCAGAAAGAGAAAAACAAATCTTGTATATTCATGCATATATGTGGAACCTAGAAAAACTGTACAGATTAACCATTTTGCAAGGCATAAATAGAGCAACAGATGTAGACAACAAATGTATGGACAACAAGGGGGGAAAGCTGTTGGGGGGGTGGTGGTGGGAGGAGTTGAGAGACTGGGATTGGCATGTATACATTTATATGTATAAAATAGATAACCAATAAGAACCTGCTGTATAAAAATATAAAATAAAATTCAAAATTGAAAAGAAATAAAATTTAAAAAATAAAACGGAAAAAACAATTATTCCCTTCACATACATGTATTTATATGAATAAATTATTTCCATGCTTATATCTGTAAATACAAAAAAGAGGAATAAAATCTACCTTGAACCAAAAATGAAAAAGAGAAAAAAAACACAGAACCCACCAGTTCCACAGAGGAAAACCGTATCAGGGCACTTGCTCCAGTTGTAAACAATTCTGAAGTTGGTCAGTGGTGGGGAATCGTCTCCCATTCAGCCAGCAGCCCCCACGCAACAAGCGTCCTCATTGCAAAGCTGGGGCACCGTGCTGAGGCATCTGTGAGTAAACGTGAGTTGAGCCCCAGGCCAGTTGCTGCTGAACTATTCCCACCCATCCCAGGTAAAACACCTGAATATATACAAGGACTTGAAAGCCTAGAGGAAGGGCCATAGAGCCACACGAGTGACAGCATGCCGGCCGACTTGGTGCCTGCAGGCCAGCCAGGATGGTCCTGGCCCTGGGTGCTCTTCTGGAAGATTTCCATTTCCCTGCCTGAGATACCCGTCCTGTCCCTGCCCCCACTGCTTTTTTCCTTCCTCACCTCTGCCCAGGGAGAAATTCCAGCAGCAGGTATGGGTGACACATCCTCTTCTTTAGCAGGTGGCAGCCTGGAAACTGCTGCAGAAAGTCCAGCAGAGCCCCACTCACACTGGGCCACCCACAAAGCCGTGGCCTCTCACTCCCTCCCACCAGCCCAGCCCCGAGACTGCTGACAGGGCAGAGAAAATGGCGTCAGGCACGGCTGCAGGGGCTCTTGCTGCCTGGAGTGGTATTTATATTGATCTCAACCCAGGCACACCTGGGGAGGGCTGGCTGGCACGGTAAGGCTGCCCAGCTCAGCCAATCATCACCCCTCAGGGGCTCACAGTTGCAGAAAATGGAACTTGCTGAACCGGCCAGGTCCAAGGAACAGGTGTGGGCTCCTGAGAGTCAGGATAGACAAGGGGCTGCAGCTTTGGCTTGTTTTCTAATCATTTTATCTGGCCCATGAGTGGGAGACAACTTCAAGAAAACCCTCTCCTAATGAGAGGAACGCAGGAGTCAGGGAGAGGAGGGGTGGGTGGTGGTTGGAGACAGAGGCCTGGTGCCCTGGGTGCAGTGGAAGTCTCTGGAAGACCAGGTGGAGGGAGGCCGCACAGAGTGATGCCCAGGGTCACAGACCTGTCGCAGCTGCTGTTTGTTAGTTCAAGTCCTGCTCTGAGGTGCTCTGTGTCAGCTCTGAGCGACAGGTGAGCTGGGGGTGCTCTGCAATGAGGGCTATGTGCACGGTTCCTGTGTGCCCAGCCCTGCCACGGTACCTGCAAGGGTAGCTCTGTATCCTGGGAGGGGCCTGACCACGAGAGCCCCGTGGGCTGGGGTGGGGGGTGGGGTACCTGCCCAGGTGAGCTCCATATTCTGGGATTGGTCTGACCACGAGAGCCCCATGGGCTGCTGGGGACCTGGTAAAGGATGTCAGGACAGTCAGTGAAGCCACCGAGGATATACCTCCAGTTGCTCCTAATTCCTACACCCTGCTGGTCATTCTACCAACCACCAGGACATGGTATTCTGTATTAGTCTTCAATGATGCCTTCTTTTGTATTCCATTAGTCCCAGAGTCACAAGAAATTTTGGCTTGTGAGTGGCAGGACTCAACATACAACTAAAACAATACTTCCGGGCCGTCTTGCCCCAAGGGTGCAAAAATTCCCACACTATCTTTGGGGAAACCTTAGCTAAAGACCTAAAAGTTCTACCTCTGGAAAAGGAAACCCTCCTTCAGTACTCAGACGACATTCTGATTGCCAGCCCTACTAAGGAGACCTCTGAACTACCAAGCCAATAAAGGATAGAAGTTGTCCAAGAAAAAGCTCAAATATCACAGACTGCGGTGACCTGCCTGGGCTTCATTCTCACAGAAGGTCGGAGAAGCCCATCCCAGGAAAGGGAAGAAACCATTTTCGGCCTTACCCCTTTCTAAAACTAGAAGACAGCTTAGGGGTTCCTGGGGAGGCCAGGGTTTGCTGCTTCTGGATCCCTAACTACAGTCTACTAGCTGGGCCTCTATATGAAACACTGAAAGGAAAAGATGATGATCCTTTTGAATAGAATCCAGAAGTGGCCTTTCAAGAATGGAAAGAGCAGTCAATTCAGACCCTTGCCCTGGAACTCCCTAATTTGGCTAAACCCTTTGACCTTTACATTCCCGGTGAAAGGTGAATCGCCATTGGAGAATTAGTGCAAAAACTGGGACCACTTGAAATGGAACAATGCAAGAATGCCATCCAGGTAGGATAAACTACGGTCACCAAGGGGCTTGGCCCACTGCCGCATCTGGCCAAGATACTGGCGGTATCTAAAAACCTGGAAATCAGCAGCCCAAAAGGCCACCTCCCTCCTAAGGGAAAAGGACCCCACGTGGTGATCCTAACCACCAACCATGCCCTGAAGTTGCAGGGTTTGCTCCGTGGGCACACCAACCTCGAGTGCGGAGGCCCTCCAACTCCAACATCCAGAGAGATAACCGGGGGCAACAGGGCACCATGACGACTCGTGTGAACATCACTTGACCTGGAGTTTCTCTCATAAAACAACAAGAGTGTGTCCCAAAAGAGTAGACTACTGCTTGCAGGACTTACTGCACCCAGAGGGGAGCTAATAATCTTGGCGGGGGAACCGTATATCACACTGTCACCATAGAAAAGCCTACAGACACCGTGATGATAGTGGCCAATAAGACTGGCTGGACTCCTGTTTACTTCAAAAGGCTGTTGACTCAGTGGCCATCATGGTCCTTGATCACCACTGACCCTGGACTGCCTGGGAGTTGAGCGGGCAGGGCTCTGACACCTGGTGCTGTTTGTACGTTAATTCAGGGGCCTAATTGAAGAAAGCACAGACTACTGTTCAGAGCATCTAGGCTGGCAGAAACGGTCAGCCTAAGGTGGCCGAACAAATGTGGGACGGGGTGAAACCGGCCCCCACAGCGTCTCTGCACATCTCTTTCCTGGACCCTTAAAGGTCATTAGAATCTATAACGCTTCCAATGCTGGTGCTCAGGTGGACGAGCAGGGAGGCAGGGGGCCTGGGGACAATCAACGTCACCTGGAGGCTGCTGGGGAGAAGCTCTGACCCTCGCCCCTTGGTATGAGGGCTCCCAACTCAGCACTCAGCAGTTACAGAAGAAGGGTCTGCACCCTCAGCACTCCAAGAATGAGGAACGGGACAAAAGGCAGAGGAGGGGTTTGTCCCCAGCAAAGCCCATTAAAAATCCCTGGGAGATAAAAATAGAATCTGGGCAATAAAGTCAAGTCTAACCTTTCTTATCCTTTGTGCTTTGTCTAATTTCATGTGCTCCTAGGGTCCCGCATGCAGAGGTTCCACACCCGGCACTTCAGACCAGATTTCCTAGTGCAGAATGGCTGGGTCGACACCTCAGCTCCTGGGGCCCAGTGCAGACTCCGCGATATAGAGCCTGAGCTGCAGCCAACCCGGCCCTCGAGAGCTCCGCCCCCTCCCTCCCACTGACTCTGACAGGATCTCTACACAGCAGCCCAGCCCACAGCCCACGGGGTAGTGCATGCTCTCACCTCTCCATTCTCTGATCAAAATATAAAGTTTCCTTTGCTTGTGAACCAAACTCAGTCTCGATCTGTTGGCCCCAATGACACTGCGCAGGGGGACACTTGTTGGGGTCCACTCTGGAGGATCAGTAACAGAAATTGAGACTATTGTAACCTCAATGAACAGATGTGTGAGCCAAACTGTAGTTAACATAGAACAGTGTATAAGGCTCGGGTAAAATAAGATGTTTCTAACGCTTCCATTGGCTATTTCCATCACTTTATTATAAGCAAGTTCAGTGAAAAGGTTTGTCTTATTTGTCAGGTCAATATTAGGGAAACGAAGTGATTTCTTTCCAAGGATGTACATCTAATAATCTTGGTTAAAGCTTCAATCTTGTTTTAAATGCTTTTCCATTGAAAATGATACCTCTCTTTCAGCTCCCCCATTTCTGAGAAGTATAAAATCTTATAATTTATTATTACCAAAGGGGAAAGGTGGGAGGAGGGATAAATTAACAGTTTGGGATTAACACATACACACTGCTATGTATAAAATAGATCATCAACAAGGAACTACTGTATAGCACAGGGAACTACACTCAACATTTTGCAATAACCTATAAGGGGAAATAATCTGAAAAAGAATAGATATTTTTATTGACATCATCTATCAATGACAGTTAAAGTGTAACCTAGGGGAAGCTGGTGGTGAGTGCTTCTGACCCTGAAGACTTCAATCATCTAAAGTTTGGACTCTGCCTACTTCCCAAGGCCCTTAATGAACATATGTGTAGCCGTAGCTTAAAAAATTCCCCAGTTTGGGTTTCGGGGAGACACTGATTTTGAAAAAGCCCTGGTGTTCTCCTTACATGAATGGGACTCTTCCTACTGCTAAAACATGTCTGTCACACCCAGAGGATGGTATACCGTCTGATCGGGAAGAGTTTGGAAAAGGCATCTCATCTCCTCATCTCCTGGTGCTCGGGTTCACCCATCCAGCGTCTTTACTAACAGTCTCCCCACTTGGAGATGGCAGCACTGTCAACATCCTGTTGCGTACAGTTTGGAATTTGTCCAGAGGATGAAGCGGAAGGATGAGGAACAATGAGAGACAAGTCCTAGGTGTTCAGACAGGCACATGTCACTCTAATTTCCAATCAGGAAGACGAATTGACCAAAGGCTAGGGTTGCCCATGGAAACAGTATAGGGCTTGAGGAAATCCCGCTGCTTTGTGGCCAGTTCCCATAAACACAAGTTGAACAATGGAACTCAGGGACAGTAAAATTCACGAAACTGCAGAGTTGAAAATATCCATCACTGAAAAATGTCTTGAGGAAAGTCAGAGAAAAGGACTTGTAAGCAAGGGAGAATGGCAGGAAAGGGATTTGAGGAGGTAGAAAGGACTCGCCATTAAGCACAAGAAAAGGAGCTGAACATTGCCAACATTGCAGTTGGCCAAAAAGGGTGTATGCGTTTTTTTCTGTATATATTCAAGAAAAGGGCATACACTTTTTTAGCCAACCAAACAGGTGGGCACTGGAAGTCAATACTACAAGAGATATCACTTCGCATCAGTCAGAAGAGCCATCCTCATAAAGTGTAAACAACAGAAATGCAGGACAGGGCAAGGAGAAGAGGGAGCCCTGTGAGACTTATAGTGGAAATGTATATTGCCAACGGCCATTCTGGAGAAGTGTATTGTGTTTACTAAAGCATCTAAAAAATGAGCTACAGAGCATAGGGCACTTGCACTCATGGGCGTATATCTTGGGAAAAACAAAAATCGAGAGGACACAGGCACCCCAATGTTTACCCCCTCTCTGTTTAAAAGATCCTCGACTAGGATATAACTTAAATGTCTCTGGAGAGAAAAAATGGATAGAGATGTGGTACTTAGGTAGAGTGGAATATTATTCAGCCTGGAAATCAATGAAATATGGCCAGTTGTAACAACTCCGGAGGAGTTACGTATGATCATTCTAAGTGACATAATTCAAAAAGAAAAAGACACATATCATAAGATATCACTTAAAGGTGGAATCCAAAATGGCTACACATGAAATAAATTACAAAACAAAAACATAGTCAAATATGTAGAAAACACGCATAAGGCTGCTAAACGGGAAAGGTGGGGAGGGGTGAGGCATCATCCAGGAGGTTGAAATTAGCAAAGATACCATTCCAAATACCAAACTGATAATCAACAAGGCCTACACGGTAGCTAAAAGAACTGCACTCAGCACACTCAAGTCACCGGAAAAGAATATATACGACTGGTAAGAATCTGAAAAAGAATTTACTGATGTCTCTCTGTACGTGAATCAAGTGGATGTACAGCAGCAAGAAACAGAGCTTTGAAAATCAGCTGTAACCAATATAGTAATAAATTGAAAAAAATAAACGACAGAGAGACAGAGAAAACCTCTTACAACTTTTCCTCAGGGCCGGTGATGCAACATGGATTGAACACATCTAGACCCACAGCAGGATGAGACATAAGGCTGGAAACTGTTTGCACTAAGAGAAATGTGAGGTTGGGTGAGGAAATGCACACCCTTTAAAGTAATACTACCTGGTACCCATTCAATGGGTCCCAAATCTGCAGGTTCAAGGGATCTTCCTACAGCTAAAACATGCATGGAAAACCCAGAGGACTGTACACCATGTGATCGGGAGATGTGTCTAAAATGCAGCTCATTTATCCTCTCCTGGTGCTCCTGTTCACCATTCCAGCCACGTTACTTAGAATCTCCCCACTTGGAGAATCAGCACATTTCAACTTCTGTTTCACACATTTTGCAAATTGTGAGGAGGATGAACGGGAAGAGGGGGAACCAATGAGAGAATAGTTGTAGGGGTTCGGACGGGCACATATCACTCTAATTTCCCATTAAGAATAAGAATTGCAAAAAGGCTCAGCCCGCCTCGCCCGAGCCAAAATAGGGCCTGAAGCAATCCTGCGGGTTTGAGGCCAGCTCACAAAAGAGCAACTTAAAAAATGGAGCTCAGGGTCACTGCAATTCACAAACCTGCAGAGTTATAAATGAAAACTAACGTCCAAAAATATGTTGAGGTAAGGCAAAGAAGAGGATCTGAATGCAAGACAGAATTGCAAGAAACAGATTTCAAGAGATAGATTGGACTCATCTTTAAAGCACATGAAAAGCGGCAGATTTTCGACAATGATGCAGTTGGCCCAAAAGGGCGTATGCGTTTTTTCCTGATTATATCCAGGAAAAAACGCATACGCACTTTATGGGCAACGAAGCAAGCAAGCAATGCAAATGTGCACAACAAAGAAGTCTCATTTCCCACTGGTCAAAAGGGCCATCCTAAAAAATTGTAAAAACCAGAAATGCAGGACAGGCCATGGAGAACAGGGAGCCTTTATACGCTGATGGGCAGTGTGTGAACTGCCGAGAGCCACTCTGGAGAAGTGTATGGTGGTTCCTAAATCATCTAAAAAACAGAGCTACAGAGCATAGGACACTTCCAATCATGGGAGTATATCTAGGGAAGTCTAAAAATCAACAAGACACAAGCACACCACAGTTTAGGGCTACTCTGTTTACAAGAACCTCAACTTCAGTACACCTTAAATATCCCAGGAAAGAGAACAATGGATAAAGAAGATGTGGTACTTATGTACAATGGAATATCTCTTCACCATGATATCAATGTAATAAGGCTAGTAGAAGGATAAAGAGTGGATTTAGGTCCGATAATACTACTTGAAGTAAGTCAAACAGAAAAAGAAACATATCATAAGATATCACTTATAGAGGGAGGGTAAATATGGCTGCACAAGAAATGAATTACAGAACAGAACAGTGTCTCACATTTAGAAAACACACTTATTTCAGCTTAAGGGGAAAGGAGAGGTGGGGTGATGCATAAAACCAGAGTTTGAAATTAGCACAGATACCGTTCAATAAACCAAATAGATATTAGACAAGATCTACACCTTGCTCAATGAACTGGCCTCAACACACCCTATACACCGCAGAGAAATATATCTGAGTAATAAGAATCTTAAAACCCATGTATTGATATATCTCCATAAGGGAATCAAGTGTGTGCAGAGCGGCACAAACACAGCAGTGAAAATGAGCTAAACCCCATTATAGAAATAAATTTTAAAAACAAAACGCAGAAACAATGAAAGAGAGAAAAATTCTTACAAAATTCGCTCAGGGGCTGTGATGCAACCTGGATTGACCACATATAAACCCACAGCTGGATAAGACATAAGGCTGGACACTTGGGGCTGAGAGGATTGGTGAGCTTTGGTGAGCAACTGCCAAAAGTTTCATGCAATACTTCATGCTACTCATGCCAAGGGTCCCAACACTCCAGGTTGAAGGGAATCTTCCTACAGCTAAACCATGCTTGGGAAACCCAGCGACTGGTATACCATATGATCGGGAAAGGTTTCTAAAACGCACCTCATTTTTCCTCTCCTGGGGCTCCGGATCGACATTCCAGCCACTTTACTAAAAATATCCCCACATGGAGAGTCAATGCCTTTAAGTTCTGGTATCGCACAGTCTGCAGTTAGTGCGGAGGATGAATGGGAATAGGGGGAACCAGTGAGAAACTAGATGTAGCGGTTTCAATGGGCACATGTCACTCTAATTTCACATCAGTAAGAAGAATAACCCTAACCCTAACCCTTCCCCGAAGCTTTCCCCTCACCCGTCCCCTAATCCTAACCCGTACGCTCACACTAACCCACGCCCTCACACGTACGCTCCCTCTAAACCATTGGCATACACTCACCTGGACCCTAAACCGTCCCCGTCCCCTAACCCTAACCGTAGCCCGAACCCTAACCCTAACCCTTCCCCGAAGCCTTCCCCTCACCCGTCCCCTAATCCTAACCCGTACGCTCACACTAACCCGCGCGCTCACACGTACGCTCCCCCTCAACCGTTGTCGTACACTCACCTGGACCCTAAACCGTCCCCATCCCCTAACCCTAACCCTAGCCCGAACCCTGTCTCTAACCCTTCCCTGAAGCCTTCCCCTCACCCGTCCCCTAATACTAACCCGTACGCTCACATTAACCCGCGCCCTCACACGTACGCTCCCCTAAACTGGTGTCGTACCATCACATGGACCCTAAACCGTCCCCGTCCCCTAACCCTAACACTAGCCCGAACCCTAACCCTAACCCTTCCCCGAAGCCTTCCCCTCACCCGTCCCCTAATCCTAACCCGTACGCTCACACTAACCCGCACCCTCACACGTACGCTCCCCCTAAACCGTTGTCGTACCCTCACCTGGAACCTAAACCTTCCCCTTCCCCTAACCCTAACCCTAGCCTGAACCCTAACCCTAACCCTTCCCAAAAACCTTCCCCTAACCCGTCCCCTAATCCTAACCCGTACGCTCACACTAACCCGCACCCTCACACGTACGCTCCGCCTAAACTGTTGTCGTACACTCACCTGGACCCTAAACCGTCCCCGTCCCCTAACCCTAACCCTAGCCCGAACCCTAACCCTAACCCTTCCCCGAAGCCTTCCCCTCACCCGTCCCCTAATCCTAACCCGTGCGCTCACACTAACCTGCGCCCTCACACGTACGCTCCCCCTAAAGCTCTGTCGTACCCTCACCTGCACCCTAAACCGTCCCCGTCCCCGTCCCCTAACCCTAGCCTGAACCCTAACCCTAAACCTTCCCCGAAGCCTTCCCCTCACCCGTCCCCTAATCCTAACCCGTACGCTCACAGTAACCTGCGCCCTCACACGTACGCTCCCCCTAAACCGATGTCGTACCCTCACGTGGACCCTAAACCGTCCCCGTCCCCTAACCCTAACCCTAGCCCGAACCCTAACAATAACTCTTCCCCGAAGCCTTCCCCTCACACGTCCCCTAATCCTAACCCGTACGCTCACACTAACCCGCGCCCTCACATGTACGCTCCCCCT
Source organism: Leucopleurus acutus (assembly GCF_964270905.1). Lineage (NCBI taxonomy): Eukaryota > Metazoa > Chordata > Mammalia > Artiodactyla > Delphinidae > Leucopleurus > Leucopleurus acutus. The sequence continues at coordinate 210,755 of NW_028139045.1, read as the reverse complement.
AAAACTCTGTCGTACCCTCACCTGGACCCTAAACCGTCCCCGTCCCCTAACCCTAACCCTAGCCCGAACCCTAACCCTAAACCTTCCCCGAAGCCTTCCCCTCACCCGTACCCTAATCCTAACCCGTACGCTCACACTAACCCGCGCCCTCACACGTACGCTCACCCTAAAGCTCTGTCGTACCCTCACCTGGACCCTAAACCGTCCACGTCCCCTAACCCTAACCATAGCCCGAACCCTAACCCTACACCTTCCCCGAAGCCTTCCCCTCACCCGTCCCCTAATCCTAACCCTTACACTCACACTAACACGCGCCGTCACACGTACGCTCCCCCTCAACCGTTGTCGTACCCTCAACTGGACCCTAAACCGTCCCCATCCCCTAACCCTAACGCTAGCCCGAACCCTAACCCTAACCCTTCCCCGAAGCCTTCCCCTCACCCGTCCCCTAATCCTAACCCGTACGCTCACAGTAACCCGTGCCCTCATACATACGCTCCCCTTAAACCGTTGTCGTACCCTCACCTGGACCCTAAATCGTCCCCGTCCCCGTCCCCGAACCCTAAGCCTAGCCCGAACCCTAAACCTAACCCTTCCCCGAAGCCTTCCCCTCACCCGTCCCCTAATCCTAACCCGTACGCTCACACTAACCCGTGCCCTCACATGTACGCTCCCCCTAAACCGTTGTCGTACCCTCACCTGGACCCTAAACCGTCCCCATTCCCTAACCCTAACCCTAGCCCGAACCCTAAACCTAACACTTCCCCGAAGCCTTCCCCTCACCCTTCCCCTAATCCTAACCCGTACGCTCACACTAACACGCTCCCTCACACGTACGCTCCCCCTAAACCGTTGTCGTACCCTCACCTGTACCCTAAACCGTCCCCGATCCCTAACCCTAACCCTAGCCCGAACCCTAACCCTAACCCTTCCCCAAAGCCTTCCCCACACCCGTCCCATAATCCTAACCTGTACGCTCACACTAACCCACGCCCTCACACGTACGCTCCCCCTAAACCATACTCGTACCCTCACCTGGACCCTAAACTGTCCCCGTCCCCTAACACTAACCCTAGCACGAACCCTAACCCTAACCCTTCCCCGAAGCCTTCCCCTCACCCGTCCCCCAATCCTAACCCGTACGCTCACACTAACCTGCGCCCTCACACGCACACTTCCCCTAAACCGTTGTCGTACCCTCACATGGACCCTAAACCGTCCCCGTCCCCTAACCCTAACCCTAGCCCGAACCCTAACCCTAACATTTCCCCGAAGCCTTCCCCTCACCCGTCCCCTAATCCTAACGCATACGCTCACACTAACCCGCGCCCTCACATGTACGCTCCCCGTAAACCGTTGTCGTAACCTCACCTGGACCCTAAACCGTCCCCGTCCCCGTCCCCTAATCCTAGCCCGAACCCTAACCCTAACCCTTCCCCGAAGCCTTCCCCTCACCCATCCCCTAATCCTAACCCGTACACTCACACTAACCCGCGCCCTCACACATACGTTCCCCCTAAACCGTTGTGGTACCCTCACCAGGACCCTAAACCGTCCCCGTCCCCTAACCCTAACCCTAGCCCGAACCCTAAACCTAACCCTTCCCCGAAGCCTTCCCCTCACCCGTCCCCTAATCCTAACCCGTACGCTCACACTAACCCGTGCCCTCACACGTACGCTCCCCCTAAGCCGTTGTCGTACCCTCACCTGGACCCTAAACCGTCCCCGTTCCCTAACACTAACCCTAGCCCGAACCCTAAACCTAATACTTCCCTGAAGCCTTCCCCTCACCCGTCCCCTAATCCTAACCCGTACGCTCACACTAACACGCGCCCTCACACGTACGCTCCCCCTAAACCGTTGTCGTACCCTCACCTGGACCCTAAACCGTCCCCGTCCCCTAACACTAACCCTAGCCCGAACCCTAACCCTAACCCTTCCCCGAAGCCTTCCCCTCACCTGTCCCCTAATCCTAACACGTACGCTCACACTAACCCGCGCCCTCACACGTACGCTCCCCCTAAACTGTTGTCGTACCCTCACATGGACCCTAAACCGTCCCCGTCCCCGTCTCCTAACCCTAACCCTAAACCTTCCCCGAAGCCTTCCCCTCACCCGTCCCCTAATCCTAACCCGTACGCTCACACTAACCCGTGCCCTCACACGTACGCTCCCCCTAAACTTTTGTCGTACCCTCACCTGGACCCTAAACCGTCCCCATCCCCTAACCCTAACCCTAGCCCGAAACCTAACCCTAACACTTCCCGGAAGCCTTCCCCTCACCCGTCCCCTAATCCTAAATCATACGCTCACACTAACCCGCGCCCTCACACGTACGCTCCCCATAAACCGTTGTCGTAACCTCACCTGGACCCTAAACCGTCCCCGTCCCCTCACCCTAACCCTAGCCCGAACCCTAACCCTAACCCTTCCCCGAAGCCTTCCCCTCACCCGTCCCATAATCCTAAACCGTACGCTCACACTAACCCGCGCCCTCACACGTACCCTCCCCCTAAAGCGCTGTCGTACCCTCAACTGGACCCTAAACCGTCCCCGTCCCCTACCCCTAACCCTAGCCCGAACCCTAACCCTAACACTTCCCAGAAGCCTTCCCCTCACCCATCCCCTAATCCTAACCCGTACGTTCACACTAACCCGCCCCCTCACATGTACACTCCCCCTAAAGCGTTGTCGTACCCTCACCTGCAACCTAAACTGTCCCTGTGCCCTAACCCTAACCCTAGCCCGAACCCTAACCCTAACCCTTCCCCGAAGCCTTCCCCTCACCAGACCCCTAATCCTAAACCGTAGGCTCACACTAACCCGCGCCCTCACACGTACCCTCCCACTAAAGCGCTGTCGTACCCTCAACTGGACCCTAAACCGTCCCCGTCCCCTAACCCTAACCCTAGCCCGAACCCTAACCCTAACACTTCCCAGAAACCTTCCCCTCACCCGTCCCCTAATCCTAACCCGTACGCTCACACTAACACGTGCCCTCACATGTACGCTCCCCCTACACCGTTGTCGTACCCTCACCTGGACCCTAAACCATCCCTGTCCCCTAACCCTAACCCTAGCCCGAACCCTATCCCTAACCCTTCCCCGAAGCCTTCCCCTCACCCGTCCCCTAATCCTAACCCGTATGCTCACACTAACCCGCGCCCACACACGGACGCTCCCCCTAAACCGTTGTGGTACCCTCACCTGGACCCTAAACCGTCCCCGTCCCCTAACCCTAACCCTAGTCCGAACCCTAACCCTAACACTTCCCCGAAGCCTTCCCCTCACCCGTCCCCTAATCCTAACCCGTACGCTCACCCTAACCCCCGCCCTCACATGTACGCTCCACCTAAAGCGTTGTCGTACCCTCACCTGGACCCTAAACCGTCCCCGTCCCCTAACCCTCACCCTAGCCCGAACCCTAACCCTAACCCTTCCCCGAAGCCTTCCCCTCACCCGTCCCATAATCCTAACCCGTACGCTCATACTAACCCGCACCCTCACACATTCGCTCCCCCTAAAGCGTTGTCGTACCCTCACCTGGACCCTAAACCGTCCCCGTCCCCTAACCCTAACCCTAGCCCGAACGCTAACCCTAACCCTTCCCCGAAGCCTTCCCCTCACCCGTCCCCTAATCCTAACCCGTACGCTCATACTAACCCGCGCCCTCACACGTACGCTCCCCCTAAACCATTGTCGTACCCTCACCTGAACCCTAAACCGTCCCCATCCCCTAACCCTAACCCTAGCCCGAACCCTAAACCTAACCCTTCCCCGAAGCCTTCCCCTTACCCGTTCCCTAATCGTAACCCGTACGCTCACACTAACCCGCGCCCTCACACGTACGCTCACCCTAAACTGTTGTCGTACCCTCACCTGGACCCTAAACCGTCCCCATCACCTAACCCTAACCCTAGCCCGAACCCTAGCCCTAACCCTTTCCCGAAGCCTTCCCCTCACCCGTCCCCTAATCCTAACCCGTACGCTCACACTAACCTGCGCCCTCACACGTACGCTCCCCCTAAACCGTTGTCGTACCCTCACCTGGACCATAAATCGTCCCCGTCCCCTAACCCTAACCCTAGCCCGAACCCTAACCCTAACATTTCCACGAAGCCTTCCCCTCACCCTTCCATAATCCTAACCCGTACGCTCATACTAACCCGCACCCTCACACATTCGCTCCCCCTAAAGCGTTGTCGTACCCTCACCTGGACCCTAAACCGTCCCCGTCCCCTAACCCTAACCCTAGCCGGAACCCTAACCCTAACCCTTCCCTGAAGCCTTCCCCTCACCCGTCCCCTAATCCTAACCCGTACGCTCACACTAACCCGCGCCCTCACACGTACCCTCCCCGTAAAGCGTTGTCGTATCCTCACCTGGACCATAAACCGTCCCCGTCACCTAAGCCTAACCCTAGCCCGAACCCTAACACTTCCCCGAAGCCTTCCCCTCACCCGTCCCCTAATCCTAACCCGTACGCTCACACTAACCCACGCCCTCACACGTACGCTCCCCCTAAACCATTGTCGTACCGTCACCTGGACCCTAAACCGTCCCCGTCCCCTAACCCTAACCCTAGTCCGAACCCTAACCCTAACCCTTCCCTGAAGCCTTCCCCTCACCCGTCCCCTAATCTTAACCCGTACGCTCACACTAACTCGCGCCCTCACACGTACGCTCCCCCTAAACCGTTGTCGTACCCTTATCTGGACCCTAAATCGTCCCCGTCCCCTAACCCTAACCCTAGCCCGAACCCTAACCCTAACATTTCCACGAAGTCTTCCCCTCACCAGTCCCATAATCCTAACCCGTACGCTCATACTAACCCGCACCCTCACACATTCGCTCCCCCTAAAGCGTTGTCATACCCTCACCTGGACCCTAAACCGTCCCCATCCCCTAACCCTAACCCTAGCCCGAACCCTAACACTAACCCTTCCCCGAAGCCTTCCCCTCACCCGTCCCCTAATCCTAACCCGTACACTCACACTAACCCGCGCCCTCACACGTACGCTCCCCCTAAACCATTGTCGTACCCTCACCTGAACCCTAAACCGTCCCCATCCCCTAACCCTAACCCTAGCCCGAACCCTAAACCTAACCCTTCCCCAAAGCCTTCCCCTTACCCGTTCCCTAATCGTAACCCGTACGCTCACACTAACCCGCGCCCTCACACGTACGCTCCCCCTAAACCGTTGTCGTACCCTCAACTGGACCCTAAACCGTCCCCGTCCCCTAACCCTAACCCTAGCCCGAACCCTAACCCTAACACTTCCCCGAAGCCTTCCCCTCACCTGTCCCCTAACCCTAACCCGTACGCTCACACTAACCCGTGCCCTCACACGTATTCTCCCCCTAAACCGTTGTCGTACCCTCACCTGGACCCTAAACCGTCCCCGTCCCCGAACCCTAACCCTAGCCCGAACCCTAAACCTAACCCTTCCCCGAAGCCTTCCCCTCACCCGTCCCCTAACCCTAACCCGTACGCTCACACTAACCCGCGCCCTCACACGTATGCTCCCCCTAAACCATTGTCGTACCCTCACCTGGACCCTAAACCGTCCCCGTCCCCTAACACTAACCCTAGCCCGAACCCTAACCCTAAACCTTCCCCGAAGCCTTCCGCTCACCCGTCCCCTAATCCTAACCCGTACGCTCACACTAACCCGCGCACTCACATTTACGCTCCCCCTAAAATGTTGTCGTACCCTCACCTGGACCCTAAACCGTCCCCGTCCCCTAACCCTAACCCTAGCCCGAACCCTAACCTTAACACTTCCCCGAAGCCTTCCCCTCACCTGTCCCCTAACCCTAACCCGTACGCTCACACTAACTCGCACCCTCACACGTACGCTCCCCCTAAACCGTTGTCGTACCCTCACCTGGACCCTAGATCGTCCCCGTCCCCTAACCCTAACCCTAGCCCGAACCCTAACCCTAACATTTCCACGAAGCCTTCCCCTCACCCGTCCCATAATCCTAACCCGTACGCTCATACTAACCCGCACCCTCACACATTCACTCCCCCTAAAGCGTTGTCGTACCCTCACCTGGACCCTAAACCGTCCCCGTCCCCTAACCCTAACCCTAGCCCGAACCCTAACCCTAACCCTTCCCCGAAGCCTTCCCCTCACCCGTCCCCTAATCCTAACCCGTACGCTCACACTAACCCGCGCCCTCACACGTACGCTCCCCCTAAACCGTTGTCGTACCCTCACCTGGACCCTAAACCGTCCCCGTCCCCTAACCCTAACCCTAGCCCGAACCCTAAACCTAACCCTTCCCCGAAGCCTTCCCCTCACCCGTCCCCTAATCCTAACCCGTACGCTCACACTAACCCGCGCCCTCACACGTACGCTCACCCTAAACTGTTGTCGTACCCTCACCTGGACCCTGAACCGTCCCCGTCCCCTAACCCTAACCCTAGCCCGAACCCTAACCCTAACACTTCCCCGAAGCCTTCCCCTCACCCGTGCCCTAATCCTAACCCGTACGCTCACACTAACCTGCGCCCTCACACGTACGCTCCCCCTAAACCGTTGTCGTACCCTCACATGGACCCTAAACTGTCCCCGTCCCCTAACCCTAACCGTAGCCCGAACCCTAACCCTAACCCTTCCCTGAAGCCTTCCCCTCACCCGTCCCCTAATCCTAACCCGTACGCTCACACTAACCCGCGCCCTCACACGTACCCTCCCCGTAAAGCGTTGTCGTATCCTCACCTGGACCCTAAACCGTCCCCGTCACCTAAGCCTAACCCTAGCCCGAACCCTAACACTTCACCGAAGCTTTCCCCTCACCCGTCCACTAATCCTAAACCGTACGCTCACACTAACCCGCACCCTCACACGTACCCTCCCCCTAAAGCGCTGTAGTACCCTCAACTGGACCCTAAACCGTCCCCGTCCCCTAACCCTAACCGTAGACCGAACCCTAACCCTAACCCTTCCCCGAAGCCTTCCCCTCACCCGTCCCCTAATCCTAACCCGTACGCTCACACTAACCCATGCCCTCACACGTACCCTCCCCCTAAAGCGCTGTCTTACACTCAACTGGACCCTAAACCGTCCCCGTCCCCTAACCCTAACCCTAGCCCGAACCCTAACCCTAACCCTTCCCCGAAGCCTTCCCCTCACCCGTCCTCTAATCTTAACCCGTACGCTCACACTAACGCGTGCCCTCACATGTACGCTCCCCCTAAACCGTTGTCGTACCCTCACCTGGACCCTACACCGTCCCCGTCCCCTAACCCTAACCCTAGCCCGAACCCTAACCCTAACACTTCCCCGAAGCCTTCCCCTCACCTGTCCCCTAACCCTAACCCGTACGCTCACACTAACCCACGCCCTCACACGTATTCTCACCCTAAACCGTTGTCGTACCCTCACCTGGACCCTAAACCGTCCCCTTCCGCTAACCCTAACCCTAGTCCGAACCCTAACCCTAACCCTTCCCCGAAGCATTCCCCTCACCCGTCCCCTAATCCTAACTCGTACGCTCACACTAACCCGCGCCCTCACACGTACGCTCCCCCTAAAGCGTTGTCGTACCCTCACCTGGACCCTAAACCGTCCCCGTCCCCTAAACCTAACCCTAGCCCGATCCCTAACCCTAACACTTCCCCGAAGCCTTCCCCTCACCCGTCCCCTAATCCTAACCCGTACGCTCACACTAACTCGCGCCCTCACACGTACGCTCCCCCTAAACCGTTGTCGTACCCTCACCTGGACCCTAAATCGTCCCCGTCCCCTAACCCTAACCCTAGCCCGAACCCTAACCCTAACCTTTCCACGAAGCCTTCCCCTCACCCGTCCCATAATCCTAACCCGTACACTCATACTAACCCGCACCGTCACACATTCGCTCCCCCTAAAGCGATGTCGTACCCTCACCTGGACCCTAAACCGTCCCCGTCCCCTAACCCTAACCCTAGCTCTAACCCTAACCCTAACCCTTTCCCGAAGCCTTCCCCTCACCCGTCCCCTAATCCTAACCCGTACGCTCACACTAACCCGCGCCCTCACACGTACGCTCCCCCTAAACTGTTGTCGTACCCTCACATGGACCCTAAACCGTCCCCGTCTCCTAACCCTAACCCTATCCCGAACCCTTCCACGAAGCCTTCCCCTCACCCGTCCCCTAATCCTAACCCGTACGCTCACACTAACCCACACCCTCACACATTCGCTCCCCCTAAACCGTTGTCGTACCCTCACCTGGACCCTAAACCGTCCCCGTCCCCTAACCCTAAACCTAGCCCGAACCCTAAACCTAACCCTTCCCCGAAGCCTTCCCCTCACCCGTCCCCTAATCCTAACCCGTACGCTCACACTAACCCGCGCCCTCACACGTACGCTCCCCCTAAACTGTTGTCGTACCCTCACCTGGACCCTAAACCGTCCCCGTCCCCTAACCCTCACCCTAGCCCGAACCCTAACCCTAACCCTTCCCCGAAGCCTTCCCCTCACCCGTCCCCTAACCCTAATCCGTACGCTCACACTAACCCGCGCCCTCACACGTGTGCTCCCCCTAAACCGTTGTCGTACCCTCACCGGGACCCTAAACCGTCCCCGTCCCCTAACCCTAACCCTAGCCCGAACCCTAACCCTAACCCTTCCCCGAAGCATCCACTCACCCGTCCCCTAATCCTAACCCGTACGCTCACACTAACCTGCGCACTCACATTTACGCTCCCCCTAAACCGTTGTAGTACCCTCACCTGGACCCTAAACTGTCCCCATCCCCTAACCCTAACCCTAGCCCGAACTCTAACCCTAACCCTTCCCCGAAGCCTTCCCCTCACCCGTCCCCTAATCCTAAACCGTACGCTCACACTAACCCATGCCCTCACACGTACCCTCCCCCTAAAGCGCTGTCTTACCTCAACTGGACCCTAAACCGTCCCCGTCCCCTAACCCTAACCCTAACCAGAACCCTATCCCTAACACTTCCCCAAAGCCTTCCCCTCACCCGTCCCCTAATCCTAACCCGTTCGCTCACACTAACACGCGCCCTCACACGTACGCTCCCCCTAAACCGTTGTCGTACACTCACCTGGACCATAAACCGTCCCCGTCACCTAACCCTAACCCTAGCCCGAACCCTAACCCTAACACTTCAACAAAGCCTTCCCCTAACCTGTCCCCTAATCCTAACCCGTACGCTCACACTAACCGGCGCCCTCACACGTACGCTCCCGCTAAACCGTTGTTGTACACTCACCTGGACCCTAAACCGTCCCCGTCCCCTAAACCTAACCGTAGCCCGAACCCTAACCCTAACCCTTCCCCGAAGCCTTCGCTTCACCCGTCCCCTAAAACTAACCCGTAAGCTCACACTACCCCGCGCCCTCACACGTACGCTCCCCCTAAACCATTGTCGTACACTCACCTGGATCCTAAACCGTCCACGTCCCCTAACCCTAACCCTAGCCCGAAACATATCACTAACCCTTCTCCGAAGCCTTCATGTCACCCGTCCCCTAATCCTAACCCGCACGCTCACACTAACCCGCGCCCTCACACGTACGCTCCCCCTAAACCGTTGTCGTACCCTCACCTGGAACCTAAACCGTCCCGGTCCCCTAAACCTAACCCTAGCCCGAACCCTAACCCTAACCCTTCCCCGAAGCCTTCCCCTCACCCGACCCCTAATCCTACCCCATACGCTCACACTAAACCACGCCCTCACCCGTACGCTCCCCCTAAACCGTTGTCGTACCCTCACCTGGACTCTAAACCATCCCCGTCCCCTAACCCTAACCCTAGCCCGAACCCTAACCCTAAACCTTCCCCGAAGCCTTCCCCTCACCCATCCCCTAATCCTAACCGGTACGCTCACACTAACCCGCGCCATCACACGTACGCTCCCCCTATAGCGTTGTCGTACCCTCACCTGGACCCTAAACCGTCCCCATCCCCTAACCCTAACCCTAGCCAGAACCCTAACCCTAAACTTTCCCCACAGCCTTCCCCTAACCCGTCCCCTAATCCTAACCCGTACGCTCACACTAACCCGCGCCCTCACACGTACGCTCCCCCTAAACCGTTGTCGTACCCTCACCTGGACCCTAAACCGTCCCCGTCCCCTAACCCTAACCCTAACCAGAACCCTATCCCTAACACTTCCCCAAAGCCTTCCCCTCACCCGTCCCCTAATCCTAACCCGTTCGCTCACACTAACACGCGCCCTCACACGTACGCTCCCCCTAAACCGTTGTCGTACCCTCACCTGGACCCTAAACCATCCCCGTCCCCTAACCCTAACCCTAGACCGAACCCTAACCCTAAACCTTCCCCGAAGCCTTCCCCTCACCCGTCCCCTAATCCTAACCCGTACGCTCACACTAACCCGCGCCCTCACACCTATGCTCCCCCTAAACCGCTGTCGTACCCTCAATTGGACCCGAAACCATCCCCGTCCCCTAACCTTAACCCTAGCCCGAACACTAACCCTAAACCTTCCCCGAAGCCTTCCCCTCACCCGTCCCCTAATCCTAACCCGTACGCTCACACTAACCCATGCCCTCACAAGTGAAAAATGGATAAAGAAGTTGTGGTACTTACGTACAATGCAATATCACTCAGCAATGAAATCTATGTCATCAGGCCCATAGCAGCATAATGAGTGGGTTCAGGTATGATGATTCTAACTGAAATAAGTCACACAGAAAAAGAAACATCATAAGATACCACTAATACACGGAATGTAAACTTGGCTACACAGGAACTGGATTACAAAACAGAACAGGGTCTCAAATTTAGAAAACCAAGTTATGCTTGCTTAAGGGGATAGGTGAGTTGGGGTGCTGCATCAAACCTGAGATTGAAATGAGCACAGATAAAGTTCCTTAAGCCAAATATGGAATAGACAAGAGCTACTCCTTGCTCAACGAAATGGACTCAACACCTCATATTAAACGCCTAAGAATGTACCTGACTAGTAAGTATCTTAAAACCTATGGATTGCTATGTCTCTGAAAGAAAATCATGCGTGTGTTCAGGGGCATAAACGCAGCAGTGATAGGATTGGAGAGGTTCGGTGAGCAAATGAAGACCCCTTGAAGTCATATTGCATGGTACCCATTCCAGGGGTCTCAACTCTCCAGGTTTAAGGGATTCTGCCTTCAGCTAAAACATGCATGTGGAACCCAGAGTATGATCAACCGTGTGATCGGGAGACGTGTTCCAATATGTCTCAGTTCTCGTGCCCTGGTACTCGGGTGCAACATTCCAGACGCTTTACTAACACTCTCCCGACTTGGAGAGTCAGTGCCTTTAACCTCCTGTTTGGCCCAGTTTGCAACTTCTGCGGAAGATGAACAGGAATAGGGAGAACCAATGAGAGACTAGCTGGAGGTGTCTGGACGGGCAAATTTAACTCTCATTTCCCACCAGGAAGAGGAATTAACCAAAGGTTCAGCGTTCCGTGCCGGAACGAGATGAGGGCCTGAAGCAATCCTGCGGTGTTGCGGCCAGCTCACAAGAAAGCGAGTTGAAGAAAGGAGCTCAGGGGCACTGTAATTCACAAACTTGCAGAGTTATAAATGACAGCTATCGTCCAAAAATATACTGAAGTAAGGCTGCCAAGAGGACTTGAAAGCGGGGCAGAATTGCAGGAAACCGATTTCAGGAGGTAGACTGGAATTGCATTTAAAGCATAGGAAATGAGGCAGAACGTCCACAATGATGCACTTGGCCAAAAAGGGCGTATGCGTTTTTTCCTGAATATATACAAGAAAAAACGCATACGCACTTTTTGGCCAACCAAGCAAGCTTGCAAAGGAAATCTGCACTACAATGAAGTGTCACTTCCCCCCTCTCAAAAGAGACATCTGAAAAATGTGTAAAATCCAGAAAGGCAGGACAGGCCATGGAGAACTCGGAGCCTTGTTATGCTGATGGGCGAGATATAAATTGCCAAGAGTCAGTCGGAAGAAGTGTATGGTGCTTTCTGAAACATATAAAAAACAAAGCAACGGAGCCTAGGGCACTTCCACTTATGGTCCTATAGCTTAGGGAAATTAAAATCAAAAAGACACAGCCACCCCAAAGTTTGGGACGGCTCTGTTTACAAAAACCTCGTTTACGGTACAAGTTCAATATCGCAGAAAGTGAAAAATGGATAAAGAAGTTGTGGTACTTACGTACAATGCAATATCACTCAGCAATGAAATCTATGTCATCAGGCCCGTAGCAGCATAATGAGTGGATTCAGGTATGATGATTCTAACTGAAATAAGTCACACAGAAAAAGAAACATCATAAGATATCACTAATACACGGAATGTAAACTTGGCTACACAGGACCTGGATTACAAAACAGAACAGGGTCTCAAATTTAGAAAACCTACTTATGCTTGCTTAAGGGGATAGGTGAGTTGGGGTGCTGCATCAAACCTGAGATTGAAATGAGCACAGATAAAGTTCCTTAAGCCAAATATGGAATAGACAAGAGCTACTCCTTACTCAACGAAATGGACTCAACACACCATATTAAACGCTTAAGAATGTACCTGACGAGTAAGTATCTTAAAACCTATGGATTGCTATCTCTCTGAAAGAGAATCAAGCGTGTGTACAGGGGCATAAACGCAGCAGTGATAGGATTGGAGAGGTTCGGTGAGCAAATGAAGACCCGTTGAAGTCATATTGCATGGTACCCATTCCACGGGTCTCAACTCTCCAGGTTTAAGGTATTCTTCCTTCAGCAAAAACATGCATGTGGAACCCAGAGTATGATCAACCATGTGATCGGGAGACGTGTTCCAATATGTCTCAGTTCTCGTCCCCTGGTACTCGGGTGCAACATTCCAGACGCTTTACTAACACTCTCCCGACTTGGAGAGTCAGTGCCTTTAACCTCCACTTTGGTCCAGTTTGCAATTTCTGCGGAAGATGAACAGGAATAGGGAGAACCAATGAGAGACTAGCTGGAGGTGTCTGGACGGGCAAATTTAACTCTCATTCCCACCAGGAAGAGGAATTAAACAAAGGCTCAGTGTGCGGTGCCGGAACCAGATTAGGGCCTGAAGCAATCCTGCGGTGTTGCGGCCAGCTCACAAGAAAGCGAGTTGAAGAAAGGAGCTCAGGGGCACTGTAATTCACAAACTTGCAGAGTTATAAATGACAGCTATCGTCCAAAAATATACTGAAGTAAGGCTGCCAAGAGGATTTGAAAGCGGGGCAGAATTGCAGGACACCGATTTCAGGAGGTAGACTGGAATTGCATTTAAAGCATAGGAAAAGAGGCAGAACGTCGACAATGAGACACTTGGCCAAAAAGGGGCGTATGCGTTTTTTCCTGAATATATTCAGGAAAAAACGCATACGCCCTTTTTGGCCAACCAAGCAAGCTCGCAAAGGAAATCTGCACTACAATGAAGTCTCACTTCCCCCCCGGTCAAAAGGGCCATCTGAAAAATGTGTAAAATCCAGAAAGGCAGGACAGGCCATGGAGAACTGGGAGCCTTGTTATGCTGATGGGCGGGATGTCAATTGCCAACAGCCACTCGGGAGAAGTGTATGGTGTTTTCTAAAACATCTAAAAAACAAAGCAGCGGAGCATAGGGCACTTCCACTTATGGTCCTATAGCTTACGGAAATTAAAATCAAAAAGACACAGCCACCCCAAAATTTGGGATGGCTCTGTTTACAAGATCCTCGTTTACAGTACAAGTTCAATATCGCAGAAAGTGAAAAATGGATAAAGAAGTTGTGGTACTTACGTACAATGCAATATCACTCAGCAATGATATCTATGTCATCAGGCCCGTAGCAGCATAATGAGTGGATTCAGGTATGATGATTCTAACTGAAATAAGTCACACAGAAAAAGAAACATCATAAGATATCACTAATACACGGAATGTAAACTTGGCTACACAGGAACTGGATTACAAAACAGAACAGGGCCTTAAATTTAGAAAACCAACTTATGCTTGCTTAAGGGGAAAGGTGAGTTGGGGTGCTGCCTAAAACCAGAGATTGAAATGAGCACAGATAAAGTTCCTTAAGCCAAATATGGAATAGACAAGAGCTACTCCTTACTCAACGAAATGGACTCAACACTCCATATTAAACGCCTAAGAATGTACCTGACTAGTAAGTATCTTAAAACCTATGGATTGCTATGTCTCTGAAAGAGAATCAAGCGTGTGTACAGGGGCATAAACGCAGCAGTGATAGGATTGGAGAGGTTCGGTGAGCAAATGAAGACCCGTTGAAGTCATATTGCATGGTACCCATTCCAGGGGTCTCAACTCTCCAGGTTTAAGGGATTCTTCCTTCAGCTTAAACATGCATGTGGAACCCAGAGTATGATCAACCATGTGATCGATAGACGTGTTCCAATATGTCTCAGTTCTCGTCCCCTGGTACTCGGGTGCAACATTCCAGACGCTTTACTAACACTCTCCCGACTTGGAGAGTCAGTGCCTTTAACCTCCACTTTGGTCCAGTTTGCAATTTCTGCGGAAGATGAACAGGAATAGTGAGAACCGATGAGAGACTAGCTGGAGGTTTCTGGACGGGCAAATTTAACTCTCATTTCCCACAAGGAAGAGGAATTAACCAAAGGCTCAGTGTGCCGTGCCGGAACCAGATTAGGGCCTGAAGCAATCCTGCGGTGTTGCGGCCAGCTCACAAGAAAGCGAGTTGAAAAAAGGAGCTCAGGGGCACTGTAATTCACAAACTTGCAGAGTTATAAATGACAGCTATCGTCCAAAAATATACTGAAGTAAGGCTGCCAAGAGGATTTGAAAGCGGGGCAGAATTGCAGGACACCGATTTCAGGAGGTAGACTGGAATTGCATTTAAAGCATAGGAAAAGAGGCAGAACGTCGACAATGAGACACTTGGCCAAAAGGGGCGTATGCGTTTTTTCCTGAATATATTCAGGAAAAAACGCATACGCCCCTTTTGGCCAACCAAGCAAGCTTGCAAAGGAAATCTGCACTACAATGAAGTCTCACTTCCCCCTGGTCAAAAGGGCCATCTGAAAAAAGTGTAAAATCCAGAAAGGCAGGCCAGGCCATGGAGAACTGGGAGCCTTGTTATGCTGATGGGGGGGATGTAAATTGCCAACAGCCACTGGGGAGAAGTGTATGGTGTTTCCTGAAACATCTAAAAAACAAAGCAACAGAGCCTAGGGCACTTCCACTTATGGTCCTATAGCTTAGGGAAATTAAAATCAAAAAGACACAGCCACCCCAAAGTTTGGGACGGCTCTGTTTACAAGAACCTCGTTTACAGGACAAGTTCAATATTGCAGAAAGCGAAAAATGTATAAAGAAGTTGTGGTACTTACGTACAATGCAATATCACTCAGCAATGACATCTATGTCATCAAGCCATAGCAGCATAATGACTGGATTCAGGTATGATGGTTCTAACTGAAATAAGTCACACAGAAAAAGAAACATCATAAGATATCACTAATACATGGAATGTAAACTTGGCTACACAGGAACTGGATTACAAAACAGAACAGGGTCTCAAATTCAGAAAACCAACTTATGCTTGCTTAAGGGGAAAGGTGAGTTGGGGTGCTGCATAAAACCAGAGATTGAAATGAGCACAGATAAAGTTCCTTAAGCCAAATATGGAATAGACAAGAGCTACTCCTTGCTCAACGAAATGGACTCAACACACCATATTAAACGCCTAAGAATGTACCTGACTAGTAAGTATCTTAAAACCTATGGATTGCTATGTCTCTGAAAGAAAATCAAGCGTGTGTACAGGGGCATAAACGCAGCAGTGATAGGATTGGAGAGGTTCGGTGAGCAAATGAAGACCCTTTGTAGTCATATTGCATGGTACCCATTCCACGGGTCTCAACTCTCCAGGTTTAAGGGATTCTTCCTTCAGCTAAAACATGCATGTGGATCCCAGAGTATGATCAACCGTGTGATCGGGAGACGTGTTCAAATATGTCTCAGTTCTCATCTCCTGGTAATCGGGTGCAACATTCCAGACGCTTTACTAACACTCTCCCGAGTTGGAGAGTCAGTGCCTTTAACCTCCTGTTTGGCCCAGTTTGCAATTTCTGCGGAAGATGAACAGGAATAGGGAGAACCAATGAGAGACTAGCTGGAGGTGTCTGGACGGTCAAATTTAACTCTCATTTCCCACCAGGAAGAGGAATTAACCAAAGGCTCAGCGTGCGGTGCCGGAACCTGATTAGGGCCTGAAGCAATCCAGCGGTGTTGCGGCCACCACAGAAGAAAGCGAGTTGAAGAAAGGAGCTCAGGGGCACTGTAATTCACAAACCTGCAGAGTTATAAATGACAGCTATCGTCCAAAAATATACTGAAGTAAGGCTGCCAAGAGGACTTGAAAGCGGGGCAGAATTGCAGGAAACCGATTTCAGGAGGTAGACTGGAATTGCATTTAAAGCATAGGAAAAGAGGCAGAACGTCGACAATGATGCACTTGGCCAAAAAGTGCGTATGCGTTTTTTCCTGAATATATTCAGGAAAAAACGTATACGCCCTTTTTGGCCAACCAAGCAAGCTTGCAAAGGAAATCTACACCACAATGAAGTCTCCCTTCCCCCCGCTCAAAAGGGCCATCTGAAAAAAGTGTAAAATCCAGAAAGGCAGGACAGGCCATGGAGAACTGGGAGCCTTGTTATGCTGATGGGGGGGATGTAAATTGCCAACAGCCACTCGGGAGAAGTGTATGGTGTTTCCTGAAACATCTAAAAAACAAAGCAACAGAGCCTAGGGCACTTCCACTTATGGTCCTATGGCTTAGGGAAATTATGATCAAAAAGACACAGCCACTCCAATGTTTGGGTCGGCTCTATTTACAAGAACCTCGTTTATGGTACAAGTTCATATCACAGAAAGTGAAAAATGGATAAAGAAGTTGTGGTACTTACGTACAATGCAATATCACTCAGCAATGACATCTATGTCATCAGGCCCATAGCAGCATAATGAGTGGATTTAGGTATGATGATTCTAAATGAAATAAGTCACACAGAAAAAGAAACATGATAAGATATCACTAATACACGGAATGTGAACTTGGCTACACATGAACTTAATTACAAAACAGAACAGGGTCTCAAGTTTAGAAAACCAACTTATGCTTGCTTAAGGGGGAAGGTGAGTTGGGGTGCTGCCTAAAACCAGAGTTTGACATTAGCACAGATACTGTTCCATAAGCCAAATATGTAATAGACAAGACCTACCCCTTGCTCAACAAAATGGACTCAACAATGAGGTATCACCTCACAGCTGATAGAATGGGCATCATCAGAAAATCTACAAACAAAAAATGCTGGAAAGGGTGTGGAGAAAAGGAACCCTTTTCCACTATTGTTGGGAATATAAATTGATACAGTCACTGGAGAACAATATGGAGTTCTTAAGAAACTAACAATAGAATTACCATATGATACAGTAATCCCAGTACTGGACATATACCTAGACAAAACCATAAATCAAAAAGAGACATTCACTGCAATGTTCATTGCATCACTATTTACAATATCGAGGTAATGGAAGCAACCTAAATGCCCACAGACAGACGAATGCATAAAGCTGTGGTACATATATAAAATGGAATATTACTAAGCCATGAAAAGGAATGAAATTGGGTCATTTGTAGAGACGTCGATGGGTCTAGAATCTGTCATACAGAGTGAAGTAAGTCAGAAAGAGAAAAACAAATCTTGTATATTCATGCATATATGTGGAACCTAGAAAAACTGTACAGATTAACCATTTTGCAAGGCATAAATAGAGCAACAGATGTAGACAACAAATGTATGGACAACAAGGGGGGAAAGCTGTTGGGGGGGTGGTGGTGGGAGGAGTTGAGAGACTGGGATTGGCATGTATACATTTATATGTATAAAATAGATAACCAATAAGAACCTGCTGTATAAAAATATAAAATAAAATTCAAAATTGAAAAGAAATAAAATTTAAAAAATAAAACGGAAAAAACAATTATTCCCTTCACATACATGTATTTATATGAATAAATTATTTCCATGCTTATATCTGTAAATACAAAAAAGAGGAATAAAATCTACCTTGAACCAAAAATGAAAAAGAGAAAAAAAACACAGAACCCACCAGTTCCACAGAGGAAAACCGTATCAGGGCACTTGCTCCAGTTGTAAACAATTCTGAAGTTGGTCAGTGGTGGGGAATCGTCTCCCATTCAGCCAGCAGCCCCCACGCAACAAGCGTCCTCATTGCAAAGCTGGGGCACCGTGCCGAGGCATCTGTGAGTAAACGTGAGTTGAGCCCCAGGCCAGTTGCTGCTGAACTATTCCCACCCATCCCAGGTAAAACACCTGAATATATACAAGGACTTGAAAGCCTAGAGGAAGGGCCATAGAGCCACACGAGTGACAGCATGCCGGCCGACTTGGTGCCTGCAGGCCAGCCAGGATGGTCCTGGCCCTGGGTGCTCTTCTGGAAGATTTCCATTTCCCTGCCTGAGATACCCGTCCTGTCCCTGCCCCCACTGCTTTTTTCCTTCCTCACCTCTGCCCAGGGAGAAATTCCAGCAGCAGGTATGGGTGACACATCCTCTTCTTTAGCAGGTGGCAGCCTGGAAACTGCTGCAGAAAGTCCAGCAGAGCCCCACTCACACTGGGCCACCCACAAAGCCGTGGCCTCTCACTCCCTCCCACCAGCCCAGCCCCGAGACTGCTGACAGGGCAGAGAAAATGGCGTCAGGCACGGCTGCAGGGGCTCTTGCTGCCTGGAGTGGTATTTATATTGATCTCAACCCAGGCACACCTGGGGAGGGCTGGCTGGCACGGTAAGGCTGCCCAGCTCAGCCAATCATCACCCCTCAGGGGCTCACAGTTGCAGAAAATGGAACTTGCTGAACCGGCCAGGTCCAAGGAACAGGTGTGGGCTCCTGAGAGTCAGGATAGACAAGGGGCTGCAGCTTTGGCTTGTTTTCTAATCATTTTATCTGGCCCATGAGTGGGAGACAACTTCAAGAAAACCCTCTCCTAATGAGAGGAACGCAGGAGTCAGGGAGAGGAGGGGTGGGTGGTGGTTGGAGACAGAGGCCTGGTGCCCTGGGTGCAGTGGAAGTCTCTGGAAGACCAGGTGGAGGGAGGCCGCACAGAGTGATGCCCAGGGTCACAGACCTGTCGCAGCTGCTGTTTGTTAGTTCAAGTCCTGCTCTGAGGTGCTCTGTGTCAGCTCTGAGCGACAGGTGAGCTGGGGGTGCTCTGCAATGAGGGCTATGTGCACGGTTCCTGTGTGCCCAGCCCTGCCACGGTACCTGCAAGGGTAGCTCTGTATCCTGGGAGGGGCCTGACCACGAGAGCCCCGTGGGCTGGGGTGGGGGGTGGGGTACCTGCCCAGGTGAGCTCCATATTCTGGGATTGGTCTGACCACGAGAGCCCCATGGGCTGCTGGGGACCTGGTAAAGGATGTCAGGACAGTCAGTGAAGCCACCGAGGATATACCTCCAGTTGCTCCTAATTCCTACACCCTGCTGGTCATTCTACCAACCACCAGGACATGGTATTCTGTATTAGTCTTCAATGATGCCTTCTTTTGTATTCCATTAGTCCCAGAGTCACAAGAAATTTTGGCTTGTGAGTGGCAGGACTCAACATACAACTAAAACAATACTTCCGGGCCGTCTTGCCCCAAGGGTGCAAAAATTCCCACACTATCTTTGGGGAAACCTTAGCTAAAGACCTAAAAGTTCTACCTCTGGAAAAGGAAACCCTCCTTCAGTACTCAGACGACATTCTGATTGCCAGCCCTACTAAGGAGGCCTCTGAACTACCAAGCCAATAAAGGATAGAAGTTGTCCAAGAAAAAGCTCAAATATCACAGACTGCGGTGACCTGCCTGGGCTTCATTCTCACAGAAGGTCGGAGAAGCCCATCCCAGGAAAGGGAAGAAACCATTTTCGGCCTTACCCCTTTCTAAAACTAGAAGACAGCTTAGGGGTTCCTGGGGAGGCCAGGGTTTGCTGCTTCTGGATCCCTAACTACAGTCTACTAGCTGGGCCTCTATATGAAACACTGAAAGGAAAAGATGATGATCCTTTTGAATAGAATCCAGAAGTGGCCTTTCAAGAATGGAAAGAGCAGTCAATTCAGACCCTTGCCCTGGAACTCCCTAATTTGGCTAAACCCTTTGACCTTTACATTCCCGGTGAAAGGTGAATCGCCATTGGAGAATTAATGCAAAAACTGGGACCACTTGAAATGGAACAATGCAAGAATGCCATCCAGGTAGGATAAACTACGGTCACCAAGGGGCTTGGCCCACTGCCGCATCTGGCCAAGATACTGGCGGTATCTAAAAACCTGGAAATCAGCAGCCCAAAAGGCCACCTCCCTCCTAAGGGAAAAGGACCCCACGTGGTGATCCTAACCACCAACCATGCCCTGAAGTTGCAGGGTTTGCTCCGTGGGCACACCAACCTCGAGTGCGGAGGCCCTCCAACTCCAACATCCAGAGAGATAACCGGGGGCAACAGGGCACCATGACGACTCGTGTGAACATCACTTGACCTGGAGTTTCTCTCATAAAACAACAAGAGTGTGTCCCAAAAGAGTAGACTACTGCTTGCAGGACTTACTGCACCCAGAGGGGAGCTAATAATCTTGGCGGGGGAACCGTATATCACACTGTCACCATAGAAAAGCCTACAGACACCGTGATGATGGTGGCCAATAAGACTGGCTGGACTCCTGTTTACTTCAAAAGGCTGTTGACTCAGTGGCCATCATGGTCCTTGATCACCACTGACCCTGGACTGCCTGGGAGTTGAGCGGGCAGGGCTCTGACACCTGGTGCTGTTTGTACGTTAATTCAGGGGCCTAATTGAAGAAAGCACAGACTACTGTTCAGAGCATCTAGGCTGGCAGAAACGGTCAGCCTAAGGTGGCTGAACAAATGTGGGACGGGGTGAAACCGGCCCCCACAGCGTCTCTGCACATCTCTTTCCTGGACCCTTAAAGGTCATTAGAATCTATAACGCTTCCAATGCTGGTGCTCAGGTGGACGAGCAGGGAGGCAGGGGGCCTGGGGACAATCAACGTCACCTGGAGGCTGCTGGGGAGAAGCTCTGACCCTCGCCCCTTGGTATGAGGGCTCCCAACTCAGCACTCAGCAGTTACAGAAGAAGGGTCTGCACCCTCAGCACTCCAAGAATGAGGAACGGGACAAAAGGCAGAGGAGGGGTTTGTCCCCAGCAAAGCCCATTAAAAATCCCTGGGAGATAAAAATAGAATCTGGGCAATAAAGTCAAGTCTAACCTTTCTTATCCTTTGTGCTTTGTCTAATTTCATGTGCTCCTAGGGTCCCGCATGCAGAGGTTCCACACCTGGCACTTCAGACCAGATTTCCTAGTGCAGAATGGCTGGGTCGACACCTCAGCTCCTGGGGCCCAGTGCAGACTCCGCGATATAGAGCCTGAGCTGCAGCCAACCCGGCCCTCGAGAGCTCCGCCCCCTCCCTCCCACTGACTCTGACAGGATCTCTACACAGCAGCCCAGCCCACAGCCCACGGGGTAGTGCATGCTCTCACCTCTCCATTCTCTGATCAAAATATAAAGTTTCCTTTGCTTGTGAACCAAACTCAGTCTCGATCTGTTGGCCCCAATGACACTGCGCAGGGGGACACTTGTTGGGGTCCACTCTGGAGGATCAGTAACAGAAATTGAGACTATTGTAACCTCAATGAACAGATGTGTGAGCCAAACTGTAGTTAACATAGAACAGTGTATAAGGCTCGGGTAAAATAAGATGTTTCTAACGCTTCCATTGGCTATTTCCATCACTTTATTATAAGCAAGTTCAGTGAAAAGGTTTGTCTTATTTGTCAGGTCAATATTAGAGAAACGAAGTGATTTCTTTCCAAGGATGTACATCTAATAATCTTGGTTAAAGCTTCAATCTTGTTTTAAATGCTTTTCCATTGAAAATGATACCTCTCTTTCAGCTCCCCCATTTCTGAGAAGTATAAAATCTTATAATTTATTATTACCAAAGGGGAAAGGTGGGAGGAGGGATAAATTAACAGTTTGGGATTAACACATACACACTGCTATGTATAAAATAGATCATCAACAAGGAACTACTGTATAGCACAGGGAACTACACTCAACATTTTGCAATAACCTATAAGGGGAAATAATCTGAAAAAGAATAGATATTTTTATTGACATCATCTATCAATGACAGTTAAAGTGTAACCTAGGGGAAGCTGGTGGTGAGTGCTTCTGACCCTGAAGACTTCAATCATCTAAAGTTTGGACTCTGCCTACTTCCCAAGGCCCTTAATGAACATATGTGTAGCCGTAGCTTAAAAAATTCCCCAGTTTGGGTTTCGGGGAGACACTGATTTTGAAAAAGCCCTGGTGTTCTCCTTACATGAATGGGACTCTTCCTACTGCTAAAACATGTCTGTCACACCCAGAGGATGGTATACCGTCTGATCGGGAAGAGTTTGGAAAAGGCATCTCATCTCCTCATCTCCTGGTGCTCGGGTTCACCCATCCAGCGTCTTTACTAACAGTCTCCCCACTTGGAGATGGCAGCACTGTCAACATCCTGTTGCGTACAGTTTGGAATTTGTCCAGAGGATGAAGCGGAAGGATGAGGAACAATGAGAGACAAGTCCTAGGTGTTCAGACAGGCACATGTCACTCTAATTTCCAATCAGGAAGACGAATTGACCAAAGGCTAGGGTTGCCCATGGAAACAGTATAGGGCTTGAGGAAATCCCGCTGCTTTGTGGCCAGTTCCCATAAACACAAGTTGAACAATGGAACTCAGGGACAGTAAAATTCACAAAACTGCAGAGTTGAAAATATCCATCACTGAAAAATGTCTTGAGGAAAGTCAGAGAAAAGGACTTGTAAGCAAGGGAGAATGGCAGGAAAGGGATTTGAGGAGGTAGAAAGGACTCGCCATTAAGCACAAGAAAAGGAGCTGAACATTGCCAACATTGCAGTTGGCCAAAAAGGGTGTATGCGTTTTTTTCTGTATATATTCAAGAAAAGGGCATACACTTTTTTAGCCAACCAAACAGGTGGGCACTGGAAGTCAATACTACAAGAGATATCACTTCGCATCAGTCAGAAGAGCCATCCTCATAAAGTGTAAACAACAAAAATGCAGGACAGGGCAAGGAGAAGAGGGAGCCCTGTGAGACTTATAGTGGAAATGTATATTGCCAACGGCCATTCTGGAGAAGTGTATTGTGTTTACTAAAGCATCTAAAAAATGAGCTACAGAGCATAGGGCACTTGCACTCATGGGCGTATATCTTGGGAAAAACAAAAATCGAGAGGACACAGGCACCCCAATGTTTACCCCCTCTCTGTTTAAAAGATCCTCGACTAGGATATAACTTAAATGTCTCTGGAGAGAAAAAATGGATAGAGATGTGGTACTTAGGTAGAGTGGAATATTATTCAGCCTGGAAATCAATGAAATATGGCCAGTTGTAACAACTCCGGAGGAGTTACGTATGATCATTCTAAGTGACATAATTCAAAAAGAAAAAGACACATATCATAAGATATCACTTAAAGGTGGAATCCAAAATGGCTACACATGAAATAAATTACAAAACAAAAACATAGTCAAATATGTAGAAAACACGCATAAGGCTGCTAAACGGGAAAGGTGGGGAGGGGTGAGGCATCATCCAGGAGGTTGAAATTAGCAAAGATACCATTCCAAATACCAAACTGATAATCAACAAGGCCTACACAGTAGCTAAAAGAACTGCACTCAGCACACTCAAGTCACCGGAAAAGAATATATACGACTGGTAAGAATCTGAAAAAGAATTTACTGATGTCTCTCTGTACGTGAATCAAGTGGATGTACAGCAGCAAGAAACAGAGCTTTGAAAATCAGCTGTAACCAATATAGTAATAAATTGAAAAAAATAAACGACAGAGAGACAGAGAAAACCTCTTACAACTTTTCCTCAGGGCCGGTGATGCAACATGGATTGAACACATCTAGACCCACAGCAGGATGAGACATAAGGCTGGAAACTGTTTGCACTAAGAGAAATGTGAGGTTGGGTGAGGAAATGCACACCCTTTAAAGTAATACTACCTGGTACCCATTCAATGGGTCCCAAATCTGCAGGTTCAAGGGATCTTCCTACAGCTAAAACATGCATGGAAAACCCAGAGGACTGTACACCATGTGATCGGGAGATGTGTCTAAAATGCAGCTCATTTATCCTCTCCTGGTGCTCCTGTTCACCATTCCAGCCACGTTACTTAGAATCTCCCCACTTGGAGAATCAGCACATTTCAACTTCTGTTTCACACATTTTGCAAATTGTGAGGAGGATGAACGGGAAGAGGGGGAACCAATGAGAGAATAGTTGTAGGGGTTCGGACGGGCACATATCACTCTAATTTCCCATTAAGAATAAGAATTGCAAAAAGGCTCAGCCCGCCTCGCCCAAGCCAAAATAGGGCCTGAAGCAATCCTGCGGGTTTGAGGCCAGCTCACAAAAGAGCAACTTAAAAAATGGAGCTCAGGGTCACTGCAATTCACAAACCTGCAGAGTTATAAATGAAAACTAACGTCCAAAAATATGTTGAGGTAAGGCAAAGAAGAGGATCTGAATGCAAGACAGAATTGCAAGAAACAGATTTCAAGAGATAGATTGGACTCATCTTTAAAGCACATGAAAAGCGGCAGATTTTCGACAATGATGCAGTTGGCCCAAAAGGGCGTATGCGTTTTTTCCTGATTATATCCAGGAAAAAACGCATACGCACTTTATGGGCAACGAAGCAAGCAAGCAATGCAAATGTGCACAACAAAGAAGTCTCATTTCCCACTGGTCAAAAGGGCCATCCTAAAAAATTGTAAAAACCAGAAATGCAGGACAGGCCATGGAGAACAGGGAGCCTTTATACGCTGATGGGCAGTGTGTGAACTGCCGAGAGCCACTCTGGAGAAGTGTATGGTGGTTCCTAAATCATCTAAAAAACAGAGCTACAGAGCATAGGACACTTCCAATCATGGGAGTATATCTAGGGAAGTCTAAAAATCAACAAGACACAAGCACACCACAGTTTAGGGCTACTCTGTTTACAAGAACCTCAACTTCAGTACACCTTAAATATCCCAGGAAAGAGAACAATGGATAAAGAAGATGTGGTACTTATGTACAATGGAATATCTCTTCACCATGATATCAATGTAATAAGGCTAGTAGAAGGATAAAGAGTGGATTTAGGTCCGATAATACTACTTGAAGTAAGTCAAACAGAAAAAGAAACATATCATAAGATATCACTTATAGAGGGAGGGTAAATATGGCTGCACAAGAAATGAATTACAGAACAGAACAGTGTCTCACATTTAGAAAACACACTTATTTCAGCTTAAGGGGAAAGGAGAGGTGGGGTGATGCATAAAACCAGAGTTTGAAATTAGCACAGATACCGTTCAATAAACCAAATAGATATTAGACAAGATCTACACCTTGCTCAATGAACTGGCCTCAACACACCCTATACACCGCAGAGAAATATATCTGAGTAATAAGAATCTTAAAACCCATGTATTGATATATCTCCATAAGGGAATCAAGTGTGTGCAGAGCGGCACAAACACAGCAGTGAAAATGAGCTAAACCCCATTATAGAAATAAATTTTAAAAACAAAACGCAGAAACAATGAAAGAGAGAAAAATTCTTACAAAATTCGCTCAGGGGCTGTGATGCAACCTGGATTGACCACATATAAACCCACAGCTGGATAAGACATAAGGCTGGACACTTGGGGCTGAGAGGATTGGTGAGCTTTGGTGAGCAACTGCCAAAAGTTTCATGCAATACTTCATGCTACTCATGCCAAGGGTCCCAACACTCCAGGTTGAAGGGAATCTTCCTACAGCTAAACCATGCTTGGGAAACCCAGCGACTGGTATACCATATGATCGGGAAAGGTTTCTAAAACGCACCTCATTTTTCCTCTCCTGGGGCTCCGGATCGACATTCCAGCCGCTTTACTAAAAATATCCCCACATGGAGAGTCAATGCCTTTAAGTTCTGGTATCGCACAGTCTGCAGTTAGTGCGGAGGATGAATGGGAATAGGGGGAACCAGTGAGAAACTAGATGTAGCGGTTTCAATGGGCACATGTCACTCTAATTTCACATCAGTAAGAAGAATAACCCTAACCCTAACCCTTCCCCGAAGCTTTCCCCTCACCCGTCCCCTAATCCTAACCCGTACGCTCACACTAACCCGCGCCCTCACACGTACGCTTCCTGTAAACCATTGGCATACACTCACCTGGACCCTAAACCGGCCCCGTCCCCTAACCCTAACCGTAGCCCGAACCCTAACCCTAACCATTCCCCGAAGCCTTCCCCTCACCCGTCCCCTAATCCTAACCCGTACGCTCACACTAACCCACGCGCTCACACGTACGCTCCCCCTCAACCGTTGTCGTACACTCACCTGGACCCTAAACCGTCCCCAACCCCTAACCCTAACCCTAGCCCGAACCCTGTCTCTAACCCTTCCCCGAAGCCTTCCCCTCACCCGTCCCCTAATCCTAACCCGTACGCTCACATTAACCCGCGCCCTCACACGTACGCTCCCCTAAACTGGTGTCGTACCATCACATGGACCCTAAACCGTCCCCGTCCCCTAACCCTAACACTAGCCCGAACCCTAACCCTAACCCTTCCCCGAAGCCTTCCCCTCACCCGTCCCCTAATCCTAACCCGTACGCTCACACTAACCCGTACCCTCACACGTACGCTCCCCCTAAACCGTTGTCGTACCCTCACCTGGAACCTAAACCTTCCCCTTCCCCTAACCCTAACCCTAGCCTGAACCCTAACCCTAACCCTTCCCAAAAGCCTTCCCCTAACCCGTCCCCTAATCCTAACCCGTACGCTCACACTAACCCGCACCCTCACACGTACGCTCCGCCTAAACTGTTGTCGTACACTCACCTGGACCCTAAACCGTCCCCGTCCCCTAACCCTAACCCTAGCCCGAACCCTAACCCTAACCCTTCCCCGAAGCCTTCCCCTCACCCGTCCCCTAATCCTAACCCGTGCGCTCACACTAACCTGCGCCCTCACACGTACGCTCCCCCTAAAGCTCTGTCGTACCCTCACCTGCACCCTAAACCGTCCCCGTCCCCGTCCCCTAACCCTAGCCTGAACCCTAACCCTAAACCTTCCCCGAAGCCTTCCCCTCACCCGTCCCCTAATCCTAACCCGTACGCTCACAGTAACCTGCGCCCTCACACGTACGCTCCCCCTAAACCGATGTCGTACCCTCACGTGGACCCTAAACCGTCCCCGTCCCCTAACCCTAACCCTAGCCCGAACCCTAACAATAACTCTTCCCCGAAGCCTTCCCCTCACACGTCCCCTAATCCTAACCCGTACGCTCACACTAACCCGCGCCCTCACATGTACGCTCCCCCTAAAGCTCTGTCGTACCCTCACCTGGACCCTAAACCGTCCCCGTCCCCTAACCCTAACCCTAGCCCGAACCCTAACCCTAAACCTTCCCCGAAGCCTTCCCCTCACCCGTACCCTAATCCTAACCCGTACGCTCACACTAACCCGCGCCCTCACACGTACGCTCACCCTAAAGCTCTGTCGTACCCTCACCTGGACCCTAAACCGTCCACGTCCCCTAACCCTAACCATAGCCCGAACCCTAACCCTACACCTTCCCCGAAGCCTTCCCCTCACCCGTCCCCTAATCCTAACCCTTACACTCACACTAACACGCGCCGTCACACGTACGCTCCCCCTCAACCGTTGTCGTACCCTCAACTGGACCCTAAACCGTCCCCATCCCCTAACCCTAACGCTAGCCCGAACCCTAACCCTAACCCTTCCCCGAAGCCTTCCCCTCACCCGTCCCCTAATCCTAACCCGTACGCTCACAGTAACCCGTGCCCTCATACATACGCTCCCCTTAAACCGTTGTCGTACCCTCACCTGGACCCTAAATCGTCCCCGTCCCCGTCCCCGAACCCTAAGCCTAGCCCGAACCCTAAACCTAACCCTTCCCCGAAGCCTTCCCCTCACCCGTCCCCTAATCCTAACCCGTACGCTCACACTAACCCGTGCCCTCACATGTACGCTCCCCCTAAACCGTTGTCGTACCCTCACCTGGACCCTAAACCGTCCCCATTCCCTAACCCTAACCCTAGCCCGAACCCTAAACCTAACACTTCCCCGAAGCCTTCCCCTCACCCTTCCCCTAATCCTAACCCGTACGCTCACACTAACACGCTCCCTCACACGTACGCTCCCCCTAAACCGTTGTCGTACCCTCACCTGTACCCTAAACCGTCCCCGATCCCTAACCCTAACCCTAGCCCGAACCCTAACCCTAACCCTTCCCCAAAGCCTTCCCCACACCCGTCCCATAATCCTAACCTGTACGCTCACACTAACCCACGCCCTCACACGTACGCTCCCCCTAAACCATACTCGTACCCTCACCTGGACCCTAAACTGTCCCCGTCCCCTAACACTAACCCTAGCACGAACCCTAACCCTAACCCTTCCCCGAAGCCTTCCCCTCACCCGTCCCCCAATCCTAACCCGTACGCTCACACTAACCTGCGCCCTCACACGCACACTCCCCCTAAACCGTTGTCGTACCCTCACATGGACCATAAACCGTCCCCGTCCCCTAACCCTAACCCTAGCCCGAACCCTAACCCTAACATTTCCCCGAAGCCTTCCCCTCACCCGTCCCCTAATCCTAACGCATACGCTCACACTAACCCGCGCCCTCACATGTACGCTCCCCGTAAACCGTTGTCGTAACCTCACCTGGACCCTAAACCGTCCCCGTCCCCGTCCCCTAATCCTAGCCCGAACCCTAACCCTAACCCTTCCCCGAAGCCTTCCCCTCACCCATCCCCTAATCCTAACCCGTACACTCACACTAACCCGCGCCCTCACACATACGTTCCCCCTAAACCGTTGTGGTACCCTCACCAGGACCCTAAACCGTCCCCGTCCCCTAACCCTAACCCTAGCCCGAACCCTAAACCTAACCCTTCCCCGAAGCCTTCCCCTCACCCGTCCCCTAATCCTAACCCGTACGCTCACACTAACCCGTGCCCTCACACGTACGCTCCCCCTAAGCCGTTGTCGTACCCTCACCTGGACCCTAAACCGTCCCCGTTCCCTAACACTAACCCTAGCCCGAACCCTAAACCTAATACTTCCCTGAAGCCTTCCCCTCACCCGTCCCCTAATCCTAACCCGTACGCTCACACTAACACGCGCCCTCACACGTACGCTCCCCCTAAACCGTTGTCGTACCCTCACCTGGACCCTAAACCGTCCCCGTCCCCTAACACTAACCCTAGCCCGAACCCTAACCCTAACCCTTCCCCGAAGCCTTCCCCTCACCTGTCCCCTAATCCTAACACGTACGCTCACACTAACCCGCGCCCTCACACGTACGCTCCCCCTAAACTGTTGTCGTACCCTCACATGGACCCTAAACCGTCCCCGTCCCCGTCTCCTAACCCTAACCCTAAACCTTCCCCGAAGCCTTCCCCTCACCCGTCCCCTAATCCTAACCCGTACGCTCACACTAACCCGTGCCCTCACACGTACGCTCCCCCTAAACTTTTGTCGTACCCTCACCTGGACCCTAAACCGTCCCCATCCCCTAACCCTAACCCTAGCCCGAAACCTAACCCTAACACTTCCCGGAAGCCTTCCCCTCACCCGTCCCCTAATCCTAAATCATACGCTCACACTAACCCGCGCCCTCACACGTACGCTCCCCATAAACCGTTGTCGTAACCTCACCTGGACCCTAAACCGTCCCCGTCCCCTCACCCTAACCCTAGCCCGAACCCTAACCCTAACCCTTCCCCGAAGCCTTCCCCTCACCCGTCCCATAATCCTAAACCGTACGCTCACACTAACCCGCGCCCTCACACGTACCCTCCCCCTAAAGCGCTGTCGTACCCTCAACTGGACCCTAAACCGTCCCCGTCCCCTATCCCTAACCCTAGCCCGAACCCTAACCCTAACACTTCCCAGAAGCCTTCCCCTCACCGATCCCCTAATCCTAACCCGTACGTTCACACTAACCCGCCCCCTCACATGTACACTCCCCCTAAAGCGTTGTCGTACCCTCACCTGCAACCTAAACTGTCCCTGTGCCCTAACCCTAACCCTAGCCCGAACCCTAACCCTAACCCTTCCCCGAAGCCTTCCCCTCACCAGACCCCTAATCCTAAACCGTAGGCTCACACTAACCCGCGCCCTCACACGTACCCTCCCCCTAAAGTGCTGTCTTACTCTCAACTGGACCCTAAACCGTCCCCGTACCCTAAACCTAACCCTAGCCCGAACCCTAACCCTAACCCTTCCCCGAAAACTTCCCCTCACCCGTCCCCTAATCCTAACCCGTACGCTCACACTAACCCGCGCCCTCACACGTACGCTCCCCCTAAACTGTTGTCGTACCCTCACATGGACCCTAAACCGTCCCCGTCCCCTAACCCTAACCCTAGCCCGAACCCTAAACCTAACCCTTCCCCGAATCCTTCCCCTCACCCGTGCCCTAACCGTAACCCGTACGCTCACACTAACCCTCGCCCTCACACGTATGCTCCCCCTAAACCGTTGTCGTACCCTCACCTGGACCCTAAACCGTCCCCGTACCCTAACCCTAACCCTAACCCGAACCCTAACCCTAACCCTTCCCCGAAGCCTTCCCCTCAACCGTCCCCTAATCCTAACCCGTACGCTCACACTAACCTGCGCCCTCACACGTACGCTCCCCCTAAACCGTTGTCGTACCCTCACCTGGACCCTAAACCGTCCCCGTCCCCTAACCCTAACCCTAGCCCGAACCCTAACCCTAACCCTTCCCCAAAGCCTTCCCCTCACCCGTCCCCTAACCCTAACCCGTACGCTCACACTAACCTGCGCCCTCACACGTATTCTCCCCCTAAACCGTTGTCGTACCCTCACCTGGACCCTAAACCGTCCCCTTCCCCTAACCCTAACCCTAGCCCGTACCCTAACCCTAACACTTCCCCGAAGCTTTCCCCTCACCCGTCCCCTAATCCTAAACTGTACGCTCACACTAACCCGCGCCCTCACACGTACCCTCCCACTAAAGCGCTGTCGTACCCTCAACTGGACCCTAAACCGTCCCCGTCCCCTAACCCTAACCCTAGCCCGAACCCTAACCCTAACACTTCCCAGAAACCTTCCCCTCACCCGTCCCCTAATCCTAACCCGTACGCTCACCCTAACCCCCGCCCTCACATGTACGCTCCACCTAAAGCGTTGTCGTACCCTCACCTGCAACCTAAACGGTCCCTGTCCCCTAACGCTAACCCTAGCCCGAACCCTAACCCTAACCCTTCTCCGAAGCCTTCCCCTCATCCGTCCCCTAATCCTAAACCGTAGGCTCACACTAACCGCGCCCTCACACGTACCCTCCCCCTTAAGCGCTGTCTTACTCTCAACTGGACCCTAAACCGTCCCCGTTCCCTATCCCTAACCCTAGCCCGAACCCTAACCCTAACCCTTCCCCGAAGCCTTCCCCTCACCCGTCCCCAAATCCTAACCCATACGCTCACACTAACCCGCGCCCTAACACGTACGCTCCCCCTAAACTGTTGTCGTACCCTCACCTGGACCCTAAACCGTCCCCGTCCCCTAACCCTCACCCTAGCCCGAACCCTAACCCTAACCCTTCCCCGAAGCCTTCCCCTCACCCGTCCCATAATCCTAACCCGTACGCTCATACTAACCCGCACCCTCACACATTCGCTCCCCCTAAAGCGTTGTCGTACCCTCACCTGGACCCTAAACCGTCCCCGTCCCCTAACCCTAACCCTAGCCCGAACGCTAACCCTAACCCTTCCCCGAAGCCTTCCCCTCACCCGTCCCCTAATCCTAACCCGTACGCTCATACTAACCCGCGCCCTCACACGTACGCTCCCCCTAAACCATTGTCGTACCCTCACCTGAACCCTAAACCGTCCCCATCCCCTAACCCTAACCCTAGCCCGAACCCTAAACCTAACCCTTCCCCGAAGCCTTCCCCTTACCCGTTCCCTAATCGTAACCCGTACGCTCACACTAACCCGCGCCCTCACACGTACGCTCACCCTAAACTGTTGTCGTACCCTCACCTGGACCCTAAACCGTCCCCATCACCTAACCCTAACCCTAGCCCGAACCCTAGCCCTAACGCTTTCCCGAAGCCTTCCCCTCACCCGTCCCCTAATCCTAACCCGTACGCTCACACTAACCTGCGCCCTCACACGTACGCTCCCCCTAAACCGTTGTCGTACCCTCACCTGGACCATAAATCGTCCCCGTCCCCTAACCCTAACCCTAGCCCGAACCCTAACCCTAACATTTCCACGAAGCCTTCCCCTCACCCTTCCATAATCCTAACCCGTACGCTCATACTAACCCGCACCCTCACACATTCGCTCCCCCTAAAGCGTTGTCGTACCCTCACCTGGACCCTAAACCGTCCCCGTCCCCTAACCCTAACCCTAGCCGGAACCCTAACCCTAACCCTTCCCTGAAGCCTTCCCCTCACCCGTCCCCTAATCCTAACCCGTACGCTCACACTAACCCGCGCCCTCACACGTACCCTCCCCGTAAAGCGTTGTCGTATCCTCACCTGGACCATAAACCGTCCCCGTCACCTAAGCCTAACCCTAGCCCGAACCCTAACACTTCCCCGAAGCCTTCCCCTCACCCGTCCCCTAATCCTAACCCGTACGCTCACACTAACCCACGCCCTCACACGTACGCTCCCCCTAAACCATTGTCGTACCGTCACCTGGACCCTAAACCGTCCCCGTCCCCTAACCCTAACCCTAGTCCGAACCCTAACCCTAACCCTTCCCTGAAGCCTTCCCCTCACCCGTCCCCTAATCTTAACCCGTACGCTCACACTAACTCGCGCCCTCACACGTACGCTCCCCCTAAACCGTTGTCGTACCCTTATCTGGACCCTAAATCGTCCCCGTCCCCTAACCCTAACCCTAGCCCGAACCCTAACCCTAACATTTCCACGAAGTCTTCCCCTCACCAGTCCCATAATCCTAACCCGTACGCTCATACTAACCCGCACCCTCACACATTCGCTCCCCCTAAAGCGTTGTCATACCCTCACCTGGACCCTAAACCGTCCCCATCCCCTAACCCTAACCCTAGCCCGAACCCTAACACTAACCCTTCCCCGAAGCCTTCCCCTCACCCGTCCCCTAATCCTAACCCGTACACTCACACTAACCCGCGCCCTCACACGTACGCTCCCCCTAAACCATTGTCGTACCCTCACCTGAACCCTAAACCGTCCCCATCCCCTAACCCTAACCCTAGCCCGAACCCTAAACCTAACCCTTCCCCAAAACCTTCCCCTTACCCGTTCCCTAATCGTAACCCGTACGCTCACACTAACCCGCGCCCTCACACGTACGCTCCCCCTAAACCGTTGTCGTACCCTCAACTGGACCCTAAACCGTCCCCGTCCCCTAACCCTAACCCTAGCCCGAACCCTAACCCTAACACTTCCCCGAAGCCTTCCCCTCACCTGTCCCCTAACCCTAACCCGTACGCTCACACTAACCCGTGCCCTCACACGTATTCTCCCCCTAAACCGTTGTCGTACCCTCACCTGGACCCTAAACCGTCCCCGTCCACGAACCCTAACCCTAGCCCGAACCCTAAACCTAACCCTTCCCCGAAGCCTTCCCCTCACCCGTCCCCTAACCCTAACCCGTACGCTCACACTAACCCGCGCCCTCACACGTATGCTCCCCCTAAACCATTGTCGTACCCTCACCTGGACCCTAAACCGTCCCCATCCCCTAACACTAACCCTAGCCCGAACCCTAACCCTAAACCTTCCCCGAAGCCTTCCGCTCACCCGTCCCCTAATCCTAACCCGTACGCTCACACTAACCCGCGCACTCACATTTACGCTCCCCCTAAAATGTTGTCGTACCCTCACCTGGACCCTAAACCGTCCCCGTCCCCTAACCCTAACCCTAGCCCGAACCCTAACCTTAACACTTCCCCGAAGCCTTCCCCTCACCTGTCCCCTAACCCTAACCCGTACGCTCACACTAACTCGCACCCTCACACGTACGCTCCCCCTAAACCGTTGTCGTACCCTCACCTGGACCCTAGATCGTCCCCGTCCCCTAACCCTAACCCTAGCCCGAACCCTAACCCTAACATTTCCACGAAGCCTTCCCCTCACCCGTCCCATAATCCTAACCCGTACGCTCATACTAACCCGCACCCTCACACATTCACTCCCCCTAAAGCGTTGTCGTACCCTCACCTGGACCCTAAACCGTCCCCGTCCCCTAACCCTAACCCTAGCCCGAACCCTAACCCTAACCCTTCCCCGAAGCCTTCCCCTCACCCGTCCCCTAATCCTAACCCGTACGCTCACACTAACCCGCGCCCTCACACGTACGCTCCCCCTAAACCGTTGTCGTACCCTCACCTGGACCCTAAACCGTCCCCGTCCCCTAACCCTAACCCTAGCCCGAACCCTAAACCTAACCCTTCCCCGAAGCCTTCCCCTCACCCGTCCCCTAATCCTAACCCGTACGCTCACACTAACCCGCGCCCTCACACGTACGCTCACCCTAAACTGTTGTCGTACCCTCACCTGGACCCTGAACCGTCCCCGTCCCCTAACCCTAACCCTAGCCCGAACCCTAACCCTAACACTTCCCCGAAGCCTTCCCCTCACCCGTGCCCTAATCCTAACCCGTACGCTCACACTAACCTGCGCCCTCACACGTACGCTCCCCCTAAACCGTTGTCGTACCCTCACATGGACCCTAAACTGTCCCCGTCCCCTAACCCTAACCGTAGCCCGAACCCTAACCCTAACCCTTCCCTGAAGCCTTCCCCTCACCCGTCCCCTAATCCTAACCCGTACGCTCACACTAACCCGCGCCCTCACACGTACCCTCCCCGTAAAGCGTTGTCGTATCCTCACCTGGACCCTAAACCGTCCCCGTCACCTAAGCCTAACCCTAGCCCGAACCCTAACACTTCACCGAAGCTTTCCCCTCACCCGTCCACTAATCCTAAACCGTACGCTCACACTAACCCGCACCCTCACACGTACCCTCCCCCTAAAGCGCTGTCGTACCCTCAACTGGACCCTAAACCGTCCCCGTCCCCTAACCCTAACCGTAGACCGAACCCTAACCCTAACCCTTCCCCGAAGCCTTCCCCTCACCCGTCCCCTAATCCTAACCCGTACGCTCACACTAACCCATGCCCTCACACGTACCCTCCCCCTAAAGCGCTGTCTTACACTCAACTGGACCCTAAACCGTCCCCGTCCCCTAACCCTAACCCTAGCCCGAACCCTAACCCTAACCCTTCCCCGAAGCCTTCCCCTCACCCGTCCTCTAATCTTAACCCGTACGCTCACACTAACGCGTGCCCTCACATGTACGCTCCCCCTAAACCGTTGTCGTACCCTCACCTGGACCCTACACCGTCCCCGTCCCCTAACCCTAACCCTAGCCCGAACCCTAACCCTAACACTTCCCCGAAGCCTTCCCCTCACCTGTCCCCTAACCCTAACCCGTACGCTCACACTAACCCACGCCCTCACACGTATTCTCACCCTAAACCGTTGTCGTACCCTCACCTGGACCCTAAACCGTCCCCTTCCGCTAACCCTAACCCTAGTCCGAACCCTAACCCTAACCCTTCCCCGAAGCATTCCCCTCACCCGTCCCCTAATCCTAACCCGTACGCTCACACTAACCCGCGCCCTCACACGTACGCTCCCCCTAAAGCGTTGTCGTACCCTCACCTGGACCCTAAACCGTCCCCGTCCCCTAAACCTAACCCTAGCCCGATCCCTAACCCTAACACTTCCCCGAAGCCTTCCCCTCACCCGTCCCCTAATCCTAACCCGTACGCTCACACTAACTCGCGCCCTCACACGTACGCTCCCCCTAAACCGTTGTCGTACCCTCACCTGGACCCTAAATCGTCCCCGTCCCCTAACCCTAACCCTAGCCCGAAGCCTAACCCTAACCTTTCCACGAAGCCTTCCCCTCACCCGTCCCATAATCCTAACCCGTACGCTCATACTAACCCGCACCCTCACACATTCGCTCCCCCTAAAGCGATGTCGTACCCTCACCTGGACCCTAAACCGTCCCCGTCCCCTAACCCTAACCCTAGCCCTAACCCTAACCCTAACCCTTTCCCGAAGCCTTCCCCTCACCCGTCCCCTAATCCTAACCCGTACGCTCACACTAACCCGCGCCCTCACACGTACGCTCCCCCTAAACTGTTGTCGTACCCTCACATGGACCCTAAACCGTCCCCGTCTCCTAACCCTAACCCTATCCCGAACCCTTCCACGAAGCCTTCCCCTCACCCGTCCCCTAATCCTAACCCGTACGCTCACACTAACCCACACCCTCACACATTCGCTCCCCCTAAACCGTTGTCCTACCCTCACCTGGACCCTAAACCGTCCCCGTCCCCTAACCCTAAACCTAGCCCGAACCCTAAACCTAACCCTTCCCCGAAGCCTTCCCCTCACCCGTCCCCTAATCCTAACCCGTACGCTCACACTAACCCGCGCCCTCACACGTACGCTCCCCCTAAACTGTTGTCGTACCCTCACCTGGACCCTAAACCGTCCCCGTCCCCTAACCCTCACCCTAGCCCGAACCCTAACCCTAACCCTTCCCCGAAGCCTTCCCCTCACCCGTCCCCTAACCCTAATCCGTACGCTCACACTAACCCGCGCCCTCACACGTGTGCTCCCCCTAAACCGTTGTCGTACCCTCACCGGGACCCTAAACCGTCCCCGTCCCCTAACCCTAACCCTAGCCCGAACCCTAACCCTAACCCTTCCCCGAAGCATCCACTCACCCGTCCCCTAATCCTAACCCGTACGCTCACACTAACCTGCGCACTCACATTTACGCTCCCCCTAAACCGTTGTAGTACCCTCACCTGGACCCTAAACTGTCCCCATCCCCTAACCCTAACCCTAGCCCGAACTCTAACCCTAACCCTTCACCGAAGCCTTCCCCTCACCCGTCCCCTAATCCTAAACCGTACGCTCACACTAACCCATGCCCTCACACGTACCCTCCCCCTAAAGCGCTGTCTTACCTCAACTGGACCCTAAACCGTCCCCGTCCCCTAAGCCTAACCCTAGCCCGAACCCTAACCCTTACTCTTCCCCGAAGTCTTCCCCTCAACCGCCCCCTAATCCTAACCCGTACGCTCACACTAACCCGCGCCCTCACACGTACCCTCCCCCTAAAGCGTTGTCGTACCATCACCTGAACCCTAAACCGTCCCCGTCCCCTAACCCTAACCCTAGCCCGAACCCTAACCCTAACACTTCCCCGAAGCCTTCCCCTCACCCGTCTCCTAATCCTAACCCGTACGCTCACACTAACCTGCGCACTCACATTTACGCTCCCCCTAAACCGTTGTAGTACCCTCACCTGGACCCTAAACTGTCCCCATCCCCTAACCCTAACCCTAGCACGAACTCTAACCCTAACCCTTCCCCGAAGCCTTCCCCTCACCCGTCCCCTAATCCTAAACCGTACGCTCACACTAACCCGCGCCCTCATATGTACCCTCCCCGTAAAGCGTTGTCGTATCCTCACCTGGACCCTAAACCGTCCCCGTCACCTAAGCCTAACCCTAGCCCGAACCCTAACACTTCCCCGAAGCTTTCCCCTCACCCGTCCCCTAATCCTAAACCGTACGCTCACACTAACCCCACCCTCACACGTACCCTCCCCCTAAAGCGCTGTCGTACCCTCAACTGGACCGTAAACCGTCCCCGTCCCCTAACCCTAACCCTAGCCCGAACCCTAACCCTAACACTTCCCAGAAGCCTTCCCCTCACCCGTCCCCTAATCCTAACCCGTACGCTCACACTAACACGTGCCCTCACATGTACGCTCCCCCTAAACCGTTGTCGTACCCTCAACTGGACCCTAAACCGTCCCCGTCCCCTAACCCTAACCCTAGCCCGAACCCTAACCCTAAAACTTCCCCGAAGCCTTACCCTCACCCGTCCCCTAATCCTAACCCGTACGCTCACACTATCCCGGGCCCTCATGCGTACGCTCCCCCTAAACCGTTGTCGTACCCTCACCTGGACCCTAAACCGTCCCCGTCCCCTAACCCTAACCCTAGCCCAAACCCTAACCCTAACCCTTCCCCGAAGCCTTCCCCTCACCCGTCCCCTAACCCTAACCCGTACGCTCACACTAACCCGCGCCCTCACACGTACCCTCCCCCTAAAGCGCTGTCTTACACTCAACTGGACCCTAAACCGTACCCGTCCCCTAACCCTAACCCTAGCCCGAACCCTAACCCTAACACTTCCCCGAAGCCTTCCCCTCACCCGTCCTCTAATCCTAACCCGTACGCTCACACTAACCCGTGCCCTCACATGTACGCTCCCCCTAAACCGTTGTCGTACCCTCACCTGGACCCTAAACCGTCCCCGTCCCCTAACCCTAACCCTAGCCCGAACCCTAACCCTAACACTTCCCCGAAGCCTTCCCCTCACCTGTCCCCTAACCCTAACCCGTACGCTCACACAAACCCGCGCCCTCACACGTATTCTCCCCCTAAACCGTTGTCGTACCCTCACCTGGACCCTAAATCGTCCCCGTCCCCTAACCCTAAACCTAGTCCGAACCCTAACCCTAACCCTTCCCCGAAGCCTTCCCCTCACCCGTCCCCTAATCCTAACCCGTACGCTCACACTAACCCGCGCCCTCACACGTACGCTCCCCCTAAAGCGTTGTCGTACCCTCACCTGGACCCTAAACCGTCCCCGTCCCCTAAACCTAACCCTAGCCCGATCCCTAACCCTAACACTTCCCCGAAGCCTTCCCCTCACCCGTCCCCTAATCCTAACCCGTACGCTCACACTAACTCGCGCCCTCACACGTACGCTCCCCCTAAACCGTTGTCGTACCCTCACCTGGACCCTATATCGTCCCCGTCCCCTAACCCTAACCCTAGCCCGAACCCTAACCCTAACCTTTCCACGAAGCCTTCCCCTCACCCGTCCCATAATCCTAACCCGTACGCTCATAGTAACCCGCAACCTCACACATTCGCTCCCCCTAAAGCGTTGTCGTACCCTCTCCTGGACCCTAAACCGTCCCCGTCCCCTAACCCTAACCCTAGCCCGAACCCTAACCCTAACCCTTCCCCGAAGCCTTCCCCTCACCCGTCCCCTAATCCTAACCCGTACGCTCACACTAACCCACGCCCTCACACATACGCTCCCCCTAAACCATTGTCGTACCCTCACCTGGACCCTAAACCGTCCCCGTCCCCTAACCCTAACCCTAGCCCGAACCCTAAACCTAACCCTTCCCCGAAGCCTTCCCCTCACCCGTCCCCTAATCCTAACCCGTACGCTCACACTAACCCGCGCCCTCACACGTACTCTCACCCTAAACTGTTGTCGTACCCTAACCTGGACCCTGAACCGTCCCCGTCCGCTAACCCTAACCCTAGCCCGAACCCTAACCCTAACCCTTCCACGAAGCCTTCCCCTCACCCGTCCCCTAATCCTAACCCGTTCGCTCACACTAACCTGTGCCCTCACACGTACGCTCCCCCTAAACCGTTGTCGTACCCTCACCTGGACCCTAAACTGTCCCCGTCCCCTAATCCTAAACCTAGCCCGAACCCTAACCCAAACACTTCCCCGAAGCCTTCCCCTCACCCGTCCCCTAACCCTAACCCATACGCTCAAACTAACCCGCGCCCTCACACGTATTCTCCCCCTAAACCGTTGTCGTACCCTCACCTGGACCCTAAACCGTCCCCTTCCCCTAACCCTAACCCTAGCCCGAACCCTAACCCTAACCCTTCCCCGAAGCCTTCCCCTCACCCGTACCCTAATCCTAACCGTACGCTCACACTAACCGCGCCCTCACATGTACGCTCCCCCTAAAACGTTGTCGTACCCTCACCTGCAACCTAAACTGTCCCTGTCCCCTAACGCTAACTCTAGCCCGAACCCTAACCCTAACCCTTCCCCGAAGCCTTCCCCTCACTCGTCCCCTAATCCTAAACCGTAGGCTCACACTAACCCGCGCCCTCACACGTACCCTCCTCCTAAAGCGCTGTCTTACTCTCAACTGGACCCTAAACCGTCCCCGTCCCCTAACCCTAACCCTAGCCCGAACCCTAACCCTAACCCTTCCCCGAAGCCTTCCCCTCACCCGTCCCCTAATCCTAACCAGTACGCTCACACTAACCCGCGCACTCACATTTACGCTCCCCCTAAAATGTTGTCGTACCCTCACCTGGACCCTAAATCGTCCCCGTTCCCTAACCCTAACCCTAGCCCGAACCCTAACCCTAACCTTTCCACGAAGCCTTCCCCTCACCAGTCCCATAATCCTAACCCGTACGCTCATACTAACCTGCACCCTCACACATTCGCTCCCCCTAAAGCGTTGTCGTACCCACACCTGTACCCTAAACCGTCCCCGTCCCCTAACCCTAACCCTAGCCCGAACCCTAACCCTAACCCTTCCCTGAAGCCTTCCCCTCACCCGTCCCCTAATCCTAACCCGTACGCTCACACTAACCCGCGCCCTCACACGTACGCTCCCCCTAAACCATTGCCGTACCCTCACCTGAACCCTAAACCGTCCCCGTCCCCTAACCCTAACCCTAGCCCGAACCCTAAACCTAACCCTTCCCCGAAGCCTTCCCCTCACCCCTCCCCTAATCGTAACCCGTACGCTAAAACTAATCCGCGCCCTCACACGTACGCTCACCCTAAACTGTTGTCGTACCCTCACCTGGACCCTAAACCGTCCCCATCCCCTAACCCTAACCCCAGCCCGAACCCTAACCCTAACCCTTTCCCGAAGCCTTCCCCTCACCCGTCCCCTAATCCTAACCCGTACGCTCACACTAACCTGCGCCCTCACACGTACGCTCCCCCTAAACCGTTGTCGTACCCTCACCTGGACCCTAAACCGTCCCCATCCCCTAACCTTAACCCTAGCCCGAGCCCTAACCCTAACACTTCCCCTAAACCTTCCCCTCACCTGTCCCCTAACCCTAACCCGTACGCTCACACTAACCCGCGCCCTCACACGTATTCTCCCCCTAAACCGTTGTCGTACCCTCAACTGGACCCTAAACCGTCCCCTTCCCCTAACCCTAACCCCAGTCCGAACCCTAACCTTAACCCTGCCCCGAAGCATTCCCCTCACCCGTCCCCTAATCCTAACCCGTACGATCACACTAACCCGCGCCCTCACACATACGCTCCCCCTAAAGCGTTGTCGTTCTCTCACCTGGACCCTAAACCGTCCCCGTCCCCTAACCCTAACCCTAGCCCGAACCCTATCCCTAACACTTCCCCGAAGCCTTCCCCTCACCCGTCCCCTAATCCTAACCCGTACGCTCATACTAACCCGCGCCCTCACACGTACGCTCCCCCTAAACCATTGTCGTACCCTCACCTGAACCCTAAACCATCCCCGTCCCCTAACACTAACCCTAGCCAGAACCCTAAACCTAACACTTCCCCGAAGCCTTCCCCTCACCCGTCCCCTAATCGTAAACCATACGCTCACACTAACCCGCACCCTCACACGTACGCTCACCCTAAACTGTTGTCGTACCCTCACCTGGACCCTAAACCGTCCCCATCCCCTAACACTAACCCTAACCCGAACCCTAACCCTAACCCTTTCCCGAAGCCTTCCCCTCACCCTTCCCCTAATCCTAACCCGTACGCTCACACTAACCCGCGCCCTCACACGTATGCTCCCCGTAAACCGTTGTCGTACCCTCACCTGGACCCTAAACCGTCCCCGTCCCCTAACCCTAACCCTAGCCCGAACCCTAACCCTAAACCTTCCCCGAAGCCTTCCCCTCACCCGTCCCCTAATCCTAACCCGTACGCTCACACTAACCCGCGCACTCACATTTACGCTCCCCCTAAAATGTTGTCGTACCCTCACCTGGACCCTAAATCGTCCCCGTCCCCTAACCCTAACCCTAGCCCGAACCCTAACCGTAACCCTTCCCCGAAGCCTTCCCCTCACCCGTCCTCTAATCCTAACCCGTACGCTCACACTAACCCGTGCCCTCACATGTACGCTCCCCCTAAACCGTTGTCGTACCCTCACCTGGACCCTAAACCGTCCCCGTCCCCTAACCCTAACCCTAGCCCGAACCCTAAGCCTAACACTTCCCCGAAGCCTTCCCCTCACCTGTCCCCTAACCCTAACCCGTAC
Organism: Leucopleurus acutus; assembly: GCF_964270905.1. NCBI lineage: Eukaryota > Metazoa > Chordata > Mammalia > Artiodactyla > Delphinidae > Leucopleurus > Leucopleurus acutus. Next base: position 168,433 of record NW_028139045.1, on the reverse strand, counting down.
GCTCACACTAACCCGTGCCCTCACACGTATTCTCCCCCTAAACCGTTGTCGTACCCTCACCTGGACCCTAAACCGTCCCCTTCCCCTAACCCTAAACCTAGTCCGAACCCTAACCCTAACCCTTCCCCGAAGCATTTCCCTCACCCGTCCCCTAATCCTAATCCGTACGCTCACACTAACCCGCGCCCTCACACGTACGCTCCCCCTAAAGCGTTGTCGTACCCTCACCTGGACCCTAAACCGTCCCCGTCCCCTAAACCTAACCCTAGCCCGATCCCTAACCCTAACACTTCCCCGAAGCCTTCCCCTCACCCGTCCCCTAATCCTAACCCTTACGCTCACACGAACTCGCGCCCTCACACGTACGCTCCCCCTAAACCGTTGTCGTACCCTCACCTGGACCCTAAATCGTCCCCGTCCCCTAACCCTAACCCTAGCCCGAACCCTAACCCTAACCTTTCCACGAAGCCTTCCCCTCACCCGTCCCATAATCCTAACCCGTACGCTCATACTAACCCGCACCCTCACACATTCGCTCCCCCTAAAGCGTTGTCGTACCCTCACCTGGACCCTAAACCGTCCCCGTCCCCTAACACTAACCCTAGCCCGAACCCTAACCCTAACCCTTCCCCGAAGCCTTCCCCTCACCCGTCCCCTAATCCTAACCCGTACGCTCACACTAACCCACGCCCTCACACGTACGGTCCCCCTAAACCATTGTCGTACCCTCACCTGGACCCTAAACCGTCCCCGTCCCCTAACCCTAACCCTAGCCCGAACCCTAAACCTAACCCTTCCCCGAAGCCTTCCCCTCACCCGTCCCCTAATCCTAACCCGTACGCTCACACTAACCCGCGCCCTCACACGTACGCTACCCGTTAACCGTTGTCGTACCCTCACCTGGACCCTAAACTGTCCCCGTCCCCTAATCCTAAACCTAGCCCGAACCCTAACCCTAACACTTCCCCGAAGCCTTCCCCTCACCCGTCCCCTAACCCTAACCCATACGCTCAAACTAACCCGCGCCCTCACACGTATTCTCCCCCTAAACCGTTGTCGTACCCTCACCTGGACACTAAACCGTCCCCTTCCCCTAACCCTAACCCTAGCCTGAACCCTAACCCTAACCCTTCCCCGAAGCCTTCCCCTCACCCATACCCTAATCCTAACCGTACGCTCACACTAACCGCGCCCTCACATGTACGCTCCCCCTAAAACGTTGTCGTACCCTCACCTGCAACCTAAACTGTCCCTGTCCCCTAACGCTAACCCTAGCCCGAACCCTAACCCTAACCCTTCCCCGAAGCCTTCCCCTCACTCGTCCCCTAATCCTAAACTGTAGGCTCACACTAACCCGCGCCCTCACACGTACCCTCTTCCTAAAGCGCTGTCTTACTCTCAACTGGACCCTAAACCGTCCCCTTCCCCTAACCCTAAACCTAGCCCGAACCCTAACCCTAACCCTTTCCCGAAGCCTTCCCCTCACCCTTCCCCTAATCCTAACCCGTACGCTCACACTAACCCGCGCCCTCACACGTATGCTCCCCCTAAACCGTTGTCGTACCCTCACCTGGACCCTAAACCGTCCCCGTCCCCTAACCCTAACCCTAGGCCGAGCCCTAACCCTAAACCTTCCCCGAAGCCTTCCCCTCACCCGTCCCCTAATCCTAACCCGTACGCTCACACTAACCCGCGCACTCACATTTACGCTCCCCCTAAAATGTTGTCGTACCCTCACCTGGACCCTAAATCGTCCCCGTCCCCTAACCCTAACCCTAGCCCGAACCCTAACCCTTCCCTGAAGCCTTCCCCTCACTCGTCCCCTAATCCTAACCCGTACGCTCACACTAACCCGCGCCCTCACACGTACCCTCCCCGTAAAGCGTTGTCGTATCCTCACCTGGACCCTAAACCGTCCCCGTCACCTAAGCCTAACCCTAGCCCGAACCCTAACACTTCACCGAAGCTTTCCCCTCACCCGTCCCCTAATCCTAAACCGTACGCTCACACTAAACCGCACCCTCACACGTACCCTCCCCCTAAAGCGCTGTCGTACCCTCAACTGGACCCTAAACCGTCCCCGTCCCCTAACCCTAACCCTAGCCCGAAACCTAACCCTAACACTTCCCAGAAGCCTTCCCCTCACCCGTCCCCTAATCCTAACCCGTACGCTCACACTAACACGTGCCCTCACATGTACGCTCCTTCTAAACCCTTGTCGTACCCTCAAGTGGACCCTAAACCATCCCTGTCCCCTAACCCTAACCCTAGCCCGAACCCTAACCCTAACCCTTCCCCGAAGCCTTCCCCTCACCCATCCCCTAATCCTAACCCGTATGCTCACACTAACCCGCGCCCACACACGTACGCTCCCCCTAAACCGTTGTGGTACCCTCACCTGGACCCTAAACCGTCCCCGTCCCCTAACCCTAACCCTAGCCCGAACCCTAACCCTAACACTTCCCCGAAGCCTTCCCCTCACCCGTCCCCTAATCCTAACCCGTACGCTCACACTAACCAGCTCCCTCACACGTACCCTCCCCCTAAAGCGCTGTCTTACTCTCAACTGGACCCTAAACCGTCCCCGTCCCCTAACCCTAACCCTAGCCCGAACCCTAACCCTAACCCTTCCCAGAAGCCTTCCCCTCACCCGTCTCTTAATCCTAACCCGTACGCTCACACTAACCCGTGCCCTCACACGTACGCTCCCCCTAAACTGTTGTCGTACCCTCACCTGGACCCTAAACAGTCCCCATCCCCTAAACCTAACCCTAGCCCGAACCCTAACACTAACCCTTCCCTGAAGCCTTCCCCTCACCCGTCCCCTAACCCTAACCCGTACGCTCACACTAACCCGCGCCCTCACACGTGTGCTCTCCCTAAACCGTTGTCGTACCCTCACCGGGACCCTAAACCGTCCCCGTCCCCTAACCCTAACCCTAGCCCGAACCCTAACACTAACCCTTCCCCGAAGCCTTCCCCTCACCCGTCCCCTAATCCTAACCCGTACGCTCACACTAACCTGCGCACTCACATTTACGCTCCCCCTAAACCGTTGTAGTACCCTCACCTGGACCCTAAACCGTCCCCGTCCCCTAACCCTAACCCTAGACCGAACCCTAACCCTAACCCTTCCCCGAAGCCTTCCCCTCACCCGTCCCCTAATCCTAAACCGTACGCTCACACTAACCCATGCCCTCAAACGTACCTTCCCCCTAAAGCGCTGTCTTACACTCAACTGGACCCTAAACCGTCCCCGTCCCCTAACCCTAACCCTAGCCCGAACCCTAACCCTAACCCTTCCCCGAAGCCTTCCCCTCACCCGTCCTCTAATCCTAACCCGTACGCTCACACTAACGCGTGCCCTCACATGTACGCTCCCCCTAAACCGTTGTCGTAACCTCACCTGGACCCTAAACCGTCCCCGTCACCTAAGCCTAACCCTAGCCCGAACCGTAACACTTCACCGAAGCTTTCCCCTCACCCGTCCCCTAATCCTAAACCGTACGCTCACACTAACCCGCACCCTCACACGTACCCTCCCCCTAAAGCGCTGTCGTACCCTCAACTGGACCCTAAACCGTCCCCGTCCCCTAACCCTAACCCTAGCCCGAAAACTAACCCTAACACTTCCCAGAAGCCTTCCCCTCACCCGTCCCCTAATCCTAACCCGTACGCTCACACTAACACGTGCCCTCACATGTACGCTCCTCCTAAACCATTGTCGTACCCTCAACTGGACCCTAAACCATCCCTGTCCCCTAACCCTAACCCTAGCCCGAACCCTAACCCTAACCCTTCCCCGAAGCCTTCCCCTCACCCATGCCCTAATCCTAACCCGTATGCTCACACTAACCCGCGCCCACACACGTACGCTCCCCCTAAACCGTTGTGGTACCCTCACCTGGACCCTAAACCGTCCCCGTCCCCTAACCCTAACCCTAGCCCGAACCCTAACCCTAACCCTTCCCCGAAGCCTTCCCCTCACCCGTCCCCTAACCCTAACCCGTACGCTCACACTAACCCGCGCCCTCACACGTGTGCTCTCCCTAAACCGTTGTCGTACCCTCACCGGGACCCTCAACCGTCCCCGTCCCCTAACCCTAACCCTAGCCCGAACCCTAACCCTAACCCTTCCCCGAAGCCTTCCCCTCACCCGTCCCCTAATCCTAACCCGTACGCTCACACTAACCTGCGCACTCACATTTACGCTCCCCCTAAACCGTTGTAGTACCCTCACCTGGACCCTAAACCGTCCCCGTCCCCTAACCCTAACCCTAGCCCGAACCCTAACCCTAAAACTTCCCCGAAGCCTTCCCCTCACCCGTCCCCTAACCCTAACCCGTACACTCACACTAACCCGCGCCCTCACACGTATTCTCCCCCTAAACCGTTGTCATACCCTCACCTGGACCCTAAACCGTCCCCTTCCCCTAACCCTAACCCTAGCCCGAACCGTAACCCTAACCCTTCCCCGAAGCCTTCCCCTCACCCGTGCCCTAATCCTAACCCGTACGCTCACACTAACCCGTGCCCTCACATGTACGCTCCCCGTAAACCGTTGTCGTAACCTCACCTGGACCCTAAACCGTCCCCGTCCCCGTCACCTAATGCTAGCCTGAACCCTAATCCTAACCCTTCCCCGAAGCCTTCCCCTCACACATCCCCTAATCCTAACCCGTACGCTCACACTAACCCGCGCCCTCACACATACGCTCCCCCTAAACCGTTGTGGTACCCTCACCTGGACCCTAAACCGTCCCCGTCCCCTAAACCTAACCCTAGCAAGAACCCTAACCCTAACACTTCCCCGAAGCCTTCCCCTCACCCGTACCCTAATCCTAACCCGTACGCTCACACTAACCCGCGCCCTCACATGAACGCTCCCCCTAAAGCGTTGTCATACCCTCACCTGCAACCTAAACTGTCCCTGTCCCCTAACGCTAACCCTAGCCCGAACTCTAACCCTAACCCTTCCCCGAAACCTTCCCCTCACCCGTCCCCTAATCCTAACCCGTACGCTCACACTAACCCACGCCCTCACACGTACGCTCCCCCTAAACCGTTGTCATACCCTCACCTGGACCCTAAACCGTCCCCGTCCCCTAACCCTAACCCTAGCCCTAACCCTAAACCTAACCCTTCCCCGAAGCCTTCCCCTCACCCGTCCCATAACCCTAACCCGTACGCTCACACTAATCAGCGCCCTCATACGTATGCTCCCCCTAAACAGTTGTCGTACCCTCACCTGGACCCTAAACCGTCCCCCTCCCCTAACCCTAACCCTAGCCCGAACCCTAACCCTAACCCTTCCCTGAAGCCTTCCCCTCACGCGTCCCCTAATCCTAACCCGTACGCTCACACTAACCCGCGCACTCACATTTACGCTCCCCCTAAAATGTTGTCGTACCCTCACCTGGACCCTAAATCGTCCCCGTCCCCTAACCCTAACCCTAGCCCGAACCCTAACCCTAACCTTTCCACGAAGCCTTCCCCTCACCAGTCCCATAATCCTAACCCGTACGCTCATACTAACCCGCACCCTCACACATTCGCTCCCCCTAAATTGTTGTCGTACCCACACCTGTACCCTAAACCGTCCCCGGCCCCTAACCCTAACCCTAGCCCGAACCCTAACCCTAACCCTTCCCCGAAGCCTTCCCCTCACCCGTCCCCTAATCCTAACCCGTACGCTCACACTAACCCGCGCCCTCACACGTACGCTCCCCCTAAACCATTGTCGTACCCTCACCTGAACCCTAAACCGTCCCCGTCCCCTAACCCTAACCCTAGCCCGAACCCTAAACCTAACCCTTCCCCGAAGCCTTCACCTCACCCGTCCCCTAATCGTAACCCGTACGCTCACACTAACCCGCGCCCTCACACGTACGCTCACCCTAAACTGTTGTCGTACCCTCACCTGGACCCTAAACCGTACCCATCCCCTAACCCTAACCCCAGCCCGAACCCTAACCTTAACGCTTTCCCGAAGCCTTCCCCTCACCCGTCCCCTAATCCTAACCCGTACGCTCACACTAACCTGCGCCCTCACACGTACGCTCCCCCTAAACCGTTGTCGTACCCTAACCTGGACCCTAAACCGTCCCCGTCCCCTAACCCTAACCCTAGGCCGAGCCCTAACCCTAACACTTCCCCGAAGCCTTCCCCTCACCTGTCCCCTAACCCTAACCCGTACGCTCACACTAACCCGCGCCCTCACACGTATTCTCCCCCTAAAACGTTGTCGTACCCTCAACTGGACCCTAAATCGTCCCCTTCCCCTAACCCTAACCCTAGTCCGAACCCTAACCTTAACCCTTCCCCGAAGCATTCCCCTCACCCGTCCCATAATCCTAACCCGTACGCTCACACTAACCCGCGCCCTCACACGTACGCTCCCCCTAAAGCGTTGTCGTACTCTCACCTGGACCCTAAACCGTCCCCGTCACCTAAGCCTAACCCTAGCCCGAACCCTAACACTTCACCGAAGCTTTCCCCTCACCCGTCCCCTAATCCTAAACCGTACGCTCACACTAACCCGCACCCTCACACGTACCCTCCCCCTAAAGCGCTGTCGTACCCTCAACTGGACCCTAAACCGTCCCCGTCCCCTAACCCTAACCCTAGCCCGAAACCTAACCCTAACACTTCCCAGAAGCCTTCCCCTCATCCATCCCCTAATCCTAACCCGTACGCTCACACTAACACGTGCCCTCACATGTACGCTCCTCCTAAACCGTTGTCGTACCCTCAACTGGACCCTAAACCATCCCTGTCCCCTAACCCTAACCCTAGCCCGAACCCTAAACCTAACCCTTCCCCGAAGCCTTCCCCTCACACATTCCCTAATCCTAACCCGTATGCTCACACTAACCCGCGCCCACACACGTACGCTCCCCCTAAACCGTTGTGGTACCCTCACCTGGACCCTAAACCGTCCCCGTCCCCTAACCCTAACCCTCGCCCGAACCCTAACCCTAACCCTTCCCCGAAGAGTTCCCCTCACCCGTCCCCTAATCCTAACCCGTACGCTCACACTAACCCGCGCCCTCACACGTGTGCTCTCCCTAAACCGTTGTCGTACCCTCACCGGGACCCTAAACTGTCCCCGTCCCCTAACCCTAACCCTAGCCCGAACCCTAACCCTAACCCTTCCCCGAAGCCTTCCCCTCACCCGTCCCCTAATCCTAACCCGTACGCTCACACTAACCTGCGCACTCACATTTACGCTCCCCCTAAACCGTTGTAGTACCCTCACCTGGACCCTAAACCGTCCCCGTCCCCTAACCCTAACCCTAGACCGAACCCTAACCCTAACCCTTCCCCGAAGCCTTCCCCTCACCCGTCCCCTAATCCTAAACCATACGCTCACACTAACCCATGCCCTCACACGTACCCTCCCCCTAAAGCGCTGTCTTACACTCAACTGGACCCTAAACCGTCCCCGTCCCCTAACCCTAACCCTAGCCCGAACCCTAACCCTAACCCTTCCCCGAAGCCTTCCCCTCACCCATCCTCTAATCCTAACCCGTACGCTCACACTAACGCGTGCCCTCACATGTACGCTCCCCCTAAACCGTTGTCGTACCCTCACCTGGACCCTAAACCGTCCCCGTCCCCTAACCCTAACCCTAGCCCGAACCCTAACCCTAACACTTCCTCGAAGCCTTCCCCTCACCTGTCCCCTAACCCTAACCCGTACGCTCACACTAACCCACGCCCTCACACGTATTCTCCCCCTAAACCGTTGTCGTGCCCTCACCAGGACCCTAAACCGTCCCGTTCCCCTAACCCTAACCCTAGTCCGAACCCTAACCCTAACCCTTCACCGAAGCATTCCCCTCACCCGTCCCCTAATCCTAACCCGTACGCTCACACTAACCCGCGCCCTCACACGTTTTCTCCCCCTAAAGCGTTGTCGTACCCTCACCTGGACCCTAAACCGTCCCCGTCCCCTAAACCTAACCCTAGCCCGATCCCTAACCCTAACACTTCCCCGAAGCCTTCCCCTCACCCGTCCCCTAATCCTAACCCGTACGCTCACACTAACTCGCGCCCTCACACGTACGCTCCCCCTAAACCGTTGTCGTACACTCACCTGGACCCTAAATCGTCCCCGTCCCCTAACCCTAACCCTAGCCCGAACCCTAACCCTAAACTTTCCACGAAGCCTTCCCCTCACCCGTCCCATAATCCTAAACCGTACGCTCATACTAACCCACACCCTCACACATTCGCTCCCCCTAAAGTGTTGTCGTACCCTCACCTGGACCCTAAACCGTCCCCGTCCCCTAACCCTAACCCTAGCCCGAACCCTAACCCTAACCCTTCCCCGAAGCCTTCCCCTCACCCGTCCCCTAATCCTAACCCGTACGCTCACACTAACCTGCGCCCTCACACGTACGCTCCCCCTAAACCGTTGTCGTACCCTCACATGGACCCTAAACCGTCCCCGTCCCCTAACCCTAACCCTATCCCGAACCCTTCCACGAAGCCTTCCCCTCACCCGTCCCCTAATCCTAACCCGTACGCTCACACTAACCCACACCCTCACACATTCGCTCCCCCTAAACCGTTGTCGTACCCTCACCTGGACCCTAAACCGTTCCCGTCCCCTAACCCTAACCCTAGCCCGAACCCTAAACCTAACCCTTCCCCGAAGCCTTCCCCTCACCCGTCCCCTATCCTAAACCGTACGCTCACACTAACCTGCGCCCTCACACGTACGCTCCCCCTAAACCGTTGTCGTACCCTCACATGGACCCTAAACTGTCCCCGTCCCCTAACCCTAACCGTAGCCCGAACCCTAACCCTTCCCTGAAGCCTTCCCCTCACCCGTCCCCTAATCCTAACCCGTACGCTCACACTAACCCGCGCCCTCACACGTACCCTCCCCGTAAAGCGTTGTCGTATCCTCACCTGGACCCTAAACCGTCCCCGTCACCTAAGCCTAACCCTAGCCCGAACCCTAACACTTCACCGAAGCTTTCCCCTCACCCGTCCCCTAATCCTAACCCGTACGCTCACACTAACACGTGCCCTCACATGTACGCTCCTCCTAAACCGTTGTCGTACCCTCAAATGGACCCTAAACCATCCCTGTCCCCTAACCCTAACCCTAGCCCGAACCCTAACCCTAACCCTTCCCCGAAGCCTTCCCCTCACCCATCCCCTAATCCTAACCCGTATGCTCACACTAACCCGCGCCCACACACGTACGCTCCCCCGAAACCGTTGTGGTACCCTCACCTGGACCCTAAACCGTCCTCGTCCCGTAACCCTAACCCTAGCCCGAACCCTAACCCTAACACTTCCCCGAAGCCTTCCCCTCACCTGTCCCCTAATCCTAACCCGTACGCTCACACTAACCAGCGCCCTCACACGTACCCTCCCGCTAAAGCGCTGTCTTACTCTCAACTGGACTCTAAACTGTCCCCGTCCCCTAACCCTAACCCTAGCCCGAACCCTAACCCTAACCCTTCCCCGAAGCCTTCCCCTCACCCGTCCCCTAATCCTAAACCGTACGCTCACACTAACCCATGCCCTCACACGTACCCTCCCCCTAAAGCGGTGTCTTACACTCAACTGGACCCTAAACCGTCCCCGTCCCCTAACCCTAACCCTAGCCCGAACCCTAACCCTAACCCTTCCCCGAAGCCTTCCCCTCACCCGTCCTCTAATCCTAACCTGTACGCTCACACTAACGCGTGCCCTCACATGTACGCTCCCCCTAAACCGTTGTCGTACCCTCACCTGGACCCTAAACCGTCCCCGTCCCTTAACCCTAACCCTAGCCCGAACCCTAACCCTAACACTTCCCCGAAGCCTTCCCCTCACCTGTCCCCTAACCCTAACCCGTACGCTCACACTAACCCACGCCCTCACACGTATTCTCCCCCTAAACCGTTGTCGTGCCCTCACCAGGACCCTAAACCGTCCCGTTCCCCTAACCCTAACCCTAGTCCGAACCCTAACCCTAACCCTTCACCGAAGCATTCCCCTCACCCGTCCCCTAATCCTAACCCGTACGCTCACACTAACCCGCGCCCTCACACGTACGCTCCCCCTAAAGCGTTGTCGTACCCTCACCTGGACCTTAAACTGTCCCCGTCGCCTAAACCTAACCCTAGCCCGATCCCTAACCCTAACACTTCCCCGAAGCCTTCCCCTCACCCGTCCCCTAATCCTAACCCGTACGCTCACAGTAACTCGCGCCCTCACACGTACGCTCCCCCTAAACCGTTGTCGTACCCTCACCTGGACCCTAAATCGTCCCCGTCCCCTAACCCTAACCCTAGCCCGAACCCTAACCCTAACCTTTCCACGAAGCCTTCCCCTCACCCGTCCCATAATCCTAAACCGTACGCTCATACTAACCCACACCCTCACACATTCGCTCCCCCTAAAGCGTTGTCGTACCCTCACCTGGACCCTAAACCGTCCCCGTCCCCTAACCCTAACCCTAGCCCGAACCCTAACACTAAACCTTCCCCGAAGCCTTCCCCTCACCCGTCCCCTAATCCTAACCCGTACGCTCACACTAACCCGGGCCCTCACACCTACACTCCCCCTAAACCATTGTCGTACCCTCACCTGGACCCTAAACCGTCCCCGTCCCCTAACCCTAACCGTAGCCCGAACCCTAACCCTAACCCTTCCCCGAAGCCTTCCCCTCACCCGTCCCCTAATCCTAACCCGTACGCTCACACTAACCCGCACCCTCACACGTACTCTCACCCTAAACTGTTGTCGTACCCTCACCTGGACCCTGAACCGTCCCCGTCCCCTAACCCTAACCCTAGCCCGAGCCCTAACCCTAACCATTCCCCGAAGCCTTCCCCTCACCCGTCCCATAATCCTAACCCGTACGCTCACACTAACCTGCGCCCTCACACGTACGCTCCCCCTAAACCGTTGTCGTACCCTCACATGGACCCTAAACCGTCCCCGTCCCCTAACCCTAACCCTATCCCGAACCCTTCCACGAAGCCTTCCCCTCACCCGTCCCCTAATCCTAACCCGTACGCTCACACTAACCCACACCCTCACACATTCGCTCCCCCTAAACCGTTGTCGTACCCTCACCTGGACCCTAAACCGTTCCCGTCCCCTAACCCTAACCCTAGCCCGAACCCTAAACCTAACCCTTCCCCGAAGCCTTCCCCTCACCCGTCCCCTAATCCTAACCCGTACGCTCACACTAACCCGCGCCCTCACACGTACGCTCCCCCTAAACTGTTGTCGTACCCTCACCTGGACCCTAAACCGTCCCCGTCCCCTAACCCTCACCCTAGCCCGAACCCTAACCCTAACCCTTCCCCGAAGCCTTCCCCTCACCCGTCCCCTAACCCTAATCCGTACGCTCACACTAACCCGCGCCCTCACACGTGTGCTCCCCCTAAACCGTTGTCGTACCCTCACCGGGACCCTAAACCGTCCCCGTCCCCTAACCCTAACCCTAGCCCGAACCCTAAACCTAACCCTTCCCCGAAGCCTTCCCCTCACCCGTCCCCTAATCCTAAACCGTACGCTCACACTAACCCATGCCCTCACACGTACCCTCCACCTAAAGCGCTGTCTTACCTCAACTGGACCCTTAACCGTCCCCGTCCCCTAACCCTAACCCTAGCCCGAACCCTAACCCTTAGTCTTCCCCGAAGTCTTCCCCTCAACCGTCCCCTAATCCTAACCTGTACGCTCACACTAACCCGCGCCCTCACACGTACCCTCCCCTAAAGCGTTGTCGTACCATCACCTGGACCCTAAACCGTCCCCGTCCCCTAACCCTAACCCTAGCCCGAACCCTAACCCTAACACTTCCCCGAAGCCTTCCCCTCACCCGTCTCTTAATTCTAACCCGTACGCTCACACTAACCCGCGCCCTCACACGTACCCTTCCCGTAAAGCGTTGTCGTACCCTCACCTGGACCCTAAACCGTCCCCGTCCCCTCACCCCAACCCTAGCCCGAGCCCTAACCCTAACCCTTCCCCGAAGCCTTCCCCTCACCCATCCCCTAATCCTAAACCGTACGGTCACACTAACCCGCGCTCTCACATGTACCCTCCCCCTAAAGCGCTGTCGTACCCTCAACTGGACCCTAAACCGTCCCCGTCCCCTATCCCTAACCTTAGCCCGAACCCTAACCCTAACACTTCCCAGAAGCCTTCCCCTCACCCGTCCCCTAATCCTAACCCGTACGTTCACACTAACCCGCGCCCTCACTTGTACGCTCCCCCTAAACCGATGTCGTTCCCTCACCTGGACCCTAAACCGTCCCCGTCCCCTAACCCTAACCCTAGCCCGAACCTTAACCCTAACCCTTCCCCGAAGCCTTCCCCTCACCCGTCCCCTAATCCTAACCCGTACGCTCACACTAACCTGCGCACTCACATTTACGCTCCCCCTAAACCGTTGTAGTACACTCACCTGGACCTTAAACCGTCCCCGTCCCCTAACCCTAACCCTAGCCCGAACCCTAACCCTAACCCTTCCCCGAAGCCTTCCCCTCACCCGTCCCCTAATCCTAAACCGTACGCTCACACTAACCCATGCCCTCACACGTACCCTCCCGCTAAAGCGCTGTCTTACACTCAACTGGACCGTAAACCGTCCCCGTCCCCTAACCCTAACCGTAGCCCGAACCCTAACCCTAACCCTTCCCCGAAGCCTTCCCCTCACCCGTCCCCTAATCCTAACCGTAGGCTCACACTAACCGCGCCCTCACATGTACGCTCCCCCTAAAATGTTGTCGTACCCTCACCTGCAACCTAAACTGTCCCTGTCCCCTAACGTTAACCCTAGCCCGAACCCTAACCCTAACCCTTCCCCGAAGCCTTCCCCTCACCCGTCCCCTAATCCTAAACCGTAGGCTCACACTAAACCGCGCCCTCACACGTAACCTCCTCCTAAAGCGCTGTCTTACTCTCAACTGGACCCTAAACCGTCCCCGTCCCCTAACCCTAACCCTAGCCGAACCCTAACCCTAACCCTTCCCCGAAGCCTTCCCCTCACCCGTCCCCTAATCCTAACCCGTACGCTCACACTAACCCGCGCACTCACATTTATGCTCCCCCTAAAATGTTGTCGTACCCTCACCTGGACCCTAAACCGTCCCCGTCCCCTAACCCTAACCCTAGCCCGAACCCTAACACTAACACTTCCCCGAAGCCTTCCCCTCACCTGTCCCCTAACCCTAACACGTACGCTCACACTAACCCGCGCCCTCACACGTATTCTCCCCCTAAACCGTTGTCGTACCCTCAACTGGACCCTAAACCGTCCCCTTCCCCTAACCCTAACCCTAGTCCGAACCCTAACCTTAACACTTCCCCGAAGCATTCCCCTCACCCGTCGCCTAATCCTAACCCGTACACTCACACTAACCCACGCCCTCACACATACGCTGCCCCTAAACCGTTGTCGTACCCTCACCTGGACCGTAAACCGTCCCCGTCCCTTAACCCTATCACTAGCCCGAACCCTAACCCTAACCCTTCCCCAAATCCTTCCCCTCACCCGTCCCCTAATCCTAACCCGTATGCTTACACTAACCCGCGCCCTCACACGTACGCTCCCCCTAAATCGTTGTCGTACCCTCACCTGGACCCTAAAACGTCCCTGTCCCCTAACCCTAACCCTAGCCCAAACCCTATCCATAACCCTTTTCCGAAGCCTTTCCCTCACCCGTACCCTAATCCTAACCCGTACGCTCACACTGACCCGTGCCCTCACACGTACACTCCCCCTAAACCGCTGTCGTACCCTCAACCTGACCCGAAACCGTCCCCGTCCCCTAACCCTAACCCTAGCCCGAACCCTAACCCTAACCCTTCCCCGAAGCCCTCCCCTCACCCGTCCCCTAATCCTAACACGTACGCTCACACTAATCCACGCCCTCACACGTACGCTCCCCCTAAACCGTTGTCGTACCCTCACCTGGACCCTAAACCGTCCCCGTCCCCTAACCCTAACCCTAGCCCGAACCCTAACCCTAACCCTTCCCCGAAGCCTTCCCCTCACCCGTCCCCTAATCCTAACACGTATGCTCACACTAACCCGCGCCCTCACACGTACGCTCCCCCTAAAGCGTTGTCGTACCCTCACCTGGACCCCAAAACGCCCCCGTCCCCTAACCCTAACCCTAGCCCGAACCCTAACCCTAACCCTTCCCCGAAGCCTTCCCCTCACCCGTCCCTAATCCTAACCCGTACGCTCACACTATCCAGCCCGCTCACACGTACGCTCCCCCTAAACGGTTGTCGTACCCTCACCTGGACCCTAAACCGTCCCCGTCCCCTAACCCTAACCCTAGCCAGAACCCTAACACTAACCCTTCCCCGAAGCCTTCCCATCACCCGTCCCCTAATCCTAACCCATACGCTCACACTAACACGCGCCCTCACACATACGCTCCCCCTAAAGTGTTGTCTTACCCTCACCTGGACCGTAAACCGTCCCCGTCCCCTAACCCTAACCCTAGGCCGAACCCTAAACCTAACCCTTCCCCGAAGCCTTCTCCTCACCCGTCGCCTAATCCTAACCCGTACGCTCACACTAACCCGCGCCCTCACACGTACGCTCCCCCTAAACCGTTGTCGTACCCTCACCTGGACCCTAAACCGTCCCCGTCCCCTAACCCTATCCCTAGCCCGAACCCTAACCCTAAACCTTCCCCAAAGCCTTCCCCTCACCCGTCCCCTAATCCTAAACCATATGCTCACACTAACCCACGCCCTCACACGTACGCTCCCACTAAATCGTTGTCGTACCCTCACCTGGACCCTAAAACGTTCCCGTCCCCTAAACCTAACCCTAGCCCGAACACTAACCCTAACCCTACCCCGAAGCCTTCCCCTCACCCGTCCCCTAATCCTAACCCGTACGCTCACACTATCCAGCCCGCTCACTCGTACGCTGCCCCTAAACCATTGTCGTACCCTCACCTGGATCCTAAAGCGTCCCTATCCACTAACCCTAACCCTAGCCCGAACCCTAACCCTAACCCTTCACCGAAGCCTTCCCCTCACCCGTCCCCTAATCCTAACCCGTACGCTGACACTAACCTGCGCCCTCACACGTACGCTCCCCCTAAACCGTTGTCGTACCCTCACCTGGACCCTAAATGTTCCCCGACCCCTAACCCAAACCCTAGCCGGAACCCTAACCCTAACCCTTCCCCGAAGCCTTCCCCTCACCCGTCCCCTAATCCTAACCCGTACGCTCACACTAACCTGCGCCCTCACATGTACGCACCCCCAAAACAGTTGTCGTACCCTCACCTGGACCCTAAACCGTCCCCGTCCCCTAACCCTAACCCTAGCCCGAACCCTAACCCTAACCCTTCTACGAAGCCTTCCCCTCACCCGTCCCCTAATCCTAACCCGTATGCTCACACTAACCCACGCCCTCACACGTACGCTCTCCCTAAACCGTCGTCGTACTCTCACATGGACCCTAAACTGTCCCCGTCCCCTAACCCTAACCCTAGCCCGAACCCTAACCCTAAACCTTACCCGAAGCCTTCCCCTCACCCGTCCCCTAATCCTAACCTGTACGCTCACACTAACCCGTGCCCTCACACGTACGCTCCCCCTAAACCGTTGGCATACCCTCACCTGGACCTTAAACCATCCCCGTCCCCTAACACTAACCCTAGCCCGAACCCTTACCCTAACCCTTCCCTGAAGCCTTCCCCTCACCCGTCCCCTAATCCTAACCCGTACGCTCACACTAACCAGCCCGCTCACACTTACGCTGCCCCTAAACCGTTGTCGTACCCTCACCTGGACCCTAAACCGTCCCCATCCCCTAACCCTAACCCTACCCAAACCCTAACCCTAACCCTAACCCTAACCCTAACCCTAACCCTAACCCTAACCCATCCCCTAATCCTAACACATATGCTCACACTAACCCGCGCCCTGACACGTACGCTCCCCCTAAACCGTGGTCGTACCCTCACCTGGACCCTAAACCGTCCCCGTACCCTAACCCTAACACTAGCCCGAACCCTAACCCTAACCTTTCCCCGAAGCATTCCCCTCAACCTCCCCTAATCCTAACCCATACGCTGACACTAACCCACGCGCTCACACGTACGCTCCCCCTAATGTGTTGTCTTACACTCACCTGGACCTTAAACCGTCCCCGTCCCCTAACCCTAACCCTAGGCCGAACCCTAAACCTAACCCTTCCCCAAAGCCTTCCCCTAACTCGTCCCCTAATCCTAACCCGTACGCTCACACTAACCCGCGCCCTCACACGTACGCTCCCCCTAAACCGTTGTCGTACCCTCACCTGGACCCTAAACCGTCCCCGTCCCCTAACCCTAACCCTAGCCCGAACCCTAACCCTAACACTTCCCCGAAGCCTTCCCCTCACCCGTCCCCTAATCCTAACCCGTACGCTCACACTAACCCACGCTCTCACACGTACGCTCCCCCTAAACCGTTGTCATACCCTCACCTGGACCCTATACCGTCCCCGTCCCCTAACCCTAACCCTAGCCCTAACCCTAACCCTAACCCTTCCCCGAAGCCTTCACGTCACCCGTCACCTAATCCTAACCCGTACCATCACACTACCCACGCCCTCACACATTCGCTCCACCTTAACCATTGTCGTACCCTCACCTGGACCCTAAACCGTCCCCGTCCCCTAACCCTAACCCTAGCCCGAACCCTAACCCTAACACTTCCCCGAAGCCTTCCCCTCAACCGTCCCCTAATCCTAACCGGTACGCTCACACTAACCCGCGCCCTCCCACGTACGCTTCCCCTATAGCGTTGTCGTACCCTCACCTGGACCCTAAACCATCCCCATCCCCTGACCCTAACCCTAGCCAGAACCCGAACCCTAACCTTTCCCCGAAGCCTTCCCCTCACCCGTCCCCTAATCCTAACCCGTTCGCTCACACTAACCCGCGCCCTCACACGTACGCTCCCCCTAAACCGTTGTCGTACACTCACCTGGTCCCTAAACCATCCCCGTCCACTAACCCTAACCCTAGCCCGAACCCTATCCCTAACCATTCCCCGAAGCCTTCCCCTCACCCGTCCCCTAATCCTAACCCGTACGCTCACACTAACCCGCGCCCTCACACGTACGCTCCCCCAAAACCGCTGACGTACCCTCACCTGGACCCTAAACCGTCCCCGTCCCCTACCCCTAACCCTAGCCCAAACGCTAACCCTGACTCTTCCCCGAAACCTTCCCCTCAACCGTCCCCTAATCCTAACCCGTACGCTCACACTAACCCACGCCCTCACACGTACGCTCCCCCTAAACCGTTGTCGTACCCTCAGCTGGACTCTAAACCGTCCCCGTCCCCTAACCCTAACCCTAGCCTGAACCCTAACCCTCACCCTTCCCCGAAGCCTTCTCCTCACCCGTCCCCTAATCCTAACCTGTACTTTCACACTAACCTGCGCCCTCACATGTACGCTCCCCCTAAACCATTGTCGTACCCTCAACTGTACCCTAAACTGTCCCCGTCACCTAACCCTAACCCTAGCCCGAACCCTAACCCTAATCCTTCCCCGAAGCCTTCCCCTCACCCGTCCCCTAATCCTAACCCATACGCTCACACTAACCCCTGCCCTCACACGTACGCTACCCCTAAACCGTTGTCGTACCCTCACCTGGACCCTAAACCGTCCCCGTCCACTAACCCTAACACTAGCCCGAACCCTAACCCTAACCCTTCCCCAAAGGCTTCCCCTCACCCGTCCCCTAATCCTAACCGGTACGCTCACACTAACCTGTGCCCTCACACGTACGCTCCCCCTATAGCGTTGGCGTACCCTCACCTGGACCCTAAACCGTCCCCATCCCCTAACCCTAACCCTAGCCAGAAACCTAACCCTAACCTTTCCCCAAAACCTTCCCCTAACCCGTCCCCTATTCGTAACCCGTACGCTCACACTAACCCGCGCCCTCACACGTACGCTCCCCCTAAACCATTGTGGTACCCTCACCTGGAACCTAAACCGTCCCCGTCCCCTAACACTAACCCTAGCGCAAACACTATCCATAACCCTTTTCCGAAGCCTTCCCCTCACCCGTCCCCTAACCCTAACCCGTACGCTCACACTAAACCGTGCCCTCACACGTACGCTCCCCCTAAACCGCTGTCGTACCCTCAACTGGACCCGAAAACGTCCCCTAACCCTAACCCTAACCCTATCCCGAACCCTAACCCTAACCCTTCCCCGAAGCCTTTCCCTCACCCGTCCCCTAATCCTAACCCGTACGCTCACACTAACCCGCGCCCTCACACGTACGCTCCCCCTAAACCGTTGTCGTACCCTCACCTGGACCCTAAACCCTCCCCTTCCCCTAACCCTAACCCTAGCCCGAACCCTAACCCTAACCCTTCCCCGAAGCCTTTCCCTCACCCGTCCCCTAATCCTAACCCGTATGCTCACACTAACCCACGCCCTCACACATACGCTCCCCCTAAAGCGTTGTCGTACCCTCACCTGGACCCTAAAACGTCCCCATCCCCTAACCCTAACCGTAGCCCGAACCCTAACCATAAACCTTCCCCGAAGCCTTCCCCTCACCCGTCCCTAATCCTAACACGTACGCTCACACTAACCCACGCCCTCACACGTACGCTCCCCCTAAACCACTGTCGTACCCTCAACTGGACACGAAACCGTCCCCGTCCCCTAACCCTAACCCTAGCCCGAACCCTAACCCTAACCCTTCCCCTCACCCGTCCCCTAATCCTAACACGTACGCTCACACTAACCCGCGCCCTCACACGTACGCTCCCCCTAAAGCGTTCTCGTACCCTCACCTGGACCCTAAACCGTCCCCGTCCTCTAACCCTAACCCTAGCCGAACCCTAACCCTAACCCTTCCCCGAAGCCTTCCCCTCACCCGTCCCCTAACCCTAATCCGTACGCTCACACTAACCCGCGCCCTCACACGTGTGCTCCCCCTAAACCGTTGTCGTACCCTCACCGGGACCCTAAACCGTCCCCGTCCCCTAACCCTCACCCTAGCCTGAACCCTAACCCTAACACTTCCCCGAAGCCTTCCCCTCACCCGTCCCCTAATCCTAACCCGTACGCTCACACTAACCTGCGCACTCACATTTACGCTCCACCTAAACCGTTGTAGTACCCTCACCTGGACCCTAAACTGTCCCCATCCCCTAACCCTAACCCTAGCCCGAACTCTAACCCTAACCCTTCCCCGAAGCCTTCCCCTCACCCGTCCCCTAATCCTAAACCGTACGCTCACACTAACCCATGCCCTCACACGTACCCTCCACCTAAAGCGCTGTCTTACCTCAACTGGACCCTAAACCGTCCCCGTCCCCTAACCCTAACCCTAGCCCGAACCCTAACCCTTAGTCTTCCCCGAAGTCTTCCCCTCAACCGTCCCCTAATCCTAACCTGTACGCTCACACTAACCCGCGCCCTCACACGTACCCTCCCCTAAAGCGTTGTCGTACCATCACCTGGACCCTAAACCGTCCCCGTCCCCTAACCCTAACCCTAGCCCGAACCCTAACCCTAACACTTCCCCGAAGCCTTCCCCTCACCCGTCTCTTAATTCTAACCCGTACACTCACACTAACCCGCGCCCTCACACGTACCCTTCCCGTAAAGCGTTGTCGTACCCTCACCTAGACCCTAAACCGTCCCCGTCCCCTCACCCCAACCCTAGCCCGAGCCCTAACCCTAACCCTTCCCCGAAGCCTTCCCCTCACCCATCCCCTAATCCTAAACCGTACGGTCACACTAACCCGCGCCCTCACACGTACGCTCCCCCTAAACCATTGTCGTACCCTCACCTGGACACTAAACCGTCTCCGTCCCCTAACCCTAACCCTAGCCCGAACCCTAACCCTAACCCTTCCCCGAAGCCTTCTCCTCACCCGTCCCCTAATCCTAACCCATACGCTCACACTAACCCGCGCCCTCACACATACGCTCCCCCTAAAGCGTTGTCCTACCCTCACCTAGACCCTAAACCGCCTCCGTCCCCTAACCCTAATCCTAGCCCGAACCCTAACCCTAACCGTTCCCCGAAGCCTTCCCCTCAACCGTCCCCTAATCGTAACCCGTACGCTCACACTAACCCAGGCCCTCACACGTACGCCCACCCTAAACTGTTGTCGTACCCTCACCTGGACCCTAAACCGTCCCCGTCCCCTAACCCTAACCCTAGCCCGAACCCTAATCCTAACCCTTCCCCGAAGCCTTCCCCTCACCCGTCCCCTACTCCTAACCCGTACGCTCACACTAACATGCGCCCTCACACGTACGCTCCCCCTAAATGGTTGTCGTACCCTCACCTGGACCCTAAACCGTCCCCGTCCCCTAACCCTAACCCTAGCCCGAACCCTAACCCTAACACTTCCCCGAAGCCTTCCCCTCACCCGTCCCCTAACCCTAACCCGTACGCTCACACTAACCCGCGCCCTCACACGTATTCTCCCCCTAAACCGTTGTCGTACCCTCACCTGGACCCTAAACCTTCCCCTTCCCCTAACCCTAACCCTAGCCCGAACCCTAACCCTAACCCTTCCACGAAGCCTTCCCCTCACCTGTCCCCTAATACTAACCTGTACGCTAACACTAACCCGCGCCCTCACACGTACGCTCCCCCTAAAGCTTTGTCGTACCCTCACCTGGACCCTAAACCGTCCCCGTCCCCTAACACTAAACCTAGCCCGAACCCTAACCCTAACACTTCCCCGAAGCCTTCCCCTCACCCGTCCCCTAATCCTAACCCGTACGCTCACACTAACCCGCGCCCTCACACGTACGCTCCCCCTAAACCGTTGTCGTACCCTCACCTGGACCCTAAACCGTCCCCGTCCCTTAACCCTATCCCTAGCCCGAACCCTAACCCTAACCCTTCCCCAAATCCTTCCCCTCACCCGTCCCCTAATCCTAACCCGTATCCTCACACTAACCCGCGCCCTCACACGTACGCTCCCCCTAAATCGTTGTCGTACCCTCACCTGGAACCTAAAACGTCCCCGTCCCCTAAACCTAATCCTAGCCCGAACCCTAACCCTAACCCTTCCCCGAAGCCTTCCCCTCACCCGTCCCCTAATCCTAACCCGTACGGTCACACTATCCAGCCCGCTCACTCGTACGCTGCCCCTAAACCGTTGTCGTACCCTCACCTGGACCCTAAACCGTCCCCGTTCCCTAACCCTAACCCTAGCCCGAACCCTAACCCTAATCCTTCCCCGAAGCCTTCCCCTCACCCGTCTCCTAATCCTAACCCGTACGCTCACGTAACCCACGCCCTCACACGTACGCTCCCCCTAAACCGTTGTCGTACCTTCACCTGGACCCTAAACCGTCCCCGTCCCCTAACCCTAACCCTAGCCCAAACCCTAACACTAACCCTTCCCCGAAGCCTTCCCCTCACCCGTCCCCTAATCCTAACCCGTACGCTCACACTAACCCGCGCCCTCACACGTACGCTCCCCCTAAACCGTTGTCGTACCCTCACCTGGACCCTAAACCGTCCCCGTCCCTTAACCCTATCCCTAGCCCGAACCCTAACCCTAACCCTTCCCCAAATCCTTCCCCTCACCCGTCCCCTAATCCTAACCCGTATGCTTACACTAACCCGCGCCCTCACACGTACGCTCCCCCTAAATCGTTGTCGTACCCTCACCTGGACCCTAAAACGTCCCCGTCCCCTAAACCTAATCCTAGCCCGAACCCTAACCCTAACCCTTCCCCGAAGCCTTCCCCTCACCCGTCCCCTAATCCTAACCCGTACGGTCACACTATCCAGCCCGCTCACTCGTACGCTGCCCCTAAACCGTTGTCGTACCCTCACCTGGACCCTAAACCGTCCCCGTTCCCTAACCCTAACCCTAGCCCGAACCCTAACCCTAACCCTTCCCCGAAGCCTTCCCCTCACCCGTCTCCTAATCCTAACCCGTACGCTCACATAACCCACGCCCTCACACGTACGCTCCCCCTAAACCGTTGTCGTACTTTCACCTGGACCCTAAACCGTCCCCGTCCCCTAACCCTAACCCTAGCCCGAACCCTAACACTAACCCTTCCCCGACACCTTCCCCTCACCCGTCCCCTAATCCTAACCCGTACGCTCACACTAACCCGCGCCCTCACACGTACGCTCCCCCTAAACCGTTGTCGTACCCTCACCTGGACCCTAAACCGTCCCTGTCCCCTAACCCTAACCCTAGCCCAAACCCTATCCATAACCCTTTTCCGAAGCCTTCCCCTCACCCGTACCCTAATCCTAACCCGTACGCTCACACTAACCCGTGCCCTCACACGTACACTCCCCCTAAACCGCTGTCGTACCCTCAACCTGACCCGAAACCGTCCCCGTCCCCGTCCCCTAACCCTAGCCCGAACCCTAACCCTAACCCTTCCCCGAAGCCCTCCCCTCACCCGTCCCCTAATCCTAACCCGTACGCTCACACTAATCCACGCCCTCACACGTACGCTCCCCCTAAACCGTTGTCGTACCCTCACCTGGACCCTAAAACGTCCCCGTCCCCTAACCCTAACCCTAGCCCGAACCCTAACCCTAACCCTTCCCCGAAGCCTTCCCCTCACCCGTCCCCTAATCCTAACACGTATGCTCACACTAACCCGCGCCCTCACACGTACGCTCCCCCTAAAGCGTTGTCGTACCCTCACCTGGACCCCAAAACGCCCCCGTCCCCTAACCCTAACCCTAGCCCGAACCCTAACCCTAACCCTTCCCCGAAGCCTTCCCCTCACCCGTCCCCTAATCCTAACCCGTACGCTCACACTAACTCGCGCCCTCACACGTACGCTCCCCCTAAACCGTTGTCGTACACTCACCTGGACCCTAAATCGTCCCCGTCCCCTAACCCTAACCCTAGCCCGAACCCTAACCCTAAACTTTCCACGAAGCCTTCCCCTCACCCGTCCCATAATCCTAAACCGTACGCTCATACTAACCCACACCCTCACACATTCGCTCCCCCTAAAGTGTTGTCGTACCCTCACCTGGACCCTAAACCGTCCCCGTCCCCTAACCCTAACCCTAGCCCGAACCCTAACCCTAACCCTTCCCCGAAGCCTTCCCCTCACCCGTCCCCTAATCCTAACCCGTACGCTCACACTAACCCGGGCCCTCACACGTACGCTCCCCCTAAACCATTGTCGTACACTCACCTGGACCCTAAACCGTCCCCGTCCCCTAACCCTAACCGTAGCCCGAACCATAACCCTAACCCTTCCCCGAAGCATTCCCCTCACCCGTCCCCTAATCCTAACCCGTACGCTAACACTAACCCGCGCCCTCACACGTACTCTCACCCTAAACTGTTGTCGTACCCTCACCTGGACCCTGAACCGTCCCCGTCCCCTAACCCTAACCCTAGCCCGAACCCTAACCCTAACCCTTCCCCGAAGCCTTCCCCTCACCCGTCCCATAATCCTAACCCGTACGCTCACACTAACCTGCGCCCTCACACGTACGCTCCCCCTAAACCGTTGTCGTACCCTCACATGGACCCTAAACCGTCCCCGTCCCCTAACCCTAACCCTATCCCGAACCCTTCCACGAAGCCTTCCCCTCACCCGTCCCCTAATCCTAACCCGTACGCTCACACTAACCCACACCCTCACACATTCGCTCCCCCTAAACCGTTGTCGTACCCTCACCTGGACCCTAAACCGTTCCCGTCCCCTAACCCTAACCCTAGCCCGAACCCTAAACCTAACCCTTCCCCGAAGCCTTCCCCTCACCCGTCCCCTAATCCTAACCCGTACGCTCACACTAACCCGCACCCTCACACGTACGCTCCCCCTAAACTGTTGTCGTACCCTCACCTGGACCCTAAACCGTCCCCGTCCCCTAACCCTCACCCTAGCCCGAACCCTAAACCTAACCCTTCCCCGAAGCCTTCCCCTCACCCGTCCCCTAACCCTAACCCGTACGCTCACACTAACCCACGCCCTCACACGTGTGCTCCCCCTAAACCGTTGTCGTACCCTCACCGGGACCCTAAACCGTCCCCATCCCCTAACCCTAACCCTAGCCCGAACCCTAACCCTAACCCTTCCCCGAAGCCTTCCCCTCACCCGTCCCCTAATCCTAACCCGTACGCTCACACTAACCTGCGCACTCACATTTACGCTCCGCCTAAACCGTTGTAGTACCCTCACCTGGACCCTAAACTGTCCCCATCCCCTAACCCTAACCCTAACCCGAACTCTAACCCTAACCCTTCCCCGAAGCCTTCCCCTCACCTGTCCCCTAATCCTAAACCGTACGCTCACACTAACCCATGCCCTCACACGTACCCTCCCCCTAAAGTGCTGTCTTACCTCAACTGGACCCTAAACCGTCCCCGTCCCCTAACCCTAACCCTAGCCCGAACCCTAACCCTTAGTCTTCCCCGAAGTCTTCCCCTCAACCGTCCCCTAATCCTAACCCGTACGCTCACACTAACCCGCGCCCTCACACGTACCCTCCCCTAAAGCGTTGTCGTACCATCACCTGGACCCTAAACCGTCCCCGTCCCCTAACCCTAACCCTAGCCCGAACCCTAACCCTAACACTTCCCCTAAGCCTTCCCCTCACCCGTCTCCTAATCCTAACCCGTACGCTCACACTAACCCGCGCCCTCACACGTACCCTTCCCGTAAAGCGTTGTCGTACCCTCACCTGGACCCTAAACCGTCCCCGTCCCCTCACCCCAACCCTAGCCCGAGCCCTAACCCTAACCCTTCCCCGAAGCCTTCCCCTCACCCGTCCCCTAATCCTAAACCGTACGCTCACACTAACCCGCGCCCTCACATGTACCCTCCCCCTAAAGCGCTGTCGTACCCTCAACTGGACCCTAAACCGTCCCCGTCCCCTATCCCTAACCTTAGCCCGAACCCTAACCCTAACACTTCCCAGAAGCCTTCCCCTCACCCGTCCCCTAATCCTAACCCGTACGTTCACACTAACCCGCGCCCTCACTTGTACGCTCCCCCTAAACCGTTGTCGTTCCCTCACCTGGACCCTAAACCGTCCCCGTCCCCTAACCCTAACCCTAGCCCGAACCTTAACCCTAACCCTTCCCCGAAGCCTTCCCCTCACCCGTCCCCTAATCCTAACCCGTACGCTCACACTAACCTGCGCACTCACATTTACGCTCCCCCTAAACCGTTGTAGTACACTCACCTGGGCCCTAAACCGTCCCCGTCCCCTAACCCTAACCCTAGCCCGAACCCTAACCCTAACCCTTCCCCGAAGCCTTCCCCTCACCCGTCCCCTAATCCTAAACCGTACGCTCACACTAACCCATGCCCTCACACGTACCCTCCCCCTAAAGCGCTGTCTTACACTCAACTGGACCGTAAACCGTCCCCGTCCCCTAACCCTAACCGTAGCCCGAACCCTAACCCTAACCCTTCCCCGAAGCCTTCCCCTCACCCGTCCCCTAATCCTAACCGGTACGCTCACACTAACCCGTGCCCTCACATGTACGCTCCCCCTAAACCGTTGTCGTACGCTCACCTGGACCCTAAACTGTCCCCGTCCCCGAACCCTAACCCTAGCCCGAACCCTAACCCTAACCCTTCCCCGAAGCCTTCCCCTCACCCGTCCCCTAATCCTAACCCGTAAGCTCACACTAACCCACGCCCTCACACGTACGCTCCCCCTAAACCATTGTCGTACCGTCACCTGGACCCTAAACCGTCCCCGTCCCCTAACCCTAACCCTAGCCCGAACCCTAACCCTAACCCTTCCCCGAAGCCTTCCCCTCACCCGTCCCCTAATCCTAAACCGTAGGCTCACACTAACCCACGCCCTCACACGTACCCTCCTCCTAAAGCGCTGTCTTACTCTCAACTGGACCCTAAACCGTCCCCGTCCCCTAACCCTAACCCTAGCCGAACCCTAACCCTAACCCTTCCCCGAAGCCTTCCCCTCACCCGTCCCCTAATCCTAACCCGTACGCTCACACTAACCCGCGCACTCACATTTACGCTCCCCCTAAAATGTTGTCGTACCCTCACCTGGACCCTAAATCATCCCCGTCCCCTAACCCTAACCCTAGCCCGAACCCTAACCCTAACCTTTCCACGAAGCCTTCCCCTCACCAGTCCCATAATCCTAACCCGTACGCTCATACTAACCCACACCCTCACACATTCACTCCCCCTAAAGCGTTGTCGTACCCTCACCTGGACCCTAAACCGTCCCCGTCCCCTAACCCTAACCCTAGCCCGAACCCTAACCCTAACCCTTCCCCGAAGCCTTCCCCTCACCCGTCCCCTAATCCTAACCCGTACACTCACACTAACCCGCGCCCTCACACGTACGCTCCCCCTAAACCATTGTCGTACCCTCACCTGAACCCTAAACCGTCCCCATCCACTAACCCTAACCCTAGCCCGAACCCTAAACCTAACACTTCCCCGAAGCCTTCCCCTTACCCGTTCCCTAATCGTAACCCGTACGCTCACACTAACCCGCGCCCTCACACGTACGCTCACCCTAAACTGTTGTCGTGCCCTCACCTGGACCCTAAACTGTCCCCATCCCCTAACCCTAACCCTAGCCCGAACTCTAACCCTAACCCTTCCCCAAAGCCTTCCCCTCACCCGTCCCCTAATTCTAAACCGTACGCTCACACTAACCCATGCCCTCACACGTACCCTCCCCCTAAAGCGCTGTCTTACCTCAACTGGACCCTAAACCGTCCCCGTCCCCTAACCCTAACCCTAGCCCGAACCCTAACCCTTAGTCTTCCCTGAAGTCTTCCCCTCAACCGTCCCCTAATCCTAACCCGTACGCTCACACTAACCCGCGCCCTCACACGTACCCTCCCCCTAAAGCGTTGTCGTACCATCACCTGGACCCTAAACCGTCCCCGTCCCCTAACCCTAACCCTAGCCCGAACCCTAACCCTAACACTTCCCCGAAGCCTTCCCCTCACCCGTCTCCTGATCCTAACCCGTACGCTCACACTAACCCGCGCCCTCACACGTACCCTTCCCGTAAAGCGTTGTCGTACCCTCACCTGGACCCTAAACCGTCCCCGCCCCCTCACCCCAACCTTAGCCCGAGCCCTAACCCTAACCCTTCCCCGAAGCCTTCCCCTCACCCGTCCCCTAATCCTAAACCGTACGCTCACACTAACCCGCGCCCTCACACGTACCCTCCCCCTAAAGCGCTGTCGTACCCTCAACTGGACCCTAAACCGTCCCAGTCCCCTATCCCTAACCTTAGCCCGAACCCTAACCCTAACACTTCCCAGAAGCCTTCCCCTCACCCGTCCCCTAATCCTAACCCGTACGTTCACACTAACCCGCGCCCTCACATGTACGCTCCCCCTAAACCGTTGTCGTTCCCTCACCTGGACCCTAAACCATCCCCGTCCCCTAACCCTAACCCTAGCCCGAACCTTAACCCTAACCCTTCCCCGAAGCCTTCCCCTCACCCGTCCCCTAATCCTAACCCGTACGCTCACACTAACCTGCGCACTCACATTTATGCTCCCCCTAAACCGTTGTAGTACACTCACCTGGACCCTAAACCGTCCCCGTCCCCTAACCCTAACCCTAGCCCGAACCCTAACCCTAACCCTTCCCCGAAGCCTTCCCCTCACCCGTCCCCTAATCCTAAACCGTACGCTCACACTAACCTGCGCCCTCACACGTACGCTCCCCCTAAACCGTTGTCGTACCCTCACATGGACCCTAAACTGTCCCCGTCCCCTAACCCTAACCGTAGCCCGAACCCTAAACCTTCCCTGAAGCCTTCCCCTCACCCGTCCCCTAATCCTAACCCGTACGCTCACACTAACCCGCGCCCTCACACGTACCCTCCCCGTAAAGCGTTGTCGTATCCTCACCTGGACCCTAAACCGTCCCCGTCACCTAAGCCTAACCCTAGCCCGAACCCTAACACTTCACCGAAGCTTTCCCCTCACCCGTCCCCTAATCCTAACCCGTACGCTCACACTAACACGTGCCCTCACATGTACGCTCCTCCTAAACCGTTGTCGTACCCTCAAATGGACCCTAAACCATCCCTGTCCCCTAACCCTAACCCTAGCACGAACCCTAACCCTAACCCTTCCCCGAAGCCTTCCCCTCACCCATCCCCTAATCCTAACCCGTATGCTCACACTAACCCGCGCCCACACACGTACGCTCCCCCGAAACCGTTGTGGTACCCTCACCTGGACCCTAAACCGTCCTCGTCCCCTAACCCTAACCCTAGCCCGAACCCTAACCCTAACACTTCCCCGAAGCCTTCCCCTCACCTGTCCCCTAATCCTAACCCGTACGCTCACACTAACCAGCGCCCTCACACGTACCCTCCCGCTAAAGCGCTGTCTTACTCTCAACTGGACTCTAAACTGTCCCCGTCCCCTAACGCTAACCCTAGCCCGAACCCTAACCCTAACCCTTCCCCGAAGCCTTCCCCTCACCCGTCCCCTAATCCTAAACCGTACGCTCACACTAACCCATGCCCTCACACGTACCCTCCCCCTAAAGCGGTGTCTTACACTCAACTGGACCCTAAACCGTCCCCGTCCCCTAACCCTAACCCTAGCCCGAACCCTAACCCTAACCCTTCCCCGAAGCCTTCCCCTCACCCGTCCTCTAATCCTAACCCGTACGCTCACACTAACGCGTGCCCTCACATGTACGCTCCCCCTAAACCGTTGTCGTACCCTCACCTGGACCCTAAACCGTCCCCGTCCCTTAACCCTAACCCTAGCCCGAACCCTAACCCTAACACTTCCCCGAAGCCTTCCCCTCACCTGTCCCCTAACCCTAACCCGTACGCTCACACTAACCCACGCCCTCACACGTATTCTCCCCCTAAACCGTTGTCGTGCCCTCACCAGGACCCTAAACCGTCCCGTTCCCCTAACCCTAACCCTAGTCCGAACCCTAACCCTAACCCTTCACCGAAGCATTCCCCTCACCCGTCCCCTAATCCTAACCCGTACGCTCACACTAACCCGCGCCCTCACACGTACGCTCCCCCTAAAGCGTTGTCGTACCCTCACCTGGACCTTAAACTGTCCCCGTCGCCTAAACCTAACCCTAGCCCGATTCCTAACCCTAACACTTCCCCGAAGCCTTCCCCTCACCCGTCCCCTAATCCTAACCCGTACGTTCACACTAACCCGGGCCCTCACACCTACGCTCCCCCTAAACCATTGTCGTACCCTCACCTGGACCCTAAACCGTCCCCGTCCCCTAACCCTAACCGTAGCCCGAACCCTAACCCTAACCCTTCCCCGAAGCCTTCCCCTCACCCGTCCCCTAATCCTAACCCGTACGCTCACACTAACCCGCGCCCTCACACGTACTCTCACCCTAAACTGTTGTCGTACCCTCACCTGGACCCTGAACCGTCCCCGTCCCCTAACCCTAACCCTAGCCCGAACCCTAACCCTAACCCTTCCCCGAAGCCTTCCCCTCACCCGTCCCATAATCCTAACCCGTACGCTCACACTAACCTGCGCCCTCACACGTACGCTCCCCCTAAACCGTTGTCGTACCCTCACATGGACCCTAAACCGTCCCCGTCCCCTAACCCTAACCCTATCCCGAACCCTTCCACGAAGCCTTCCCCTCACCCGTCCCCTAATCCTAACCCGTACGCTCACACTAACCCACACCCTCACACATTCGCTCCCCCTAAACCGTTGTCGTACCCTCACCTGGACCCTAAACCGTTCCCGTCCCCTAACCCTAACCCTAGCCCGAACCCTAAACCTAACCCTTCCCCGAAGCCTTCCCCTCACCCGTCCCCTAATCCTAACCCGTACGCTCACACTAACCCGCGCCCTCACACGTACGCTCCCCCTAAACTGTTGTCGTACCCTCACCTGGACCCTAAACCGTCCCCGTCCCCTAACCCTCACCCTAGCCCGAACCCTAACCCTAACCCTTCCCCGAAGCCTTCCCCTCACCCGTCCCCTAACCCTAACCCGTACGCTCACACTAACCCGCGCCCTCACACGTGTGCTCCCCCTAAACCGTTGTCGTACCCTCACCGGGACCCTAAACCGTCCCCGTCCCCTAACCCTCACCCTAGCCTGAACCCTAACCCTAACCCTTCCCCGAAGCCTTCCCCTCACCCGTCCCCTAATCCTAACCCGTACGCTCACACTAACCTGCGCACTCACATTTACGCTCCGCCTAAACCGTTGTAGTACCCTCACCTGGACCCTAAACTGTCCCCATCCCCTAACCCTAACCCTAGCCCGAACTCTAACCCTAACGCTTCCCCGAAGCCTTCCCCTCACCCGTCCCCTAATCCTAAACCGTACGCTCACACTAACCCATGCCCTCACACGTACCCTCCACCTAAAGCGCTGTCTTACCTCAACTGGACCCTAAACCGTCCCCGTCCCCTAACCCTAACCCTAGCCCGAACCCTAACCCTTAGTCTTCCCCGAAGTCTTCCCCTCAACCGTCCCCTAATCCTAACCTGTACGCTCACACTAACCCGCGCCCTCACACGTACCCTCCCCTAAAGCGTTGTCGTACCATCACCTGGACCCTAAACCGTCCCCGTCCCCTAACCCTAACCCTAGCCCGAACCCTAACCCTAACACTTCCCCGAAGCCTTCCCCTCACCCGTCTCTTAATTCTAACCCGTACGCTCACACTAACCCGCGCCCTCACACGTACCCTTCCCGTAAAGCGTTGTCGTACCCTCACCTGGACCCTAAACCG
Source organism: Leucopleurus acutus (assembly GCF_964270905.1). Lineage (NCBI taxonomy): Eukaryota > Metazoa > Chordata > Mammalia > Artiodactyla > Delphinidae > Leucopleurus > Leucopleurus acutus. The sequence continues at coordinate 137,734 of NW_028139045.1, read as the reverse complement.
TCCCCGTCCCCTCACCCCAACCCTAGCCCGAGCCCTAACCCTAACCCTTCCCCGAAGCCTTCCCCTCACCCGTCCCCTAATCCTAAACCGTACGGTCACACTAACCCGCGCTCTCACATGTACCCTCCCCCTAAAGCGCTGTCGTACCCTCAACTGGACCCTAAACCGTCCCCGTCCCCTATCCCTAACCTTAGCCCGAACCCTAACCCTAACACTTCCCAGAAGCCTTCCCCTCACCCGTCCCCTAATCCTAACCCGTACGTTCACACTAACCCGCGCCCTCACTTGTACGCTCCCCCTAAACCGTTGTCGTTCCCTCACCTGGACCCTAAACCGTCCCCGTCCCCTAACCCTAACCCTAGCCCGAACCTTAACCCTAACACTTCCCCGAAGCCTTCCCCTCACCCGTCCCCTAATCCTAACCCGTACGCTCACACTAACCTGCGCACTCACATTTACGCTCCCCCTAAACCGTTGTAGTACACTCACCTGGACCTTAAACCGTCCCCGTCCCCTAACCCTAACCCTAGCCCGAACCCTAACCCTAACCCTTCCCCGAAGCCTTCCCCTCACCCGTCCCCTAATCCTAAACCGTACGCTCACACTAACCCATGCCCTCACACGTACCCTCCCCCTAAAGCGCTGTCTTACACTCAACTGGACCGTAAACCGTCCCCGTCCCCTAACCCTAACCGTAGCCCGAACCCTAACCCTAACCCTTACCCGAAGCCTTCCCCTCACCTGTCCCCTAATCCTAACCGGTACGCTCACACTAACCCGTGCCCTCACATGTACGCTCCCCCTAAACCGTTGTCGTACGCTCACCTGGACCCTAAACTGTCCCCGTCCCCGAACCCTAACCCTAGCCCGAACCGTAAAGCTAACCCTTCCCCGAAGCCTTCCCCTCACCCGTCCCCTAATCCTAACCCGTACGCTCACACTAACCCACGCCCTCACACGTACGCTCCCCCTAAACCATTGTCGTACCGTCACCTGGACCCTAAACCGTCCCCGTCCCCTAACCCTAACCCTAGCCCGAACCCTAACCCTAACCCTTCCCCGAAGCCTTCCCCTCACCCGTCCCCTAATCTTAACCCGTACGCTCACACTAACTCGCGCCCTCACACATTCGCTCCCCCTAAAGCGTTGTCGTACCCTCACCTGGACCCTAAACCGTCCCCGTCCCCTAACCCTAAGCCTAGCCCGAACCCTAACCCTAACCCTTCCCTGAAGCCTTCCCCTCACCCGTCCCCTAATCCTAACCCGTACGCTCACACTAACCCGCGCCCTCACACGTACCCTCCCCGTAAAGCGTTGTAGTATCCTCACCTGGACCCTATACCGTCCCCGTCACCTAAGCCTAACCCTAGCCCGAACCCTAACACTTCCCCGAAGCTTTCCCCTCACCCGTCCCCTAATCCTAAACCGTACGCTCACACTAACCCGCACCCTCACACGTACCCTCCCCCTAAAGCGCTGTCGTACCCTCAACTGGACCCTAAACCGTCCCCGTCCCCTAACCCTAACCCTAGCCCGAACCCTAACCCTAACACTTCCCAGAAGCCTTCCCCTCACCCGTCCCCTAATCCTAACCCGTACGCTCACACTAACACGTGCCCTCACATGTACTCTCCCCCTAAACCGTTGTCGTACACTCAACTGGACCCTAAACCGTCCCCGTCCCCTAAACCTAACCCTAGCCCGAACCCTAACCCTAACACTTCCCCGAAGCCTTCCCCTCACCCGTCCCCTAATCCTAACCCGTACGCTCACACTATCCCGGGCCCTCACGCGTACGCTACCCCTAAACCGTTGTCGTACCCTCACCTGGACCCTAAACCATCCCTGTCCCCTAACCCTAACCGTAGCCCGAACCCTAACCCTAACCCTTCCCCGAAGCCTTCCCCTCACCCGTCCCCTAATCCTAACCCGTATGCTCACACTAACCCGCGCCCACACACGTATGCTCCCCCTAAACCGTTGTGGTACCCTCACCTGGACCCTAAACCGTCCCCGTCCCCTAAACCTAACCCTAGCCCGAACCCTAACCCTAACACTTCCCCGAAGCCTTCCCCTCACCCGTCCCCTAATCCTAACCCGTACGCTCACACTAACCAGCGCCCTCACATGTACGCTCCCCCTAAAGCGTTGTCGTACCCTCACCTGCAACCTAAACTGTCCCTGTCCCCTAACGCTAACCCTAGCCCGAACCCTAACCCTAACCCTTCCCCGAAGCCTTCCCCTCACCCGTCCCTTAATCCTAACCCGTACGCTCACACTAACCCGCACCCTCACACGTAAGCTCCCCCTAAACTGTTGTCGTACCCTCACCTGGACCCTAAACCGTCCCCGTCCCCTAACCCTAACCCTAGCCCGAACCCTAACCCTAACCCTTCCCCGAAGCCTTCCCCTCACCCGTCCCCTAACCCTAAACCGTACGCTCATACTAACCCGCGCCCTCACACGTGTGCTCCCCCTAAACCGTTGTCGTACCCTCACCGGGACCCTAAACCGTCCCCGTACCCTAACCCTAACCCTAGCCCGAACCCTAAACCTAACCCTTCCCCGAAGCCTTCCCCTCACCCGTCCCCTAATCCTAACCCGTACGCTCACACTAACCTGCGCACTCACATTTACGCTCCCCCTAAACCGTTGTAGTACCCTCACCTGGACCCTAAACCGTCCCTGTCCCCTAACCCTAACCCTAGCCCGAACCCTAACCCTAACCCTTCCCCGAAGCCTTCCCCTCACCCGTCCCCTAATCCTAAACCGTACGCTCACACTAACCCTTGCCCTCACACGTACCCTCCCCCTAAAGCGCTGTCTTACACTCAACTGGACCCTAAACCGTCCCTGACCCCTAACCCTAACCCTAGCCCGAACCCTAACCCTAACCCTTCCCCGAAGCCTTCCCCTCACCCGTCCTCTAATCCTAACCCGTACGCTCACACTAACCCGTGCCCTCACATGTACGCTCCCCCTAAAACGTTGTCGTACCCTCACCTGGACCCTAAACCGTCCCCGTCCCCTAACCCTAACCCTAGCCCGAACCCTAACCCTAACACTTCCCCGAAGCCTTCCCCTCACCTGTCCCCTAACCCTAACCCGTACGCTCACACTAACCCGCGCCCTCACACGTATTCTCCCCCTAAACCGTTGTCGTACCCTCACCTGGACCCTAAACCGTCCCCTTCCCCTAACCCTAACCCTAGCCCGAACCCTAACCCTAACCCTTCCCCGAAGCCTTCCCCTCACCCGTCCCCTAATCCTAACCGTACGCTCACACTAACCGCGCCCTCACATGTACGCTCCCCCTAAAACGTTGTCGTACCCTCACCTGCAACCTAAACTGTCCCTGTCCCCTAACGCTATCCCTAGCCCGAACCCTAACCCTAACCCTTCCCCGAAGCCTTCCCCTCACACGTCCCCTAATCCTAAACCGTAGGCTCACACTAAACCGCGCCCTCACACGTACCCTCCTCCTAAAGCGCTGTCTTACTCTCAACTGGACCCTAAACCGTCCCCGTCCCCTAACCCTAACCCTAGCCGAACCCTAACCCTAACCCTTCCCCGAAGCCTTCCCCTCACCCGTCCCCTAATCCAAACCCGTACGCTCACACTAACCCGCGCACTCACATTTATTCTCCCCCTAAAATGTTGTCGTACCCTCACCTGGACCCTAAATCGTCCCCGTCCCCTAACCCTAACCCTAGCCCGAACCCTAACCCTAACCTTTCCACGAAGCCTTCCCCTCACCAGTCCCATAATCCTAACCCGTACGCTCATACTAACCCGCACCCTCACACATTCGCTCCCCCTAAAGCGTTGTCTTACCCACACCTGTACCCTAAATCGTCCCCGTCCCCTAACCCTAACCCTAGCCCGAACCCTAACCCTAACCCTTCCCCGAAGCCTTCCCCTCACCCGTCCCCTAATCCTAACCCGTACGCTCACACTAACCCGCGCCCTCACACGTACGCTCCCCCTAAACCATTGTCGTACCCTCACCTGAACCCTAAACCGTCCCCGTCACCTAACCCTAACCCTAGCCCGAACCCTAAACCTAACCCTTCCCCGAAGCCTTCCCCTCACCCGTCCCCTAATCGTAACCCGTACACTCACACTAACCCGCGCCCTCACACCTACGCTCACCCTAAACTGTTGTCGTACCCTCTCCTGGACCCTAAACCGTCCCCATCCCGTAACCCTAACCCCAGCCCGAACCCTAACCGTAACCCTTTCCCGAAGCCTTCCCCTCACCCGTCCCCTAATCCTAACCCGTACGCTCACACTAACCTGCACCCTCACACGTACGCTCCCCCTAAACCGTTGTCGTACCCTCACCTGGACCCTAAACCGTCCCCATCCCCTAACCCTAACCCTAGCCCGAACCCTAACCCTAACACTTCCCCGAAGCCTTCCCCTCACCTGTCCCCTAACCCTAACTCGTACGCTCACACTAACCCGCGCCCTCACACGTATTCTCCCCCTAAACCGTTGTCGTACCCTCAACTGGACCCTAAACCGTCCCCTTCCCCTAACCCTCACCCTAGTCCGAACCCTAACCTTAACCCTTCCCCGAAGCATTCCCCTCACCCGTCCCCTAATCCTAACCCGTACGCTCACACTAACCCGTGCCCTCACACGTACGCTCCCCCTAAAGCGTTGTCGTACTCTCACCTGGACCCTAAACCGTCCCCGTCCCCTAACCCTAACCCTAGCCCGAACCCTAACCCTAACACTTCCCCGAAGCCTTCCCCTCACCCGTCCCCTAATCCTAAACCGTACGCTCACACTAACTCGCGCCCTCACACGTACGCTCCCCCTAAACCGTTGTCGTACCCTCACCTGGACCCTAAATCGTCCCCGTCCCCTAAACCTAACCCTAGCCCGAACCCTAACCCTAACCTTTCCACGAAGCCTTTCCCTCACCCGTCCCATAATCTTAACCCGTACGCTCATACTAACCCGCACCCTCACAGATTCGCTCCCCCTAAAGCGTTGTCGTAACCTCACCTGGACCCTAAACCGTCCCCGTCCCCTAACCCTAATCCTAGCCCGAACCCTAACCCTAACACTTCCCCGAAGCCTTCCCCTCACCCGTCCCCTAATCCTAACCCGTACGCTCACACTAACCCGCGCCCTCACACGTATTCTCCCCCTAAACCGTTGTCGTACCCTCACCTGGACACTAAACCGTCCCCGTACCCTAACCCTAACCCTAGCCCGAACCCTAACCCTAACCCTTCCCCGAAGCCTTCCCCTCACCCGTCCCCTAATCCTAAACCGTACGCTCACACTAACCCATGCCCTCACACGTACCCTCCCCCTAAAGCGCTGTCTTACACTCAACTGGACCCTAAACCGTCCCCGTCCCCTAACCCTAACCGTAGCCCGAACCCTAACCCTAACCCTTCCCCGAAGCCTTCCCCTCACCCGTCCCCTAATCCTAACCGGTACGCTCACACTAACCCGTGCCCTCACATGTACGCTCCCCCTAAACCGTTGTCGTACGCTCAACTGGACCCTAAACTGTCCCCGTCCCCGAAACCTAACCCTAGCCCGAACCGTAAAGCTAACCCTTCCCCGAAGCCTTCCCCTCACCCGTCCCCTAATCCTAACCCGTACGCTCACACTAACCCACGCCCTCACACGTACGCTCCCCCTAAACCATTGTCGTACCGTCACCTGGACCCTAAATCGTCCCCGTCCCCTAACCCTAACCCTAGCCCGAACCCTAACCCTAACCTTTCCACGAAGCCTTCCCCTCACCAGTCCCATAATCCTAACCCGTACGCTCATACTAACCCGCACCCTCACACATTCGCTCCCCCTAAAGCGTTGTCGTACCCTCACCTGGACCCTAAACCGTCCCCGTCCCCTAACCCTAACCCTAGCCCGAACCCTAACCCTAACCCTTCCCCGAAGCCTTCCCCTCACCCGTCCCCTAATCCTAACCCGTACACTCACACTAACCCGCGCCCTCACACGTACGCTCCCCCTAAACCATTGTCGTACCCTCACCTGAACCCTAAACCGTCCCCATTCCCTAACCCTAACCCTAGCCTGAACCCTAAACCTAACACTTCCCCGAAGCCTTCCCCTTACCCGTTCCCTAATCGTAACCCGTACGCTCACACTAACCCGCGCCCTCACACGTACGCTCACCCTAAACTGTTGTCGTACCCTCACCTGGACCCTAAACCGTCCCCATCCCCTAACCCTAACCCTAGCCCGAACCCTAACCCTAACACTTTCCCGAAGCCTTCCCCTCACCCGTCCCCTAATCCTAACCCGTACGCTCACACTAACCTGCGCCCTCACACGTACGCGCCCCCTAAACCGTTGTCGTACCCTCACCTGGACCCTAAATCGTCCCCGTCCCCTAACCCTAACCCTAGCCCGAACCCTAACACTAACATTTCCACGAAGCCTTCCCCTCACCCGTCCCATAATCCTAACCCGTACGCTCATACTAACCCGCACCCTCACACATTCGCTCCCCCTAAAGCGTTGTCGTACCCTCACCTGGACCCTAAACCGTCCCCGTCCCCTAACCCTAACCCTAGCCCGAACCCTAACCCTAACCCTTCCCTGAAGCCTTCCCCTCACCCGTCCCCTAATCCTAACCCGTACGCTCACACTAACCCGTGCCCTCACACGTACCCTCCCCGTAAAGCGTTGTCGTATCCTCACCTGGACCCTATACCGTCCCCGTCACCTAAGCGTAACCCTAGCCCGAACCCTAACACTTCCCCGAAGCTTTCCCCTCACCCGTCCCCTAATCCTAAACCGTACGCTCACACTAACCCGCACCCTCACACGTACCCTCCCCCTAAAGCGCTGTCGTACCCTCAACTGGACCCTAAACCGTCCCCGTCCCCTAACCCTAACCCTAGCCCGAACCCTAACCCTAACACTTCCCAGAAGCCTTCCCCTCACCCGTCCCCTAATCCTAACCCGTACGCTCACACTAACACGTGCCCTCACATGTACTCTCCCCCTAAACCGTTGTCGTACACTCAACTGGACCCTAAACCGTCCCCGTCCCCTAAACCTAACCCTAGCCCGAACCCTAACCCTAACACTTCCCCGAAGCCTTCCCCTCACCCGTCCCCTAATCCTAACCCGTACGCTCACACTATCCCGGGCCCTCACGCGTACGCTACCCCTAAACCGTTGTCGTACCCTCACCTGGACCCTAAACCATCCCTGTCCCCTAACCCTAACCGTAGCCCGAACCCTAACCCTAACCCTTCCCCGAAGCCTTCCCCTCACCCGTCCCCTAATCCTAACCCGTATGCTCACACTAACCCACGCCCACACACGTATGCTCCCCCTAAACCGTTGTGGTACCCTCACCTGGACCCTAAACCGTCCCCGTCCCCTAAACCTAACCCTAGCCCGAACCCTAACCCTAACACTTACCCGAAGCCTTCCCCTCACCCGTCCCCTAATCCTAACCCGTACGCTAACACTAACCAGCGCCCTCACATGTACGCTCCCCCTAAAGCGTTGTCGTACCCTCACCTGCAACCTAAACTGTCCCTGTCCCCTAACGCTAACCCTAGCCCGAACCCTAACCCTAACCCTTCCCCGAAGCCTTCCCCTCACCCGTCCCTTAATCCTAACCCGTACGCTCACACTAACCCGCACCCTCACACGTAAGCTCCCCCTAAACTGTTGTCGTACCCTCACCTGGACCCTAAACCGTCCCCGTCCCCTAACCCTAACCCTAGCCCGAACCCTAACCCTAACCCTTCCCCGAAGCCTTCCCCTCACCCGTCCCCTAACCCTAACCCGTACGCTCATACTAACCCGCGCCCTCACACGTGTGCTCCCCCTAAACCGTTGTCGTACCCTCACCGGGACCCTAAACCGTCCCCGTCCCCTAACCCTAACCCTAGCCCGAACCCTAAACCTAACCCTTCCCCGAAGCCTTCCCCTCACCCGTCCCCTAATCCTAACCCGTACGCTCACACTAACCTGCGCACTCACATTTACGCTCCCCCTAAACCGTTGTAGTACCCTCACCTGGACCCTAAACCGTCCCTGTCCCCTAACCCTAACCCTAGCCCGAACCCTAACCCTAACACTTCCCCGAAGCCTTCCCCTCACCCGTCCCCTAATCCTAAACCGTACGCTCACACTAACCCTTGCCCTCACACGTACCCTCCCCCTAAAGCGCTGTCTTACACTCAACTGGACCCTAAACCGTCCCTGTCCCCTAACCCTAACCCTAGCCCGAACCCTAACCCTAACACTTCCCCGAAGCCTTCCCCTCACCCGTCCCCTAATCCTAACCCGTACGCTCACACTAACTCGCGCCCTCACACGTACGCTCCCCCTAAACCGTTGTCGTACCCTCACCTGGACCCTAAATCGTCCCCGTCCCCTAAACCTAACCCTAGCCCAAACCCTAACCCTAAACTTTCCACGAAGCCTTTCCCTCACCCGTCCCATAATCCTAACCCGTACGCTCATACTAACCCGCACCCTCACAGATTCGCTCCCCCTAAAGCGTTGTCGTACCCTCACCTGGACCCTAAACCGTCCCCGTCCCCTAACCCTAACCCTAGCCCGAACCCTAACCCTAAACCTTCCCCGAAGCCTTCCCCTCACCCGTCCCCTAATCCTAACCCGTACGCTCACACTAACCCGCGCACTCACATTTACGCTCCCCCTAAACCGTTGTAGTACCCTCACCTGGACCCTAAACCGTCCCCGTCCCCTAACCCTAACCCTAGCCCGAACCCTAACCCTAACCCTTCCCCGAAGCCTTCCCCTCACCCGTCCCCTAATCCTAACCCGTAAGCTCACACTAACCCGCGCACTCACATTTACGCTCCCCCTAAACCGTTGTAGTACCCTCACCTGGACCCTAAACCGTCCCCATCCCCTAACCCTAACCCTAGCCCGAACCCTAACCCTAACCATTCCCCAAAGCCTTCCCCTCACCCGTCCCCTAATCCTAAACCGTACGCTCACACTAAACCACGTCCTCACACGTACGCTCCCCCTAAACCGTTGTCGTACCCTCACCTGAACCCTAAACCATCCCTGTCCCCTAACCCTAACCCCAGCCTGAACCCTAACCCTAACCATTCCCCGAAGTCTTCCCCTCACCCGTCCCCTAATCCTAACCCGTAAACTCACACTAACAAGCGCCCACACACGTACGCTCCCCTAAACCGTTGTCGTACCCTCACCTGGACCCTAAACCGTCCCCGTCCCCTAACCCTAACCCTAGCCCGAACCCTAACCCTTAGTCTTCCCCGAAGTCTTCCCCTCAACCGTCCCCTAATCCTAACCCGTACGCTAACACTAACCCGCGCCCTCACACGTACCCTCCCCCTAAAGCGTTGTCGTACCATCACCTGGACCCTAAACCGTCCCCGTCCCCTAACCCTAAACCTAGCCCGAACCCTAACCCTAACACTTCCCCGAAGCCTTCCCCTCACCCGTCTCCTAATCCTAACCCGTACGCTCACACTAACCCGCGCCCTCACACGTACCCTTCCCGTAAAGCGTTGTCGTACCCTCACCTGGACCCTAAACCGTCCCCGTCCCCTCACCCCAACCTTAGCCCGAGCCCTAACCCTAACCCTTCCCCGAAGCCTTCCCCTCACCCGTCCCCTAATCCTAAACCGTACGCTCACACTAACCCGCGCCCTCACACGTACCCTCCCCCTAAAGCGCTGTCGTACCCTCACCTGGACCCTAAACCGTCCCCGTCCCCTAACCCTAACCCTAGCCCGAACCTTAACCCTAACCCTTCCCCGAAGCCTTCCCCTCACCCGTCCCCTAATCCTAACCCGTACGCTCACACTAACCTGCGCACTCACATTTACGCTCCCCCTAAACCGTTGTAGTACACTCACCTGGACCCTAAACCGTCCCCGTCCCCTAACCCTAACCCTAGCCCGAACCCTAACCCTAACCCTTCCCCGAAGCCTTCCCCTCACCCGTCCCCTAATCCTAAACCGTACGCTCACACTAACCCATGCCCTCACACGTACCCTCCCCCTAAAGCGCTGTCTTACACTCAACTGGACCCTAAACCGTCCCCGTCCCCTAACCCTAACCGTAGCCCGAACCCTAACCCTAACCCTTCCCCGAAGCCTTCCCCTCACCCGTCCCCTAATCCTAACCGGTACGCTCACACTAACCCGTGCCCTCACATGTACGCTCCCCCTAAACCGTTGTCGTACGCTCAACTGGACCCTAAACTGTCCCCGTCCCCGAAACCTAACCCTAGCCCGAACCGTAAAGCTAACCCTTCCCCGAAGCCTTCCCCTCACCCGTCCCCTAATCCTAACCCGTACGCTCACACTAACCCACGCCCTCACACGTACGCTCCCCCTAAACCATTGTCGTACCGTCACCTGGACCCTAAATCGTCCCCGTCCCCTAACCCTAACCCTAGCCCGAACCCTAACCCTAACCTTTCCACAAAGCCTTCCCCTCACCAGTCCCATAATCCTAACCCGTACGCTCATACTAACCCGCACCCTCACACATTCGCTCCCCCTAAAGCGTTGTCGTACCCTCACCTGGACCCTAAACCGTCCCCGTCCCCTAACCCTAACCCTAGCCCGAACCCTAACCCTAACCCTTCCCCGAAGCCTTCCCCTCACCCGTCCCCTAATCCTAACCCGTACACTCACACTAACCCGCACCCTCACACGTACGCTCCCCCTAAACCATTGTCGTACCCTCACCTGAACCCTAAACCGTCCCCATTCCCTAACCCTAACCCTAGCCTGAACCCTAAACCTAACACTTCCCCGAAGCCTTCCCCTTACCCGTTCCCTAATCGTAACCCGTACGCTCACACTAACCCGCGCCCTCACACGTACGCTCACCCTAAACTGTTGTCGTACCCTCACCTGGACCCTAAACCGTCCCCATCCCCTAACCCTAACCCTAGCCCGAACCCTAACCCTAACCCTTTCCCGAAGCCTTCCCCTCACCCGTCCCCTAATCCTAACCCGTACGCTCACACTAACCTGCGCCCTCACACGTACGCGCCCCCTAAACCGTTGTCGTACCCTCACCTGGACCCTAAATCGTCCCCGTCCCCTAAAGCTAACCCTAGCCCGAACCCTAACACTAACATTTCCACGAAGCCTTCCCCTCACCCGTCCCATAATCCTAACCCGTACGCTCATACTAACCCGCACCCTCACACATTCGCTCCCCCTAAAGCGTTGTCGTACCCTCACCTGGACCCTAAACCGTCCCCGTCCCCTAACCCTAACCCTAGCCCGAACCCTAACCCTAACCCTTCCCTGAAGCCTTCCCCTCACCCGTCCCCTAATCCTAACCCGTACGCTCACACTAACCCGCGCCCTCACACGTACCCTCCCCGTAAAGCGTTGTCGTATCCTCACCTGGACCCTATACCGTCCCCGTCACCTAAGCGTAACCCTAGCCCGAACCCTAACACTTCCCCGAAGCTTTCCCCTCACCCGTCCCCTAATCCTAAACCGTACGCTCACACTAACCCGCACCCTCACACGTACCCTCCCCCTAAAGCGCTGTCGTACCCTCAACTGGACCCTAAACCGTCCCCGTCCCCTAACCCTAACCCTAGCCCGAACCCTAACCCTAACACTTCCCAGAAGCCTTCCCCTCACCCGTCCCCTAATCCTAACCCGTACGCTCACACTAACACGTGCCCTCACATGTACTCTCCCCCTAAACCGTTGTCGTACACTCAACTGGACCCTAAACCGTCCCCATCCCCTAAACCTAACCCTAGCCCGAACCCTAACCCTAACACTTCCCCGAAGCCTTCCCCTCACCCGTCCCCTAATCCTAACCCGTACGCTCACACTATCCCGGGCCCTCACGCGTACGCTACCCCTAAACCGTTGTAGTACCCTCACCTGGACCCTAAACCATCCCTGTCCCCTAACCCTAACCGTAGCCCGAACCCTAACCCTAACCCTTCCCCGAAGCCTTCCCCTCACCCGTCCCCTAATCCTAACCCGTATGCTCACACTAACCCACGCCCACACACGTATGCTCCCCCTAAACCGTTGTGGTACCCTCACCTGGACCCTAAACCGTCCCCGTCCCCTAAACCTAACCCTAGCCCGAACCCTAACCCTAACACTTACCCGAAGCCTTCCCCTCACCCGTCCCCTAATCCTAACCCGTACGCTAACACTAACCAGCGCCCTCACATGTACGCTCCCCCTAAAGCGTTGTCGTACCCTCACCTGCAACCTAAACTGTCCCTGTCCCCTAACGCTAACCCTAGCCCGAACCCTAACCCTAACCCTTCCCCGAAGCCTTCCCCTCACCCGTCCCTTAATCCTAACCCGTACGCTCACACTAACCCGCACCCTCACACGTAAGCTCCCCCTAAACTGTTGTCGTACCCTCACCTGGACCCTAAACCGTCCCCGTCCCCTAACCCTAACCCTAGCCCGAACCCTAACCATAACCCTTCCCCGAAGCCTTCCCCTCACCCGTCCCCTAACCCTAACCCGTACGCTCATACTAACCCGCGCCCTCACACGTGTGCTCCCCCTAAACCGTTGTCGTACCCTCACCGGGACCCTAAACCGTCCCCGTCCCCTAACCCTAACCCTAGCCCAAACCCTAAACCTAACCCTTCCCCGAAGCCTTCCCCTCACCCGTCCCCTAATCCTAACCCGTACGCTCACACTAACCTGCGCACTCACATTTACGCTCCCCCTAAACCGTTGTAGTACCCTCACCTGGACCCTAAACCGTCCCTGTCCCCTAACCCTAACCCTAGCCCGAACCCTAACCCTAACACTTCCCCGAAGCCTTCCCCTCACCCGTCCCCTAATCCTAAACCGTACGCTCACACTAACCCTTGCCCTCACACGTACCCTCCCCCTAAAGCGCTGTCTTACACTCAACTGGACCCTAAACCGTCCCTGTCCCCTAACCCTAACCGTAGCCCGAACCCTAACCCTAACCCTTCCCCGAAGCCTTCCCCTCACCCGTCCCCTAATCCTAACCCGTACGCTCACACTAACCCGCGCACTCACATTTATGCTCCACCTAAAATGTTGTCGTACCCTCACCTGGACCCTAAACCGTCCCCGTCCCCTAACCCTAACCCTAGCCCGAACCCTAACCCTAACACTTCCCCGAAGCCTTCCCCTCACCTGTCCCCTAACCCTAACCCGTACGCTCACACTAACCCGCGCCCTCACACGTATTCTCCCCCTAAACCGTTGTCGTACCCTCAACTGGACCCTAAACCGTCCCCTTCCCCTAACCCTAACCCTAGTCCGAACCCTAACCTTAACCCTTCCCCGAAGCATTCCCCTCACCCGTCCCCTAATCCTAACCCGTACGCTCACACTAACCCGCGCCCTCACACGTACGCTCCCCCTAAAGCATTGTCGTACTCTCACCTGGACCCTAAACCGTCCCCGTCCCCTAACCCTAACCCTAGCCCGAACCCTAACCCTAACACTTCCCCGAAGCCTTCCCCTCACCCGTCCCCTAATCCTAACCCGTACGCTCACACTAACTCGCGCCCTCACACGTACGCTCCCCCTAAACCGTTGTCGTACCCTCACCTGGACCCTAAATCGTCCCCGTCCCCTAAACCTAACCCTAGCCCGAACCCTAACCCTAAACTTTCCACGAAGCCTTTCCCTCACCCGTCCCATAATCCTAACCCGTACGCTCATACTAACCCGCACCCTCACAGATTCGCTCCCCCTAAAGCGTTGTCGTACCCTCACCTGGACCCTAAACCGTCCCCGTCCCCTAACCCTAACCCTAGCCCGAACCCTAACCCTAACCCTTCCCCGAAGCCTTCCCCTCACCCGTCCCCTAATCCTAACCCGTACGCTCACACTAACCCGCGCACTCACATTTACGCTCCCCCTAAACCGTTGTAGTACCCTCACCTGGACCCTAAACCGTCCCCGTCCCCTAACCCTAACCCTAGCCCGAACCCTAACCCTAACCCTTCCCCAAAGCCTTCCCCTCACCCGTCCCCTAATCCTAAACCGTACGCTCACACTAAACCACGTCCTCACACGTACGCTCCCCCTAAACCGTTGTCGTACCCTCACCTGAACCCTAAACCATCCCCGTCCCCTAACACTAACCCTAGCCCGAACCCTAACCCTAACCCTTCCCTGAAGCCTTCCCCTCACCCGTCCCCTAATGCTAACCTGTACGCTCACACTAACCTACGCCCTCACACGTACGCTCCCCCTAAACCATATTCGTACCCTCACCTGGACCCTAAACCGTCCCCGTCCCCTAACCCTAACCCTAGCCCTAACCCTAAACCCAACACTTCCCCAATGCCTTCCCCTCACCCGTCCCCTAATCCTAACCCATACGCTCACACTCACCCGCGCCCTCACACGTACGCTCCCCCTAAACGGTTGTCGTACCCTCACCTGGATCCTAAACCGTCCCCGTCCCCTAACCCTAACCCTAGCCCGAACCCTAACCCTAACACTTCCCCGAAGCCTTCCCCTCACCCGTCCCCTAATCCTAACCCGTACGCTCACACTAACCCATGCTCTCACACGTACGCTCCCCCTAAACCGTTGTCTACCCTCACCTGGACCCTAAACCGTCCCCACCCTAACCCTAACCCTAGCCCAAACCCTAACCCTAACCCTTCCCCGAAGCCTTCCCCTCACCCACCCCTAATCCTAACCCGTACGCTCACACTAACTCACGCCCTCACATGTACGCTCCCCCTAAAGCGTTGTCGTACCCTCACATAGACCCTAAACTGTCCCCGTCCCCTAACCCTAACCCTAGCCTGAACCCTAACCCTAACCCTTCCCCGAAGCCTTCCCCTCACCCGTCCCCTAATCCTAACCCGTACGCTCACACTAACACGCACCCTCACACGTTCGCTCCCCCTAAACCGCTGACGTACCCTCACCTGGGCCCTAAACCGTCCCCGTCCCCTAACCCTAACCCTAGCCCGAACCCTAACCCTAACACTTCCCCGAAGCCTTCCCCTCACCCGTCCCCTAATCCTAACAAGTATGCTCACACTAACTCGCGCCCTCACACGTACGCTCCCCCTAAACCATTGTCGTACCCTCTCCTGGACCCTAAACCGTCCACGTCCCCTAGCCCTAACCCTAGCCCGAACCCTAACCCTAACCCTTCCCCAAAGCCTTCCCCAAACCCGTCCCCTAATCCTAACCCGTACGCTCACACTAACCCGCGCCCTTACACTTATTCTCCCCCTAAACCGTTGTCGTACACACACCTGGACCCTAAACCGTCCCCTTCCCCTAACCCTAACCCTAGCCCGAACCCTAACCCTAACCCTTCCCCGAAGCCTTCCCCTCACCCGTCCCCTATTCCTAACCCGTACGCTCACACTAACCTGCGCCCTCACACGTACGCTCCCCCTAAACCGTTGTCATACCTTCACCTGGACCCTAAACCGTCCCCGTCCCCTAACCCTAACCCTAGCCCGAACCCTATCCCTAACCCTTCCCTGAAGCCTACCCCTCACCCGTCCCCTAAGCCTAAACCATACGCTCACACTAACCCGCGCCCTCACACGTAAGCTCCCCCTAAAGTGCTGTCGTACCCTCAACTGGACCCGAAACCGTCCCCATTCCCTAACCCTAACCCTAGCCCGAACCCTAAACCTAACACTTCCCCGAAGCCTTCCCCTTACCCGTTCCCTAATCGTAACCCGTACGCTCACACTAACCCGCGCCCTCACACGTACGCTCACCCTAAACTGTTGTCGTACCCTCACCTGGACCGTAAACCGTCCCCATCCCCTAACCCTAACCCTAGCCCGAACCCTAACCCTAACCCTTTCCCGAAGCCTTCCCCTCACCCGTCCCCTAATCCTAACCCGTACGCTCACACTAACCTGCGCCCTCACACGTACGCTCCCCCTAAACCGTTGTCGTACCCTCACCTGGACCCTAAATCGTCCCCGTCCCCTAACCCTAACCCTAGCCCGAACCCTAACACTAACATTTCCACGAAGCCTTCCCCTCACCCGTCCCATAATCCTAACCCGTACGCTCATACTAACCCGCACCCTCACACATTCGCTCCCCCTAAAGCGTTGTCGTACCCTCACCTGGACCCTAAACCGTCCCCGTCCCCTAACCCTAACCCTAGCCCGAACCCTAACCCTAACCCTTCCCTGAAGCCTTCCCCTCACCCGTCCCCTAATCCTAACCCGTACGCTCACACTAACCCGCGCCCTCACACGTACCCTCCCCGTAAAGCGTTGTCGTATCCTCACCTGGACCCTATACCGTCCCCGTACCCTAACCCTAACCCTAGCCCGAACCCTAACACTTCCCCGAAGCTTTCCCCTCACCCGTCCCCTAATCCTAACCCGTACGCTCACACTAACCTGTGCACTCACATTTACGCTCCCCCTAAACCGTTGTAGTACCCTCACCTGGACCCTAAACCGTCCCTGTCCCCTAACCCTAACCCTAGCCCGAACCCTAACCCTAACCCTTCCCCGAAGCCTTCCCCTCACCCTTCCCTAATCCTAACCCGTACGCTCACACTATCCAGCCCGCTCACACATACGCTCCCCCTAAACCGTTGTCGTACCCTCACCTGGACCCTAAACCGTCCCCGTTCCCTAACCCTAACCCTAGCCAGAACCCTAACACTAACCCTTCCCTGAAGCCTTCCCATCACCCGTCCCCTAATCCTAACCCGTACGCTCACACTAACACGCGCCCTCACACATACGCTCCCCCTAAAGTGTTGTCTTACCCTCACCTGGACCTTAAACCGTCCCCGTCCCCTAACCCTAACCCTAGGCCGAACCCTAAACCTAACACTTCCCCGAAGCCTTCTCCTCACCCGTCGCCTAATCCTAACCCGTACACTCACACTAACCCGCGCCCTCACACATACGCTCCCCCTAAACCGTTGTCGTACCCTCACCTGGACCGTCAACCGTCCCCGTCCCTTAACCCTATCACTAGCCCGAACCCTAACCCTAACCCTTCCCCAAATCCTTCCCCTCACCCGTCCCCTAATCCTAACCCGTATGCTTACACTAACCCGCGCCCTCACACGTACGCTCCCCCTAAATCGTTGTCGTACCCTCACCTGGACCCTAAAACGTCCCTGTCCCCTAACCCTAACCCTAGCCCAAACCCTATCCATAACCCTTTTCCGAAGCCTTTCCCTCACCCGTACCCTAATCCTAACCCGTACGCTCACACTAACCCGTGCCCTCACACGTACACTCCCCCTAAACCGCTGTCGTACCCTCAACCTGACCCGAAACCGTCCCCGTCCCCTAACCCTAACCCTAGCCCGAACCCTAACCCGAACCCTTCCCCGAAGCCCTCCCCTCACCCGTCCCCTAATCCTAACCCGTACGCTCACACTAATCCACGCCCTCACACGTACGCTCCCCCTAAACCGTTGTCGTACCCTCACCTGGACCCTAAACCGTCCCCGTCCCCTAACCCTAACCCTAGCCCGAACCCTAACCCTAACCCTTCCCCGAAGCCTTCCCCTCACCCGTCCCCTAATCCTAACACGTATGCTCACACTAACCCGCGCCCTCACACGTACGCTCCCCCTAAAGCGTTGTCGTACCCTCACCTGGACCCCAAAACGCCCCCGTCCCCTAACCCTAACCCTAGCCCGAACCCTAACCCTAACCCTTCCCCGAAGCCTTCCCCTCACCCGTCCCTAATCCTAACACGTACGCTCACACTATCCAGCCCGCTCATACGTACGCTCCCCCTAAACGGTTTTCGTACCCTCACCTGGACCCTAAACCGTCCCCGTCCCCTAACCCTAACCCTAGCCAGAACCCTAACACTAACCCTTCCCCGAAGCCTTCCCATCACCCGTCCCCTAATCCTAACCCATACGCTCACACTAACACGCGCCCTCACACATACGCTCCCCCTAAAGTGTTGTTTTACCCTCACCTGGACCTTAAACCGTCCCCGTCCCCTAACCCTAACCCTAGGCCGAACCCTAAACCTAACCCTTCCCCGAAGCCTTCTCCTCACCCGTCGCCTAATCCTAACCCGTACGCTCACACTAACCCGCGCCCTCACACGTACGCTCCCCCTAAACCGTTGTCGTACCCTCACCTGGACCCTAAACCGTCCCCGTCCCCTAACCCTATCCCTAGCCCGAACCCTAACCCTAAACCTTCCCCAAAGCCTTCCCCTCACCCGTCCCCTAATCCTAAACCATATGCTCACACTAACCCACGCCCTCACACGTACGCTCCCACTAAATCGTTGTCGTACCCTCACCTGGACCCTAAAACGTTCCCGTCCCCTAAACCTAACCCTAGCCCGAACACTAACCCTAACCCTACCCCGAAGCCTTCCCCTCACCCGTCCCCTAATCCTAACCCGTACGCTCACACTATCCAGCCTGCTCACTCGTACGCTGCCCCTAAACCATTGTCGTACCCTCACCTGGATCCTAAACCGTCCCTATCCACTAACCCTAACCCTAGCCCGAACCCTAACCCTAACCCTTCCCCGAAGCCTTCCCCTCACCCGTCCCCTAATCCTAACCCGTACGCTGACACTAACCTGCGCCCTCACACGTACGCTCCCCCTAAACCGTTGTCGTACCCTCACCTGGACCCTAAATGTTCCCCGACCCCTAACCCAAACCCTAGCCGGAACCCTAACCCTAACCCTTCCCCGAAGCCTTCCCCTCACCCGTCCCCTAATCCTAACCCGTACGCTCACACTAACCTGCGCCCTCACATGTACGCACCCCCAAAACAGTTGTCGTACCCTCACCTGGACCCTAAACCGTCCCCGTCCCCTAACCCTAACCCTAGCCCGAACCCTAACCCTAACCCTTCTACGAAGCCTTCCCCTCACCCGTCCCCTAATCCTAACCCGTATGCTCACACTAACCCACGCCCTCACACGTACGCTCTCCCTAAACCGTCGTCGTACTCTCACATGGACCCTAAACTGTCCCCGTCCCCTAACCCTAACCCTAGCCCGAACCCTAACCCTAAACCTTACCCGAAGCCTTCCCCTCACCCGTCCCCTAATCCTAACCTGTACGCTCACACTAACCCGTGCCCTCACACGTACGCTCCCCCTAAACCGTTGGCATACCCTCACCTGGACCTTAAACCATCCCCGTCCCCTAACACTAACCCTAGCCCGAACCCTTACCCTAACCCTTCCCTGAAGCCTTCCCCTCACCCGTCCCCTAATCCTAACCCGTACGCTCACACTAACCAGCCCGCTCACACTTACGCTGCCCCTAAACCGTTGTCGTACCCTCACCTGGACCCTAAACCGTCCCCATCCCCTAACCCTAACCCTACCCAAACCCTAACCCTAACCCTAACCCTAACCCTAACCCTAACCCTAACCCTAACCCATCCCCTAATCCTAACACATATGCTCACACTAACCCGCGCCCTCACACGTACGCTCCCCCTAAACCGTGGTCGTACCCTCACCTGGACCCTAAACCGTCCCCGTACCCTAACCCTAACACTAGCCCGAACCCTAACCCTAACCTTTCCCCGAAGCATTCCCCTCAACCTCCCCTAATCCTAACCCATACGCTGACACTAACCCACGCGCTCACACGTACGCTCCCCCTAATGTGTTGTCTTACACTCACCTGGACCTTAAACCGTCCCCGTCCCCTAACCCTAACCCTAGGCCGAACCCTAAACCTAACCCTTCCCCAAAGCCTTCCCCTAACTCGTCCCCTAATCCTAACCCGTACGCTCACACTAACCCGCGCCCTCACACGTACGCTCCCCCTAAACCGTTGTCGTACCCTCACCTGGACCCTAAACCGTCCCCGTCCCCTAACCCTAACCCTAGCCCGAACCCTAACCCTAACACTTCCCCGAAGCCTTCCCCTCACCCGTCCCCTAATCCTAACCCGTACGCTCACACTAACCCACGCTCTCACACGTACGCTCCCCCTAAACCGTTGTCATACCCTCACCTGGACCCTATACCGTCCCCGTCCCCTAACCCTAACCCTAGCCCTAACCCTAACCCTAACCCTTCCCCGAAGCCTTCACGTCACCCGTCACCTAATCCTAACCCGTAACATCACACTACCCACGCCCTCACACATTCGCTCCACCTAAACCATTGTCGTACCCTCACCTGGACCCTAAACCGTCCCCGTCCCCTAACCCTAACCCTAGCCCGAACCCTAACCCTAACACTTCCCCGAAGCCTTCCCCTCAACCGTCCCCTAATCCTAACCGGTACGCTCACACTAACCCGCGCCCTCCCACGTACGCTTCCCCTATAGCGTTGTCGTACCCTCACCTGGACCCTAAACCATCCCCATCCCCTAACCCTAACCCTAGCCAGAACCCGAACCCTAACCTTTCCCCGAAGCCTTCCCCTCACCCGTCCCCTAATCCTAACCCGTTCGCTCACACTAACCCGCGCCCTCACACGTACGCTCCCCCTAAACCGTTGTCGTACACTCACCTGGTCCCTAAACCATCCCCGTCCACTAACCCTAACCCTAGCCCGAACCCTATCCCTAACCATTCCCCGAAGCCTTCCCCTCACCCGTCCCCTAATCCTAACCCGTACGCTCACACTAACCCGCGCCCTCACACGTACGCTCCCCCAAAACCGCTGACGTACCCTCACCTGGACCCTAAACCGTCCCCGTCCCCTACCCCTAACCCTAGCCCAAACGCTAACCCTGACTCTTCCCCGAAACCTTCCCCTCAACCGTCCCCTAATCCTAACCCGTACGCTCACACTAACCCACGCCCTCACACGTACGCTCCCCCTAAACCGTTGTCGTACCCTCAGCTGGACTCTAAACCGTCCCCGTCCCCTAACCCTAACCCTAGCCTGAACCCTAACCCTCACCCTTCCCCGAAGCCTTCTCCTCACCCGTCCCCTAATCCTAACCTGTACTTTCACACTAACCTGCGCCCTCACATGTACGCTCCCCCTAAACCATTGTCGTACCCTCAACTGTACCCTAAACTGTCCCCGTCACCTAACCCTAACCCTAGCCCGAACCCTAACCCTAATCCTTCCCCGAAGCCTTCCCCTCACCCGTCCCCTAATCCTAACCGATACGCTCACACTAACCCCTGCCCTCACACGTACGTTACCCCTAAACCGTTGTCGTACCCTCACCTGGACCCTAAACCGTCCCCGTCCACTAACCCTAACACTAGCCCGAACCCTAACCCTAACCCTTCCCCAAAGGCTTCCCCTCACCCGTCCCCTAATCCTAACCGGTACGCTCACACTAACCTGTGCCCTCACACGTACGCTCCCCCTATAGCGTTGGCGTACCCTCACCTGGACCCTAAACCGTCCCCATCCCCTAACCCTAACCCTAGCCAGAAACCTAACCCTAACCTTTCCCCAAAACCTTCCCCTAACCCGTCCCCTATTCGTAACCCGTACGCTCACACTAACCCGCGCCCTCACACGTACGCTCCCCCTAAACCATTGTGGTACCCTCACCTGGAACCTAAACCGTCCCCGTCCCCTAACACTAACCCTAGCGCAAACACTATCCATAACCCTTTTCCGAAGCCTTCCCCTCACCCGTCCCCTAACCCTAACCCGTACGCTCACACTAAACCGTGCCCTCACACGTACGCTCCCCCTAAACCGCTGTCGTACCCTCAACTGGACCCGAAAACGTCCCCTAACCCTAACCCTAACCCTAGCCCGAACCCTAACCCTAACCCTTCCCCGAAGCCTTTCCCTCACCCGTCCCCTAATCCTAACCCGTATGCTCACACTAACCCGCGCCCTCACACGTACGCTCCCCCTAAACCGCTGTCGTACCCTCAACTGGATACGAAACCGTCCCCGTCCCCTAACCCTAACCCTAGCCCGAACCCTAACCCTAAACCTTCCCCTCACCCGTCCCCTAATCCTAACACGTACGCTCAC
Organism: Leucopleurus acutus; assembly: GCF_964270905.1. NCBI lineage: Eukaryota > Metazoa > Chordata > Mammalia > Artiodactyla > Delphinidae > Leucopleurus > Leucopleurus acutus. Next base: position 115,832 of record NW_028139045.1, on the reverse strand, counting down.
ACTAACCCGCGCCCTCACACGTACGCTCCCCCTAAAGCGTTCTCGTACCCTCACCTGGACCCTAAACCGTCCCCGTCCTCTAACCCTAACCCTAGCCGAACCCTAACCCTAACCCTTCCCGGAAGCCTTCCCCTCACCCGTCCCCTAATCCTAACCCGTACGCTCACACTAACCCACGCCCTCACACGTACGCTCCCCCTAAACCGTTGTCGTACCCTCACCTGGACACTAAACCGTCTCCGTCCCCTAACCCTAACCCTAGCCCGAACCCTAACCCTAACCCTTCCCCGAAGCCTTCTCCTCACCCGTCCCCTAATCCTAACCCATACGCTCACACTAACCCGCGCCCTCACACATACGCTCCCCCTAAAGCGTTGTCCTACCCTCACCTAGACCCTAAACCGCCTCCGTCCCCTAACCCTAATCCTAGCCCGAATCCTAACCCTAACCGTTCCCCGAAGCCTTCCCCTCAACCGTCCCCTAATCGTAACCCGTAGGCTCACACTAACCCAGGCCCTCACACGTACGCCCACCCTAAACTGTTGTCGTACCCTCACCTGGACCCTAAACCGTCCCCGTCCCCTAACCCTAACCCTAGCCCGAACCCTAACCCTAACCCTTCCCCGAAGCCTTCCCCTCACCCGTCCCCTACTCCTAACCCATACGCTCACACTAACATGCGCCCTCACACGTACGCTCCCCCTAAATGGTTGTCGTACCCTCACCTGGACCCTAAACCGTCCCCGTCCCCTAACCCTAACCCTAGCCCGAACCCTAACCCTAACACTTCCCCGAAGCCTTCCCCTCACCCGTCCCCTAACCCTAACCCGTACGCTCACACTAACCCGCGCCCTCACACGTATTCTCCCCCTAAACCGTTGTCGTACCCTCACCTGGACCCTAAACCGTCCCCTTCCCCTAACCCTAACCCTAGCCCGAACCCTAACCCTAACCCTTCCCCGAAGCCTTCCCCTCACCTGTCCCCTAATACTAACCTGTACGCTAACACTAACCCGCGCCCTCACACGTACGCTCCCCCTAAAGCTTTGTCGTACCCTCACCTGGACCCTAAACCGTCCCCGTCCCCTAACACTAACCCTAGCCCGAACCTTAACCCTAACACTTCCCCGAAGCCTTCCCCTCACCCGTCCCCTAATCCTAACCCGTACGCTCACACTAACCCGCGCCCTCACACGTACGCTCCCCCTAAACCGTTGTCGTACCCTCACCTGGACCCTAAACCGTCCCCGTCCCTTAACCCTATCCCTAGCCCGAACCCTAACCCTAACCCTTCCCCAAATCCTTCCCCTCACCCGTCCCCTATTCCTAACCCGTATGCTCACACTAACCCGCGCCCTCACACGTACGCTCCCCCTAAATCGTTGTCGTACCCTCACCTGGAACCTAAAACGTCCCCGTCCCCTAAACCTAATCCTAGCCCGAACCCTAACCCTAACCCTTCCCCGAAGCCTTCCCCTCACCCGTCCCCTAATCCTAACCCGTACGGTCACACTATCCAGCCCGCTCACTCGTACGCTGCCCCTAAACCGTTGTCGTACCCTCACCTGGACCCTAAACCGTCCCCGTTCCCTAACCCTAACCCTAGCCCGAACCCTAACCCTAATCCTTCCCCGAAGCCTTCCCCTCACCCGTCTCCTAATCCTAACCCGTACGCTCACGTAACCCACGCCCTCACACGTACGCTCCCCCTAAACCGTTGTCGTACCTTCACCTGGACCCTAAACCGTCCCCGTCCCCTAACCCTAACCCTAGCCCGAACCCTAACACTAACCCTTCCCCGAAGCCTTCCCCTCACCCGTCCCCTAATCCTAACCCGTACGCTCACACTAACCCGCGCCCTCACACGTACGCTCCCCCTAAACCGTTGTCGTACCCTCACCTGGACCCTAAACCGTCCCTGTCCCCTAACCCTAACCCTAGGCCAAACCCTATCCATAACCCTTTTCCGAAGCCTTCCCCTCACCCGTACCCTAATCCTAACCCGTACACTCACACTAACCCGTGCCCTCACACGTACACTCCCCCTAAACCGCTCTCGTACACTCAACCTGACCCGAAACCGTCCCCGTCCCCTAACCCTAACCCTAGCCCAAACCCTAACCCTAACCCTTCCCCGAAGCCTTCCCCTCACCCGTCCCCTAATCCTAACCCGTACGCTCACACTAATCCACGCCCTCACACGTACGCTCCCCCTAAACCGTTGTCGTACCCTCACCTGGACCCTAAACCGTCCCCGTCCCCTAACCCTAACCCTAGCCCGAACCCTAACCCTAACCCTTCCCCGAAGCGTTCCCCTCACCCGTCCCCTAATCCTAACACGTATGCTCACACTAACCGGCGCCCTCACACGTACGCTCCCCCTAAAGCGTTGTCGTACCCTCACCTGGACCCTAAACCGTCCCCGTCCCCTAACCCTAACCCTAGCCAGAACCCTAACACTAACCCTTCCCTGAAGCCTTCCCATCACCAGTCCCCTAATCCTAACCCGTACGCTCACACTAACACGCGCCCTCACACATACGCTCCCCCTAAAGTGTTGTCTTACCCTCACCTGGACCTTAAACCGTCCCCGTCCCCTAACCCTAACCCTAGGCCGAACCCTAAACCTAACACTTCCCCGAAGCCTTCTCCTCACCCGTCGCCTAATCCTAACCCGTACACTCACATTAACCCGCGCCCTCACACGTACGCTCCCCCTAAACCGTTGTCGTACCCTCACCTGGACCCTAAACCGTCCCCGTCCCTTAACCCTATCCCTAGCCCGAACCCTAACCCTAACCCTTCCCCAAATCCTTCCCCTCACCCGTCCCCTAATCCTAACCCGTATGCTTACACTAACCCGCGCCCTCACACGTACGCTCCCCCTAAATCGTTGTCGTACCCTCACCTGGACCCTAAAACGTCCCCGTCCCCTAAACCTAATCCTAGCCCGAACCCTAACCCTAACCCTTCCCCGAAGCCTTCCCCTCACCCGTCCCCTAATCCTAACCCGTACGGTCACACTATCCATCCCGCTCACTCGTACGCTGCCCCTAAACCGTTGTCGTACCCTCACCTGGACCCTAAACCGTCCCCGTTCCCTAACCCTAACCCTAGCCCGAACCCTAACCCTAACCCTTCCCCGAAGCCTTCCCCTCACCCGTCTCCTAATCCTAACCCGTACGCTCACATAACCCACGCCCTCACACGTACGCTTCCCCTAAACCGTTGTCGTACTTTCACCTGGACCCTAAACCGTCCCCATCCCCTAACCCTAACCCTAGCCCGAACCCTAACACTAACCCTTCCCCGACACCTTCCCCTCACCCGTCCCCTAATCCTAACCCGTACGCTCACACTAACCCGCGCCCTCACACGTACGCTCCCCCTAAACCGTTGTCGTACCCTCACCTGGACCCTAAACCGTCCCTGTCCCCTAACCCTAACCCTAGCCCAAACCCTATCCATAACCCTTTTCCGAAGCCTTCCCCTCACCCGTACCCTAATCCTAACCCGTACGCTCACACTAACCCGTGCCCTCACACGTACACTCCCCCTAAACCGCTGTCGTACCCTCAACCTGACCCGAAACCGTCCCCGTCCCCTAACCCTAACCCTAGCCCGAACCCTAACCCTAACCCTTCCCCGAAGCCCTCCCCTCACCCGTCCCCTAATCCTAACCCGTACGCTCACACTAATCCACGCCCTCACACGTACGCTCCCCCTAAACCGTTGTCGTACCCTCACCTGGACCCTAAACCGTCCCCGTCCCCTAACCCTAACCCTAGCCCGAACCCTAACCCTAACCCTTCCCCGAAGCCTTCCCCTCACCCGTCCCCTAATCCTAACACGTATGCTCACACTAACCCGCGCCCTCACACGTACGCTCCCCCTAAAGCGTTGTCGTACCCTCACCTGGACCCCAAAACGCCCCCGTCCCCTAACCCTAACCCTAGCCCGAACCCTAACCCTAACCCTTCCCCGAAGCCTTCCCCTCACCCGTCCCTAATCCTAACCCGTACGCTCACACTATCCAGCCCGCTCACACGTACGCTCCCCCTAAACGGTTGTCGTACCCTCACCTGGAACCTAAACCGTCCCCGTCCCCTAACCCTAACCCTAGCCAGAACCCTAACACTAACCCTTCCCCGAAGCCTTCCCATCACCCGTCCCCTAATCCTAACCCGTACGCTCACACTAACCCGCGCCCTCACACGTACGCTCCCCCTAATCCGTTGTCGTACCCTCACCTGGACCCTAAACCCTCCCCTTCCCCTAACCCTAACCCTAGCCCGAACCCTAACCCTAACCCTTCCCCGAAGCCTTTCCCTCACCCGTCCCCTAATCCTAACCCGTATGCTCACACTAACCCACGCCCTCACACATACGCTCCCCCTAAAGCGTTGTCGTACCCTCACCTGGACCCTAAAACGTCCCCATCCCCTAACCCTAACCGTAGCCCGAACCCTAACCATAAACCTTCCCCGAAGCCTTCCCCTCACCCGTCCCTAATCCTAACACGTACGCTCACACTAACCCACGCCCTCACACGTACGCTCCCCCTAAACCGCTGTCGTACCCTCAACTGGACACGAAACCGTCCCCGTCCCCTAACCCTAACCCTAGCCCGAACCCTAACCCTAACCCTTCCCCTCACCCGTCCCCTAATCCTAACACGTACGCTCACACTAACCCGCGCCCTCACACGTACGCTCCCCCTAAAGCGTTCTCGTACCCTCACCTGGACCCTAAACCGTCCCCGTCCTCTAACCCTAACCCTAGCCGAACCCTAACCCTAACCCTTCCCGGAAGCCTTCCCCTCACCCGTCCCCTAATCCTAACCCGTACGCTCACACTAACCCACGCCCTCACACGTACGCTCCCCCTAAACCGTTGTCGTACCCTCACCTGGACACTAAACCGTCCCCGTCCCCTAACCCTAACCCTAGCCCGAACCCTAACCCTAACACTTCCCCGAAGCCTTCTCCTCACCCGTCCCCTAATTCTAACCCATACGCTCACACTAACCCGCGCCCTCACACGTACGCTCCCCCTAAATCGTTGTCGTACCCTCACCTGGAACCTAAAACGTCCCCGTCCCCTAAACCTAATCCTAGCCCGAACCCTAACCCTAACCCTTCCCCGAAGCCTTCCCCTCACCCGTCCCCTAATCCTAACCCGTACGGTCACACTATCCAGCCCGCTCACTCGTACGCTGCCCCTAAACCGTTGTCGTACCCTCACCTGGACCCTAAACCGTCCCCGTTCCCTAACCCTAACCCTAGCCCGAACCCTAACCCTAATACTTCCCCGAAGCCTTCCCCTCACCCGTCTCCTAATCCTAACCCGTACGCTCACGTAACCCACGCCCTCACACGTACGCTCCCCCTAAACCGTTGTCGTACCTTCACCTGGACCCTCAACCGTCCCCGTCCCCTAACCCTAACCCTAGCCCGAACCCTAACACTAACCCTTCCCCGAAGCCTTCCCCTCACCCGTCCCCTAATCCTAACCCGTACGCTCACACTAACCCGCGCCCTCACACGTACGCTCCCCCTAAACCGTTGTCGTACCCTCACCTGGACCCTAAACCGTCCCTGTCCCCTAACCCTAACCCTAGCCCAAACCCTATCCATAACCCTTTTCCGAAGCCTTCCCCTCACCCGTACCCTAATCCTAACCCGTACACTCACACTAACCCGTGCCCTCACACGTACACTCCCCCTAAACCGCTGTCGTACCCTCAACCTGACCCGAAACCCTCCCCGTCCCCTAACCCTAACCCGAGCCCAAACCCTAACCCTAACCCTTCCCCGAAGCCTTCCCCTCACCCGTCCCCTAATCCTAACCCGTACGCTCACACTAATCCACGCCCTCACACGTACGCTCCCCCTAAACCGTTATCGTACCCTCACCTGGACCCTAAACCGTCCCCGTCCCCTAACCCTAACCCTAGCCCGAACCCTAACCCTAACCCTTCCCCGAAGCCTTCCCCTCACCCGTCACCTAATCCTAACACGTATGCTCACACTAACCGGCGCCCTCACACGTACGCTCCCCCTAAAGCGTTGTCGTACCCTCACCTGGACCCCAAAACGCCCCCGTCCCCTAACCCTAACCCTAGCCCGAACCCTAACCCTAACCCTTCCCCGAAGCCTTCCCCTCACCCGTCCCTAATCCTAACACGTACGCTCACACTATCCAGCCCGCTCACACGTACGCTCCCCCTAAACGGTTGTCGTACCCTCACCTGGACCCTAAACCGTCCCCGTCCCCTAACCCTAACCCTAGCCAGAACCCTAACACTATCCCTTCCCCGAAGCCTTCCCATCACCCGTCCCCAAATCCTAACCCGTACGCTCACACTAACACGCGCCCTCACACATACGCTCCCCCTAAAGTGTTGTCTTACCCTCACCTGGACCTTAAACCGTCCCCGTCCCCTAACCCTAACCCTAGGCCGAACCCTAAACCTAACCCTTCCCTGAAGCCTTCTCCTCACCCGTCGCCTAATCCTAACCCGTACGCTCACACTAACCCGCGCCCTCACACGTACGCTCCCCCTAAAGCGTTGTCGTACCCTCACCTGGACCCCAAAATGCCCCCGTCCCCTAACCCTAACCCTAGCCCGAACCCTAACCCTAACCCTTCCCCGAAGCCTTCCCCTCACCCGTCCCTAATCCTAACACGTACGCTCACACTATCCAGCCCGCTCACACGTACGCTCCCCCTAAACGGTTGTCGTACCCTCACCTGGACCCTAAACCGTCCCCGTCCCCTAACCCTAACCCTAGCCAGAACCCTAACACTAACCCTTCCCCGAAGCCTTCCCATCACCCGTCCCCAAATCCTAACCCGTACGCTCACACTAACACGCGCCCTCACACATACGCTCCCCCTAAAGTGTTGTCTTACCCTCACCTGGACCTTAAACCGTCCCCGTCCCCTAACCCTAACCCTAGGCCGAACCCTAAACCTAACCCTTCCCTGAAGCCTTCTCCTCACCCGTCGCCTAATCCTAACCCGTACGCTCACACTAACCCGCGCCCTCACACGTACGCTCCCCCTAAACCGTTGTCGTACCCTCACCTGGACCCTAAACCGTCCCCATCGCCTAACCCTATCCCTAGCCCGAACCCTAAACCTAACCCTTCCCCAAAGCCTTCCCCTCACCCGTCCCCTAATCCTAACCCGTATGCTCACACTAACCCACGCCCTCACACGTACGCTCCCCCTAAATCGTTGTCGTACCCTCACCTGGACCCTAAAACGTCCCCGTCCCCTAAACCTAACCCTAGCCCGAACCCTAACCCTAACCCTACCCCGAAGCCTTCCCCTCACCCGTCCCCTAATCCTAACCCGTACGCTCACACTATCCAGCCCGCTCACTCGTACGCTGCCCCTAAACCATTGTCGTACCCTCACCTGGATCCTAAACCGTCCCTATCCACTAAACCTAACCCTAGCCCGAACCCTAACCCTAACCCTTCCCCGAAGCCTTCCCCTCACCCGTCCCCTAATCCTAACCCGTACGCTCACACTAACCTGCGCCCTCACACGTACGCTCCCCCTAAACCGTTGTCGTACCCTCACCTGGACCCTAAATGTTCCCCGACCCCTAACCCAAACCCTAGCCGGAACCCTAACCCTAACCCTTCCCCGAAGCCTTACCCTCACCCGTCCCCTAATCCTAACCCGTACGCTCACACTAACCTGCGCCCTCACATGTACGCACCCCCAAAACAGTTGTCGTACCCTCACCTGGACCCTAAACCGTCCCCGTCCCCTAACCCTAACCCTAGCCCGAACCGTAACCCTAAACCTTCTCCGAAGCCTTCCCCTCACCCGTCCCCTAATCCTAACCCGTATGCTCACACTAACCCACGCCCTCACACGTACGCTCTCCCTAAACCGTCGTCGTACTCTCACATGGACCCTAAACTGTCCCCGTCCCCTAACCCTAACCCTAGCCCGAACCCTAACCCTAAACCTTCCCCGAAGCCTTCCCCTCACCCGTCCCCTAATCCTAACCTGTACGCTCACACTAACCCGTGCCCTCACACGTACGCTCCCCCTAAACCGTTGGCATACCCTCACCTGGACCTTAAACCATCCCCGTCCCCTAACACTAACCCTAGCCCGAACCCTTACCCTAACCCTTCCCTGAAGCCTTCCCCTCACCCGTCCCCTAATCCTAACCCGTACGCTCACACTAACCCACGCTCTCACACGTACGCTCCCCCTAAACCGTTGTCATACCCTCATCTGGACCCTATACCGTCCCCGTCCCCTAACGCTAACCCTAGCCCTAACCCTAACCCTAACCCTTCCCCGAAGCCTTCACGTCACCCGTCACCTAATCCTAACCCGTACCATCACACTACCCACGCCCTCACACATTCGCTCCACCTAAACCATTGTCGTACCCTCACCTGGACCGTAAACCGTCCCCGTCCCCTAACCCTAACCGTAGCCCGAACCCTAACCCTAACTCTTGCCCGAAGCCTTCCCCGCACCCGTCCCCTAATCCTAACCCGTACGCTCACACTAACCCGCGCCCTCACACGTACGCTCCCCCTAAACCGCTGACGTACCCTCACCTGGACCCTAAACCGTCCCCGTCCACTAACCCTAAACCTAGCCCGAACCCTAACCCTAACCCTTCCCCAAAGGCTTCCCCTCACCCGTCCCCTAATCCTAACCGGTACGCTCACACTAACCTGTGCCCTCACACGTACGCTCCCCCTATAGCGTTGGCGTACCCTCACCTGGACCCTAAACCGTCCCCATCCCCTAAACCTAACCCTAGCCAGAACCCTAACCCTAACCTTTCCCCAAAACCTTCCCCTAACCCGTCCCCTATTCGTAACCCGTACGCTCACACTAACCCGCGCCCTCACACGTACGCTCCCCCTAAACCGCTGTGGTACCCTCACATGGAACCTAAACCGTCCCCGTCCCCTAACCCTAACCCTAGCGCAAACACTATCCATAACTCTTTTCCGAAGCCTTCCCCTCACCCGTCCCCTAACCCTAACCCGTACGCTCACACTAAACCGTGCCCTCACACGTACGCTCCCCCTAAACCGTTGTCGTACCCTCACCTGGACCCTAAACCCTCCCCGTCCCCTAACCCTAACCCTAGCCCGAACCCTAACCCTAACCCTTCCCCGAAGCCTTTCCCTCACCCGTCCCCTAATCCTAACCCGTATGCTCACACTAACCCGCGCCCTCACACATACGCTACCCCTAAAGCGTTGTCGTACCCTCACCTGGACCCTAAAACGTCCCCATCCCCTAACCCTAACCCTAGCCCGAACCCTAACCATAAACCTTCCCCGAAGCCTTCCCCTCACCCGTCCCTAATCCTAACACGTACGCTCACACTAACCCACGCCCTCACACGTACGCTCCCCCTAAACCGCTGTCGTACACTCAACTGGACACGAAACCGTCCCCGTCCCCTAACCCTAACCCTAGCCCGAAACCTAACCCTAACCCTTCCCCTCACCCGTCCCCTAATCCTAACACGTACGCTCACACTAACCCGCGCCCTCACACGTACGCTCCCCCTAAAGCGTTCTCGTACCCTCACCTGGACCCTAAACCGTCCCCGTCCTCTAACCCTAACCCTAGCCGAACCCTAACCCTAACCCTTCCCGGAAGCCTTCCCCTCACCCGTCCCCTAATCCTAACCCGTACGCTCACACTAACCCACGCCCTCACACGTACGCTCCCCCTAAACCGTTGTCGTACCCTCACCTGGACACTAAACCGTCTCCATCCCCTAACCCTAACCCTAGCCCGAACCCTAACCCTAACCCTTCCCCGAAGCCTTCTCCTCACCCGTCCCCTAATCCTAACCCATACGCTCACACTAACCCGCGCCCTCACACATACGCTCCCCCTAAAGCGTTGTCCTACCCTCACCTAGACCCTAAACCGCCTCCGTCCCCTAACCCTAATCCTAGCCCGAACCCTAACCCTAACCGTTCCCCGAAGCCTTCCCCTCAACCGTCCCCTAATCGTAACCCGTACGCTCACACTAACCCATGCCCTCACACGTACGCTCACCCTAAACTGTTGTCGTACCCTCACCTGGACCCTAAACCGTCCCCGTCCCCTAACCCTAACCCTAGCCCGAACCCTAACCCTAACCCTTCCCCGAAGCCTTCCCCTCACCCGTCCCCTAATCCTAACCCGTACGCTCACACTAACATGCGCCCTCACATGTACGCTCCCCCTAAACGGTTGTCGTACCCTCACCTGGACCCTAAACCGTCCCCGTCCCCTAACCCTAACCCTAGCCCGAACCCTAACCCTAACACTTCCCCGAAGCCTTCCCCTCACCCGTCCCCTAACCCTAACACGTACGCTCACACTAACCCGCGCCCTCACACGTATTATCCCCCTAAACCGTTGTCGTACCCTCACCTGGACCCTAAACCGTCCCCTTCCCCTAACCCTAACCCTAGCCCGAACCCTAACCCTAACCCTTCCCCGAAGCCTTCCCCTCACCCGTCCCCTAATCCTAACCTGTACGCTAACACTAACCCGCGCCCTCACACGTACTCTCCCCCTAAAGCTTTGTCGTACCCTCACCTGGACCCTAAACCGTCCCCGTCCCCTAACACTAATCCTAGCCCGAACCCTAACCCTAACACTTCCCCGAAGCCTTCCCTTCACCCGTCCCCTAATCCTAACCCGTACGCTCACACTAACCCGCGCCCTCACACGTACGCTCCCCCTAAACCGTTGTCGTACCCTCACCTGGACCCTAAACCATCCCTGTCCCCTAACACTAACCCTAGCCTGAACCCTAACCCTAACCCTTACCCGAAGCCTTCCCCTCACCCGTCCCCTAATCCTAACCCGTACGCTCACACTAACACGCGCCCTCACACGTACGCTCCCCCTAAACCGTTGTCGTACCCTCACCTGGACCCTAAACCGTCCCCGTCCCCTAACCCTAACACTAGCCCGAACACTATCCCTAACCCTTCCCCGAAGCCTTCTCCTCACCGTCCCCTAATCCTAAACCATACGCTCACACTAACCCGCGCCCTCACACGTACCCTCCCCCTAAACCGCTGTCGTAGCCTCAACTGGACCCGAAACCGTCCCCGTCCCCTAACCCTAACCCTAGCCCGAACCCTAACACTAACCCTTCCCCGAAGCCTTCCCCTCACCCGTCCCCTAATCCTAACCCGTATGCTCACACTAACCCGTGCTCTCACACGTACGCTCCTCCTAAACCGTTGTCGTACCCTCACCTGGACCCTAAACCGTCCCCCTACCCTAACCCTAACCCTAGCCCGAACCCTAACCCTAACCCTTCCCCGAAGCCTTCCCCTCACCCACCCCTAATCCTAACCCGTACGCTCACACTAACTCACGCCCTCACACGTACGCTCCCCCTAAAGCGTTGTCGTACCCTCACATGGACCCTAAACTGTCCCCGTCCCCTAACCCTAACCCTAGCCTGAACCCTAACCCTAACCCTTCCCCGAAGCCTTCCCCTCACCCGTCCCCTAATCCTAACCCGTACGCTCACACTAACACGCGCCCTCACACGTTCGCTCCCCCTAAACCTCTTACGTACCCTCACCTGGACCCTAAACCGTCCCCGTCCCCTAACCCTAACCCTAGCCCGAACCCTAACCCTAACACTTCCCCGAAGCCTTCCCCTCACCCGTCCCCTAATCCTAACCAGTACTCTCACACTAACCCGCGCCCTCACACGTACGCTCCCCCTAAACCATTGTCGTACCCTCTCCTGGACCCTAAACAGTCCACGTCCCCTAACCCTAACCCTAGCCCGAACCCTAACCCTAACCCTTCCCCAAAGTCTTCCCCTAACCCGTCCCCTAATCCTAACCCGTACTCTCACACTAACATGTGCTCTCACACGTACACTCCCCCTAAACCGTTGTCGTACCCTCACCTGGACCCTAAACCGTCCCCGTCCGTTAACACTCACCCTAGCCCGAACCCTAAACCTAACCCTTCCCCGAAGCCTTCCCCTCACCCGTCCCCTAATCTTAACCCATACGCTCACACTAACCCACGCCCTCACACGTACGCTCCCCCTAAACCGCTGTCGTACCCTCATCTGGACCCGAAACCGTCCCCGTCCCCTAACCCTAACCCTAGGCCGAACCCTAACCCTAAACCTTCCCCGAAGCCTTCCCCTCACCCGTCTCCTAATCCTAACCCGAACGCTCACACTAACCCGCGCCCTCACACGTACGCTCCACCTAAACCGCTGTCGTACCCTCATCTGGACCCGAAACCGTCCCCGTACCCTAACACTAAACCTAGCCCGAACCCTAACCCTAACACTTCCCCGAAGCCTTCCCTTCACCCGTCCCCTAATCCTAACCCGTACGCTCACACTAACCCGCGCCCTCACACGTACGCTCCCCCTAAACCGTTGTCGTACCCTCACCTGGACCCTAAACCATCCCTGTCCCCTAACACTAACCCTAGCCTGAACCCTAACCCTAACCCTTACCCGAAGCCTTCCCCTCACCCGTCCCCTAATCCTAACCCGTACGCTCACACTAACCCGCGCCCTCACACGTACGCTCCCCCTAAAGCGTTGTCGTACCCTCACCTGGACCCCAAAATGCCCCCGTCCCCTAACCCTAACCCTAGCCCGAACCCTAACCCTAAACCTTCCCCGAAGCCTTCCCCTCACCCGTCCCTAATCCTAACACGTACGCTCACACTATCCAGCCCGCTCACACGTACGCTCCCCCTAAACGGTTGTTGTACCCTCACCTGGACCCTAAACCGTCCCCGTCCCCTAACCCTAACCCTAGCCAGAACCCTAACACTAACACTTCCCCGAAGCCTTCCCATCACCCGTCCCCAAATCCTAACCCGTACGCTCACACTAACACGCGCCCTCACACATACGCTCCCCCTAAAGTGTTGTCTTACCCTCACCTGGACCTTAAACCGTCCCCGTCCCCTAACCCTAACCCTAGGCCGAACCCTAAACCTAACCCTTCCCTGAAGCCTTCTCCTCACCCGTCGCCTAATCCTAACCCGTACGCTCACACTAACCCGCGCCCTCACACGTACGCTCCCCCTAAACCGTTGTCGTACCCTCACCTGGACCCTAAACCGTCCCCATCCCCTAACCCTTTCCCTAGCCCGAACCCTAAACCTAACCCTTCCCCAAAGCCTTCCCCTCACCCGTCCCCTAATCCTAACCCGTATGCTCACACTAACCCACGCCCTCACACGTACGCTCCCCCTAAATCGTTGTCGTACCCTCACCTGGACCCTAAAACGTCCCCGTCCCCTAAACCTAACCCTAGCCCGAACCCTAACCCTAACCCTACCCCGAAGCCTTCCCCTCACCCGTCCCCTAATCCTAACCCGTACGCTCACACTATCCAGCCCGCTCACTCGTACGCTGCCCCTAAACCATTGTCGTACCCTCACCTGGATCCTAAACCGTCCCTATCCACTAAACCTAACCCTAGCCCGAACCCTAACCCTAACCCTTCCCCGAAGCCTTCCCCTCACCCGTCCCCTAATCCTAACCCGTACGCTCACACTAACCTGCGCCCTCACACGTACGCTCCCCCTAAACCGTTGTCGTACCCTCACCTGGACCCTAAATGTTCCCCGACCCCTAACCCAAACCCTAGCCGGAACCCTAACCCTAACCCTTCCCCGAAGCCTTCCCCTCACCCGTCCCCTAATCCTAACCCGTACGCTCACACTAACCTGCGCCCTCACATGTACGCACCCCCAAAACAGTTGTCGTACCCTCACCTGGACCCTAAACCGTCCCCGTCCCCTAACCCTAACCCTAGCCCGAACCGTAACCCTAAACCTTCTCCGAAGCCTTCCCCTCACCCGTCCCCTAATCCTAACCCGTATGCTCACACTAACCCACGCCCTCACACGTACGCTCTCCCTAAACCGTCGTCGTACTCTCACATGGACCCTAAACTGTCCCCGTCCCCTAACCCTAACCCTAGCCCGAACCCTAACCCTAAACCTTCCCCGAAGCCTTCCCCTCACCCGTCCCCTAATCCTAACCTGTACGCTCACACTAACCCGTGCCCTCACACGTACGCTCCCCCTAAACCGTTGGCATACCCTCACCTGGACCTTAAACCATCCCCGTCCCCTAACACTAACCCTAGCCCGAACCCTTACCCTAACCCTTCCCTGAAGCCTTCCCCTCACCCGTCCCCTAATCCTAACCCGTACGCTCACACTAACCCACGCTCTCACACGTACGCTCCCCCTAAACCGTTGTCATACCCTCATCTGGACCCTATACCGTCCCCGTCCCCTAACGCTAACCCTAGCCCTAACCCTAACCCTAACCCTTCCCCGAAGCCTTCACGTCACCCGTCACCTAATCCTAACCCGTACCATCACACTACCCACGCCCTCACACATTCGCTCCACCTAAACCATTGTCGTACCCTCACCTGGACCGTAAACCGTCCCCGTCCCCTAACCCTAACCGTAGCCCGAACCCTAACCCTAACTCTTGCCCGAAGCCTTCCCCGCACCCGTCCCCTAATCCTAACCCGTACGCTCACACTAACCCGCGCCCTCACACGTACGCTCCCCCTAAACCGCTGACGTACCCTCACCTGGACCCTAAACCGTCCCCGTCCACTAACCCTAACCCTAGCCCGAACCCTAACCCTAACCCTTCCCCAAAGGCTTCCCCTCACCCGTCCCCTAATCCTAACCGGTACGCTCACACTAACCTGTGCCCTCACACGTACGCTCCCCCTATAGCGTTGGCGTACCCTCACCTGGACCCTAAACCGTCCCCATCCCCTAAACCTAACCCTAGCCAGAACCCTAACCCTAACCTTTCCCCAAAACCTTCCCCTAACCCGTCCCCTATTCGTAACCCATACGCTCACACTAACCTGCGCCCTCACACGTACGCTCCCCCTAAACCGCTGTGGTACCCTCACATGGAACCTAAACCGTCCCCGTCCCCTAACCCTAACCCTAGCGCAAACACTATCCATAACTCTTTTCCGAAGCCTTCCCCTCACCCGTCCCCTAACCCTAACCCGTACGCTCACACTAAACCGTGCCCTCACACGTACGCTCCCCCTAAACCGTTGTCGTACCCTCACCTGGACCCTAAACCCTCCCCGTCCCCTAACCCTAACCCTAGCCCGAACCCTAACCCTAACCCTTCCCCGAAGCCTTTCCCTCACCCGTCCCCTAATCCTAACCCGTATGCTCACACTAACCCGCGCCCTCACACATACGCTACCCCTAAAGCGTTGTCGTACCCTCACCTGGACCCTAAAACGTCCCCATCCCCTAACCCTAACCCTAGCCCGAACCCTAACCATAAACCTTCCCCGAAGCCTTCCCCTCACCCGTCCCTAATCCTAACACGTACGCTCACACTAACCCACGCCCTCACACGTACGCTCCCCCTAAACCGCTGTCGTACACTCAACTGGACACGAAACCGTCCCCGTCCCCTAACCCTAACCCTAGCCCGAACCCTAACCCTAACCCTTCCCCTCACCCGTCCCCTAATCCTAACACGTACGCTCACACTAACCCGCGCCCTCACACGTACGCTCCCCCTAAAGCGTTCTCGTACCCTCACCTGGACCCTAAACCGTCCCCGTCCTCTAACCCTAACCCTAGCCGAACCCTAACCCTAACCCTTCCCGGAAGCCTTCCCCTCACCCGTCCCCTAATCCTAACCCGTACGCTCACACTAACCCACGCCCTCACACGTACGCTCCCCCTAAACCGTTGTCGTACCCTCACCTGGACACTAAACCGTCTCCATCCCCTAACCCTAACCCTAGCCCGAACCCTAACCCTAACCCTTCCCCGAAGCCTTCTCCTCACCCGTCCCCTAATCCTAACCCATACGCTCACACTAACCCGCGCCCTCACACATACGCTCCCCCTAAAGCGTTGTCCTACCCTCACCTAGACCCTAAACCGCCTCCGTCCCCTAACCCTAATCCTAGCCCGAACCCTAACCCTAACCGTTCCCCGAAGCCTTCCCCTCAACCGTCCCCTAATCGTAACCCGTACGCTCACACTAACCCATGCCCTCACACGTACGCTCACCCTAAACTGTTGTCGTACCCTCACCTGGACCCTAAACCGTCCCCGTCCCCTAACCCTAACCCTAGCCCGAACCCTAACCCTAACCCTTCCCCGAAGCCTTCCCCTCACCCGTCCCCTAATCCTAACCCGTACGCTCACACTAACATGCGCCCTCACATGTACGCTCCCCCTAAACGGTTGTCGTACCCTCACCTGGACCCTAAACCATCCCCGTCCCCTAACCCTAACCCTAGCCCGAACCCTAACCCTAACACTTCCCCGAAGCCTTCCCCTCACCCGTCCCCTAACCCTAACACGTACGCTCACACTAACCCACGCCCTCACACGTATTCTCCCCCTAAACCGTTGTCGTACCCTCACCTGGACCCTAAACCGTCCCCTTCCCCTAACCCTAACCCTAGCCCGAACCCTAACCCTAACCCTTCCCCGAAGCCTTCCCCTCACCCGTCCCCTAATCCTAACCTGTACGCTAACACTAACCCGCGCCCTCACACGTACTCTCCCCCTAAAGCTTTGTCGTACCCTCACCTGGACCCTAAACCGTCCCCGTCCCCTAACACTAAACCTAGCCCGAACCCTAACCCTAACACTTCCCCGAAGCCTTCCCTTCACCCGTCCCCTAATCCTAACCCGTACGCTCACACTAACCCGCGCCCTCACACGTACGCTCCCCCTAAACCGTTGTCGTACCCTCACCTGGACCCTAAACCATCCCTGTCCCCTAACACTAACCCTAGCCTGAACCCTAACCCTAACCCTTACCCGAAGCCTTCCCCTCACCCGTCCCCTAATCCTAACCCGTACGCTCACACTAACACGCGCCCTCACACGTACGCTCCCCCTAAACCGTTGTCGTACCCTCACCTGGACCCTAAACCGTCCCCGTCCCCTAACCCTAACACTAGCCCGAACACTATCCCTAACCCTTCCCGGAAGCCTTCTCCTCACCGTCCCCTAATCCTAAACCATACGCTCACACTAACCCGCGCCCTCACACGTACCCTCCCCCTAAACCGCTGTCGTAGCCTCAACTGGACCCGAAACCGTCCCCGTCCCCTAACCCTAACCCTAGCCCGAACCCTAACCCTAACCCTTCCCCGAAGCCTTCCCCTCACCCGTCCCCTAATCCTAACCCGTATGCTCACACTAACCCGTGCTCTCACACGTACGCTCCTCCTAAACCGTTGTCGTACCCTCACCTGGACCCTAAACCGTCCCCCTACCCTAACCCTAACCCTAGCCCGAACCCTAACCCTAACCCTTCCCCGAAGCCTTCCCCTCACCCACCCCTAATCCTAACCCGTACGCTCACACTAACTCACGCCCTCACACGTACGCTCCCCCTAAAGCGTTGTCGTACCCTCACATGGACCCTAAACTGTCCCCGTCCCCTAACCCTAACCCTAGCCTGAACCCTAACCCTAACCCTTCCCCGAAGCCTTCCCCTCACCCGTCCCCTAATCCTAACCCGTACGCTCACACTAACACGCGCCCTCACACGTTCGCTCCCCCTAAACCTCTGACGTACCCTCACCTGGACCCTAAACCGTCCCCGTCCCCTAACCCTAACCCTAGCCCGAACCCTAACCCTAACACTTCCCCGAAGCCTTCCCCTCACCCGTCCCCTAATCCTAACCAGTACGCTCACACTAACCCGCGCCCTCACACGTACGCTCCCCCTAAACCATTGTCGTACCCTCTCCTGGACCCTAAACAGTCCACGTCCCCTAACCCTAACCCTAGCCCGAACCCTAACCCTAACCCTTCCCCAAAGTCTTCCCCTAACCCGTCCCCTAATCCTAACCCGTACGCTCACACTAACATGTGCTCTCACACGTACACTCCCCCTAAACCGTTGTCGTACCCTCACCTGGACCCTAAACCGTCCCCGTCCGTTAACACTAACCCTAGCCCGAACCCTAAACCTAACCCTTCCCCGAAGCCTTCCCCTCACCCGTCCCCTAATCTTAACCCATACGCTCACACTAACCCACGCCCTCACACGTACGCTCCCCCTAAACCGCTATCGTACCCTCATCTGGACCCGAAACCGTCCCCGTCCCCTAACCCTAACCCTAGGCCGAACCCTAACCCTAAACCTTCCCCGAAGCCTTCCCCTCACCCGTCTCCTAATCCTAACCCGAACGCTCACACTAACCCGCGCCCTCACACGTACGCTCCACCTAAACCGCTGTCGTACCCTCATCTGGACCCGAAACCGTCCCCGTACCCTAACCCTAACCCTAGCCCGAACCCTAACCCTAACACTTCCCTGAAGCCTTCCCCTCACCCGTCCCTTAATCCTAACCCGTATGCTCACACTAACCCATGCCCTCACACGTACGCTCCCCCTAAACCGTTGTCGTACCCTCACCTGGACCCTAAACCGTCCCCGTCCCCTAACCCTAACCCTAACCAGAACCCTATCCCTAACCCTTCTCCGAAGCCTTCCCCTCACCCGTCCCCTAATCGTAACCCGTTCGCTCACACTAACACGCGCCCTCACACGTACGTTCCCCCTAAACCGTTGTCGTACCCTCACCTGGACCCTAAACCATCCCCGTCCCCTAACCCTAACCCTAGCCCGAACCCTATCCCTAACCATTCCCCGAAGCCTTCCCCTCACCCGTCCCCTAATCCTAACCCGTACGCTCACACTAACCCACGCCCTGACACGTACGCTACCCCTAAACCGCTGGCGTACCCTCACCTAGACCCTAAACCGTCCCCGTCCCCTACACCTAACCCTAGCCCAAACGCTAACCCTAACTCTTCCCCGAAACCTTCCCCTCAAACGTCCCCTAATCCTAACCCGTACGCTCACACTAACCCGCGCCCTCACACGTACGCACCCCCTAAACCGTTGTCGTACCCTCACCTGGACCCTAAACCATCCTCGTCCCCTAACCCTAACCCTAGCCTGAACCCTAACCCTCACCCTTCCCCGAAGCCTTCTCCTCACCCGTCCCCTAATCCTAACCTGTACTTTCACACTAACGCGCGCACTCGCACGTACGCTCCCCCTAAACCATTGTCATACCCTCACCTGTACCCTAAACTGTCCCCGTCCCCTAACCCTAACCCTAGCCCGAACCCTAACCCTAACCCTTCCCCGAAGCCTTCCCCTCACCCGTCCCCTAATCCTAACCCATACGCTCACACTAACCTGCGCCCTCACACGAACGGTACCCCTAAACCGTTGTCGTACCCTCACCTGGATCCTTAACCGTCCCCGTCCCCTAACCCTAACCCTAGCCCGAACCCTAAACCTAAACCTTCCCCGAAGCCTTCCCCTCACCCGTCCCCTAATCCTAACCCGTACGCTCACACTAACTCGCGTCCTCACACGTACGCTCCCCCTAATGTGTTGTCTTACACTCACCTGGACCTTAAACCGTCCCCGTCCCCTAACCCTAACCCTAGGCCGAACCCTAAACCTAACCTTTCCCCAAAGCCTTCCCCTAACTCGTACCCTAATCCTAACCCGTACGCTCACACTAACCCGCGCCCTCACACGTACGCTCCCCCTAAACTGTTGTCGTACCCTCACCTGGACCCTAAACCGTCCCCGTCCCCTAACCCTAACACTAGCCCGAACCCTAACCCTAACCCTTCCCCGAAGCCTTCCCCTCACCCGTCCCCTAATCCTAACCTGTACGCTCACACTAACCCACGCTCTCACACGTACGCTCCCCCTAAACCGTTGTCATACCCTCACCTGGACCCTATACCGTCCCCGTCCCCTAACCCTAACCGTAGCCCGAACCCTAACCCTAACCATTCCCCGAAGCGTTCCCCTCACCCGTCCCCTAATCCTAACCCTTACGCTCACACTAACCTGCACCCTCACATGTACGCTCCCCCTAATCCGTTGTCGTACCCTTACCTGGACCCTACACCGTCCACGTCCCCTAACCCTAATCCTAGCCTGAACCCTAAACCTGACACTTCCCCGAAATCTTCCTCTCACCCTACCCCTAATCCTAACCCGTACGCTCACACTAACCCGCGCCCTCACACGTACGCTCCCCCTAAACCGCTGTCGTACCCTCAATTGGACCCGAAACCATCCCCGTCCCCTAACCCTAACCCTAGCCCGAACCCTAACCCTAACACTTCCCCGAAGCCTTCCCCTCACCCGTCCCCTAATCCTAACCGGTACGCTCACAGTAACCCACGCCCTCCCACGTACGCTCCCCCTATAGCGTTGTCGTACCCTCACCTGGACCCTAAACCATCCCCATCCCGTAACCCTAACCCTAGCCAGAACCCGAACCCTAACCTTTCCCCGAAGCCTTCCCCTCACACGTCCCCTAATCCTAACCCGTTCGCTCACACTAACCCGCGCCCTCACACGTACGCTCCCCCTAAACCGTTATCGTACACTCACCTGGACCCTAAACCATCCCCGTCCCCTAACCCTAACCCTAGCCCGAACCCTATCCCTAACCATTCCCCGAAGCCTTCCCCTCACCCGTCCCCTAATCCTAACACGTACGCTCACACTAACCCGCGCCCTCACACGTACGCTCCCCCAAAACCGCTGACGTACCCTCACCTGGACCCTAAACCGTCCCCGTCCCCTACCCCTAACCCTACCCCAAACGCTAACGCTGACTCTTCCCCGAAACCTTCCCCTCAACCGTGCCCTAATCCTAACCCGTACGCTCACACTAACCCACGCCCTCACACGTACGCTCCCCCTAAACCGTTGTCGTACCCTCAGCTGGACCCTAAACCGTCCCCGTCCCCTAACCCTAACCCTAACCAGAACCCTATCCCTAACCCTTCCCTGAAGCCTTCCCCTCACCCGTCCCCTAATCCTAACCCGTTCGCTCACACTAACACGCGCCCGCACACGTATGCTCCCCCTAAACCGTTGTCGTACCCTCACCTGGACCCTAAACCATTCCCGTCCCCTAACCCTAACCCTAGCCCGAACTCTATCCCTAACCATTCCCCAAAGCCTTACCCTCAGCCATCCCCTAATCCTAACCCGTACGCTCACACTAACCCGCGCCCTCACACGAACGCTCCCCCTAACCCGTTGTCGTACCCTCACCTGGACCCTAAACCGTCCCCGTCCCCTAACCCTAACCCTAGCCCAAACCCTATCCATAACCCTTCCCTGAAGCCTTCCCCTCACCCGTCCCCTAATCCTAACCCGTTCGCTCACACTAACACGCGCCCGCACACGTATGCTCCCCCTAAACCGTTGTCGTACCCTCACCTGGACCCTAAACCATTCCCGTCCCCTAACCCTAACCCTAGCCCGAACTCTATCCCTAACCATTCCCCAAAGCCTTACCCTCAGCCATCCCCTAATCCTAACCCGTACGCTCACACTATCCAGCCCGCTCACTCGTACGCTGCCCCTAAACCGTTGTCGTACCCTCACCTGGACCCTAAACCGTCCCCGTTCCCTAATCCTAACCGTAGCCCGAACCCTAACCCTAACCCTTCCCCGAAGCCTTCCCCTCACCCGTCTCCTAATCCTAACCCGTACGCACACATAACCCACGCCCTCACACGTACGCTCCCCCTAAACCGTTGTCGTACCTTCACCTGGACCCTAAACCGTCCCCGTCCCCTAACCCTAACCCTAGCCCGAACCCTAACACTAACCCTTCCCCGAAGCCTTCCCAACACCCGTCCCCTAATCCTAACCCGTACGCTCACACTAACCCGCGCCCTCACACGTATGCTCCCCCTAAACCGTTGTCGTACCCTCACCTGGACCCTAAACCGTCCCCGTCCCCTAACCCTAACCCTAGCCCAAACCCTATCCATAACCCTTTTCCGAAGCCTTCCCCTCACCCGTCCCCTAATCCTAACACGTACGCTCACACTAACCCGTGCCCTCACACGTACACTCCCCCTAAACCGCTGTCGTACCCTCAACTGGACCCGAAACCGTCCCCGTCCCCTAACCCTAATCCTAGCCCAAACCCTAACCCTAACCCTTCCCCGAAACCTTCCCCTCACCCGTCCCCTAATCCTAACCCGTACGCTCACACTAATCCACGCCCTCACACTTTCGCTCCCCCAAACCGTTGTCGTACCCTCACCTGGACCCTAAACCGTCCCCGTCCCCTAACCCTAACCCTAGCCCGAACCCTAAACCTAACCCTTCCCCGAAGCCTTCCCCTCACCCGTCCCCTAATCCTAACACGTATGCTCACACTAACCCGCGCCCTCACACGTACGCTCCCCCTAAATCGTTGTCGTACCCTCACCTGGACCCTAAAACGCGCCCGTCCCCTCACCCTAACCCTTGCCCGAACCCTAACCCTAACACTTCCCCGAAGCCTTCCCCTCACCCGTCCCTAATCCTAACCCGTACGCTCACACTATCCAGCCCGCTCACACGTACGCTCCCCCTAAACCGTTGTCGTACCCTCACCTGGACCCTAAACAGTCCCCGTCCCCTAACGTTAACCCTAGCCCGAACCCTAACCCTAAACCTTCCCCGAAGCCTTCCCCTCACCCGTCCCCTAATCCTAACCTGTACGCTCACACTAACCCGTGCCCTCACACGTACGCTCCCCCTAAACCGTTGGCATACACTCACCTGGACCTTAAACCATCCCCGTCCCCTAACACTAACCCTAGCCCGAACCCTTACACTAACCCTTCCCTGAAGCCTTCCCCTCACCCGTCCCCTAATCCTAACCCGTACGCTCACACTAACCAGCCCGCTCACACTTACGCTGCCCCTAAACCGTTGTCGTACCCTCACCTGGACCCTAAACCCTCCCCATCCCCTAACCCTAACCCTACCCAAACCCTAACCCTAACCCTAACCGTAACCCTAACCGTAACCCTAACCCTAACCCTAACCCATTCCCTAATCCTACCACATATGCTCAAACTAACCCGCGCCCTCACACGTACGCTCCCCCTAAACCGTGGTCGTACCCTCACCTGGACCCTAAACCGTCCCCGTACCCTAACCCTAACACTAGCCCGAACCCTAACCCTAACCTTTCCCCGAAGCATTCCCCTCAACCTCCCCTAATCCTAACCCATACGCTGACACTAACCCACGCGCTCACACGTACGCTCCCCCTCAACTGTTGTCGTACCCTCACCTGGACCCTAAACCGTCTCCGTCCCCTAACCCTAACCCTAGCCCGAACCCTAACCCTAAACCTTCCCCGAAGCCTTCCCCTCACCCGTCCCCTAATCCTAACCCGTACGCTCACACTAACACGCGCCCTCACACGTACGCTCCCCCTAATGTGTTGTCTTACACTCACCTGGACCTTAAACCATCCCCGTCCCCTAACCCTAACCCTAGGCCGAAACCTAAACCTAACCCTTCCCCAAAGCCTTCCCCTAACTCGTCCCGTAATCCTAACCCGTACGCTCACACTAACCCGCGCCCTCACACGTACGCTCCCCCTAAACCGTTGTCGTACCCTCACCTGGACCCTAAACCGTCCCCGTCCCCTAACCCTAACCCTAGCCCGAACCCTAACCCTAACCCTTCCCCGAAGCCTTCCCCTCACCCGTCCCCTACTCCTAACCCGTACGCTCACACTAACCCACGCTCTCACACGTACGCTCCCCCTAAACCATTGTCATACCCTCACCTTGACCCTATACCGTCCCCGTCCCCTAACCCTAACCCTAGCCCTAACCCTAACCCTAACACTTCCCCGAAGCCTTCACGTCACCCGTCACCTAATCCTAACCCGTACCATCACACTACCCACGCTCTCACACATTCGCTCCACCTAAACCATTGTCGTACCCTCACCTGGACCCTAAACCGTCCTCGTCCCCTAACCCTAACCGTAGCCCGAACCCTAACCCTAACCCTTCCCCGAAGCCTTCCCCTCACCCGTCCCCTAATCCTAACCCGTACGCTCACACTAACCTGCACCCTCACATGTACGCTCCCCCTAATCCGTTGTCGTACCCTTACCTGGACCCTACACTGTCCACGTCCCCTAACCCTAACCCTAGCCCGAACCCTAACCCTAACCCTTCCCCGAAGCCTTCCCCTCACCCGTCCCCTAATCCTAACCTGTACGCTCACACTATCCAGCCTGCTCACTCGTATGCTGCCCCTAAACCGTTGTCGTACCCTCACCTGGATCAAAAACCGTCCCTATCCACTAACCCTAACCCTAGCCCGAACCCTAACCCTAACCCTTCCCCGAAGCCTTCCCCTCACCCGTCCCCTAATCCTAACCCGTACGCTCACACTAACCCACGCCCTCACACGTACGCTCCCCCTAAACCGTTGTCGTACCCTCACCTGGACCCTAAATGTTCCCCGAACCCTAACCCAAACCCTAGCCCGAACCCTAACCCTAACCCTTCCCCGAAGCCTTCCCCTCACCCGTCCCCTAATCCTAACCCGTACGCTCACACTAACCTGCGCCCTCACACTTACGCTGCCCCTAAACCGTTGTCGTACCCTCACCTGGACCCTAAACCGTCCCCATCCCCTAACCCTAACCCTACCCAAACCCTAACCCTAACCCGTCCCCGAAGCCTTCCACTCACCCATTCCCTAATCCTAACACGTACGCTCACACTAACCCGCACCCTCACACGTACGCTCCCCCTAAACCGTGGTCGTACCCTCACCTGGACCCTAAACCGTCCCCGTACCCTAACCCTAACCCTAGCTCGAACCCTAACCCTAACCTTTCCCCGAAGCATTCCCCTCAACCTCCCCTAATCCTAACCCGTACGCTGACACTAACCCACGCGCTCACACGTACGCTCCCCCTCAACCGTTGTCGTACCCTCACCTGGACCCTAAACCGTCCCCGTACCCTAACCCTAACACTAGCCCGAACCCTAACCCTAACCTTTCCCCGAAGCATTCCCCTCAACCTCCCCTAATCCTAACCCATACGCTGACACTAACCCACGCGCTCACACGTACGCTCCCCCTCAACTGTTGTCGTACCCTCACCTGGACCCTAAACCGTCTCCGTCCCCTAACCCTAACCCTAGCCCGAACCCTAACCCTAAACCTTCCCCGAAGCCTTCCCCTCACCCGTCCCCTAATCCTAACCCGTACGCTCACACTAACACGCGCCCTCACACGTACGCTCCCCCTAATGTGTTGTCTTACACTCACCTGGACCTTAAACCATCCCCGTCCCCTAACCCTAACCCTAGGCCGAAACCTAAACCTAACCCTTCCCCAAAGCCTTCCCCTAACTCGTCCCGTAATCCTAACCCGTACGCTCACACTAACCCGCGCCCTCACACGTACGCTCCCCCTAAACCGTTGTCGTACCCTCACCTGGACCCTAAACCGTCCCCGTCCCCTAACCCTAACCCTAGCCCGAACCCTAACCCTAACCCTTCCCCGAAGCCTTCCCCTCACCCGTCCCCTACTCCTAACCCGTACGCTCACACTAACCCACGCTCTCACACGTACGCTCCCCCTAAACAGTTGTCATACCCTCACCTTGACCCTATACCGTCCCCGTCCCCTAACCCTAACCCTAGCCCTAACCCTAACCCTAACACTTCCCCGAAGCCTTCACGTCACCCGTCACCTAATCCTAACCCGTACCATCACACTACCCACGCCCTCACACATTCGCTCCACCTAAACCATTGTCGTACCCTCACCTGGACCCTAAACTGTCCTCGTCCCCTAACCCTAACCGTAGCCCGAACCCTAACCCTAACCCTTCCCCGAAGCCTTCCCCTCACCCGTCCCCTAATCCTAACCCGTACGCTCACACTAACCTGCACCCTCACATGTACGCTCCCCCTAATCCGTTGTCGTACCCTTACCTGGACCCTACACTGTCCACGTCCCCTAACCCTAACCCTAGCCCGAACCCTAACCCTAACCCTTCCCCGAAGCCTTCCCCTCACCCGTCCCCTAATCCTAACCCGTACGTTCACACTATCCAGCCTGCTCACTCGTATGCTGCCCCTAAACTGTTGTCGTACCCTCACCTGGATCAAAAACCGTCCCTATCCACTAACCCTAACCCTAACCCTTCCCCGAAGCCTTCCCCTCACCCGTCCCCTAATCCTAACCCGTACGCTCACACTAACCCACGCCCTCACACGTACGCTCCCCCTAAACCGTTGTCGTACCCTCACCTGGACCCTAAATGTTCCCCGAACCCTAACCCAAACCCTAGCCCGAACCCTAACCCTAACCCTTCCCCGAAGCCTTCCCCTCACCCGTCCCCTAATCCTAACCCGTACGCTCACACTAACCTGCGCCCTCACACTTACGCTGCCCCTAAACCGTTGTCGTACCCTCACCTGGACCCTAAACCGTCCCCATCCCCTAACCCTAACCCTACCCAAACCCTAACCCTAACCCGTCCCCGAAGCCTTCCACTCACCCATTCCCTAATCCTAACACGTACGCTCACACTAACCCGCACCCTCACACGTACGCTCCCCCTAAACCGTGGTCGTACCCTCACCTGGACCCTAAACCGTCCCCGTACCCTAACCCTAACCCTAGCTCGAACCCTAACCCTAACCTTTCCCCGAAGCATTCCCCTCAACCTCCCCTAATCCTAACCCGTACGCTGACACTAACCCACGCGCTCACACGTACGCTCCCCCTCAACCGTTGTCGTACCCTCACCTGGACCCTAAACCGTCTCCGTCCCCTAACCCTAACCTGAGCCCGAACACTAACCCTAACACTTCCCCGAAGCCTTC
The DNA here is from genome assembly GCF_964270905.1 of Leucopleurus acutus. Lineage (NCBI taxonomy): Eukaryota > Metazoa > Chordata > Mammalia > Artiodactyla > Delphinidae > Leucopleurus > Leucopleurus acutus. The sequence continues at coordinate 89,057 of NW_028139045.1, read as the reverse complement.
CCCTCACCCATCCCCTAATCCTAAACCGTACGCTCACAATTTCCCGCGCCCTCACACGAACGGTCCCCCTAAACCGTTGTCGTACCCTCACCTGGACCCTAAACCGTCCCCGTCCCCTAAACCTAACCCTAGCCGAACCCTAAACCTAACCCTTCCCCGAAGCCTTCCCCTCACCCGTCCCCTAATCCTAACGCGTACGCTCACATAACCCACGCCATCACACGTATGCTCCCCCTAAACCGTTGTGGTACCCTCACCTGGATCCTAAACCGTCCCCGTCTCCTAACCCTAACCCTAGCCCGAACTCTAACCCTAACACTTCCCCGAAGCCTTCCCCTCACACGTCCCCTAATCCTAAGCCTTACGCTCACACTAACCCGCGCCCTCACATGAACGCTCCCCCGAAACCGCTGTCGTACTCTCACCTGGACCCGAAACCGTCCCCGTCCGCTAACCCTAACACTAGCCCAAACCATATCTATAACCCATTTCCGAAGCCTTCCCATCACCCGTCCCCTAATCCTAACCCGTACGCTCACACTAACCCGTGCCCTCACACGTACGCTCCCCCTAAACCGCTGTCGTACCCTCAACTGGACCCGAAACCGTCCCCGTCCCCTAACCCTAACCCTAGTCCGAAGCTTAACCCTAACCCTTCCCCGAAGCCTTCCCCCCAACCGTCCCCTAATCCTAACCCGTACGCTCACACTAACCCGTGCCCTCACACGTACACTCCCCCTAAACCGTTGTCGTACCCTCACCTGGACCCTAAACCGTCCCCTAACCCTAACCCTAACCCTAGCCCGAACCATAACCCTGAACCTTCCCGGAAGCCTTCCCCTCAACCGTCCAATAATCCTAACCCGTACGCTCACACTAACCCGCGCCCTCACACGTACGCTCCCCCTAAAGCGTTCTCGTACCCTCACCTGGACCCTAAACCGTCCCTATCCACTAACCCTAACCCTAGCCCGAACCCTAACCCTAACCCTTCCCCGAAGCCTTCCCCTCACCTGTCCCCTAATCCTAACCCGTACGCTCACACTAACCTGCGCCCTCACACGTACACTCCCCCTAAACCGTTGTCGTACCCTCACCTGGAACCTAAATGTTCCCCGACCCCTAACCCAAACCCTAGCCCGAACCCTAACCCTCACCCTTCCCCAAAGCCTTCCCCTCACCCGTCCCCTAATCCTAACCCGTACGCTCACACTAACCTGCACCCTCACACGTACGCACCTCCAAAACTGTTGTGGTACTCTCACCTGAACCCTAAACCGTCCCTGCCTCCTAACCCTAACTCTAGCCCGAACCCTAACCATAAACCTTCCCCGAAGCCTTCCCGTCACCCGTCCCCTAATCCTAACCCGTACGCTCACACTAACACGCACCCTCACACGTACGCACCCCCTAAAGCGTTGTCTTACCGTTACCTGGACCCTAAACCGTCCCCGTCACCTAACCCTAACCCTAGCCCGAACCCTAAACCTAACCCTTCCCCAAAGCCTTCCCCTATGTCGTCCCCTAATCCTAACCCGTACGCTCACCCTAACCTGCACCCTCACACGTATGGTCCCCCTAAACCGTTGTCGTACACTCACCTGGACCCTAAACCGTCCCCATCCCCTAACCCTAACCCTAGACCGAAACCTAACCCTAACACTTCCCCGAAGACTTCCCCTCACCCGTCCACTAATCCTAACCCGTACGCTCACACTAACCCACGCCCTCACACGTACGCTCCCCCTAAACCATTGTCGTACCCTCACCTGGATCCTAAACCGTCCCCATCCCCTAACACTAACCCTAACCCGAACACTAACCCTAACCCTTCCCCGAAGCATTCACGTCACCCGTCACCTAATCCTAACCCGTACCATCACACTACGCACGCCCTCACACATTCGCTCCACCTAAACCATTGTCGTACCCTCACCTGGACCCTAAACCGTCCCCGTACCCTAACCCTAACCCTAGCCCTAACCTTAACCCTAACCCTTCCCCGAAGCATTCCCCTCACCCGTCCCCTAATCCTAACCCGTACGCTCACACTAACACGCGCCATCACACGTACGCTCCCCCTAAACCGTTGTCGTACCCTCACATAAACCCTAAACCGTCCCCGTCCCCTAACCCTAACCCTAGCCCTAACCCTAACCCTAACCCTTCCCCGAAGCCTTCCCCTCACCCGTCCCCTAATCCTAACCCGTACGCTCACACTAACCCGTGCCCTCACATGTACGCTCCCCCTAAACCGCTGTCGTACCCTCAACTGGACCCGAAACCGTCCCCGTCCCCTAACCCTAACCCTAGCCCGAACCCTAACCCTAACCCTTCTCCGAAGCCTTCCCCTCACCCGTCCCCTAATCATAACCCGTACGCTCACACTATCCAGCCCGTTCACACGTACGCTGCCCCTAAACCGTTGTCCTACCCTCACCTGGACCCTAAAACGTCCCCGTCCCCTACCCCTAACCCTAGCCCGAACAATAACCCTAACCCTTCCCCGAAGCCTTCCCCTCACCCGTCCCCTAAAACTAACCCGTAAGCTCACACTATCCAGCCCGCTCACACGTACGCTGCCCTTAAACTGTTGTCGTACCCTCACCTGGACTCTAAACCATCCCCATCACCTAACCCTAACCCTAGCCCGAACCCTAACCCTAACCCTTCCCCGAAGCCTTCCCCTCACCCGTCCCCTAATCCTAACCTGTACGCTCACACTAACCTGCGCCCTCACACGTACGCACCCCCTAAACCGTTGTCGTACCCTCACCTGGACCCTAAATGGTCCCCGACCCCTAACCCAAACCCTAGCCCGAACCCTAACCCTAACACTTCCCCGAAGCCTTCCCCTTACGCGTCCCCTAATCCTAACCCGTATGCTCACACTAACCCACGCCCTCACTCGTACGCTCTCCCTAAACCATCGTCGTACCCTCACATGGATCCTAAACCGTCCCCGTCCCCTATCCCTAACCATAGCCCGAACCGTAACCCTAACCCTTCCCCGAAGCCTTCCCCTCACCCGTCCCCTAATCCTAACCCGTACGCTCACACTAACATGCGCCCTCACACGTACGCTCCCCCTAAACCGTTGGCATACACTCACCTGAACCTTAAACCATCCCCGTCCCCTAACCCTAACCCTAGCCCGACCCCTTACCCTAACCCTTCCCCGAAGCCATCCCCTCACCCGTCACCTAATCCTAAACATTACGCTGACACTAACCGGCCTGCTCACACGTACGCTACCCCTAAACCGTTGTCGTACCCTCACCTGAACCCTAAACCGTCCCCGTACCCTAACCCTAACCCTGGCCCGAAACCTAACCCTAACCTTTCCCAGAAGCATTCCCCTCAACCGTCCACTAATCCTAACGCGTACGCTGACACTAACCCACGCACTCACACGTACGCTCCCCCTCAACCGTTGTTGTACCCTCACCTGGACCCTAAACCGTCTCCGTCCCCTAACCCTAACCCTAGCCCGAACCCTAACTCTAACACTTCCCCGAAGCCTTCCCCTCAGCCATCCCCTAATCCTAACCCGTACGCTCACACTAACCCGCGCCCTCACACGAACGGTCCCCCTAAACCGTTGTCTTACCATCACCTGGACCCTAAACCATCCCCGTCCCCTAACCCTAACCCTAGGCCGAACCCTAACCCAAACCCTTCCCCAAAGCCTTCCCCTCACCTGTCCCCTAATCCTAACCCGTACGCTCACACTAACCCGCGCCCTCACACGTACGCTCCACCTAAACCGTTGGCATACCCTCACCTGAACCTTAAACCATCCCCGTCCCCTAACCCTAACCCTAGCCCGAACCCTTACCCTAACACTTCCCCGAAGCCTTCCCCTCACCCGTCCCCTAATCCTAACCCGTACGCTCACACTAACCAGCCCGCTCACACGTACGCTGCCCCTAAAGCATTGTCGTACCCTGACCTGTACCCTAAACCGTCCCCATCCCCTAACCCTAACCCTACCCAAACCCTAACCCTAACCCGTCCCTGAAGCCTTCCCCTCACCCATCCCCTAATCCTAACCCGTACGCTCACACTAACCCGCGCCCTCACACGTACGCTCCCCCTAAACCGTGGTCATACCCTCACCTGGACCCTAAACCGTCCCCGTACCCTAACCCTAACCCTAGCCTCATCCCTAACCCTAACATTTCCCCGAAGCATTCCCCTCAACCGTCCCCTAATCCTAACCCGTACGCTGACACTAACCCTCGCCCTCACACGAACGTTCCCCCTAAACCGTTGTCGTACCCTCACGTGGACCCTAAACCGTCCCCGTCCCCTAACCCTAACCCTAGCCCGAATCCTAACCCTAACCCTTCCCCGAAGCCTTCCCCTCACCCGTCCCCTAATCCTAAGCCGTACGCTCACACTAACCCGCCCCCTCACATGTACGCTCCCCCTAAACCGCTGTCGTACCCTCAATTGGACCCGAAACCATCCCCGTCCCCTAACCATAACCGTAGCCCGAACCCTAACCCTAACCCTTCCCCGAAGCCTTCCCCTCACCCGTCCCATAATCCTAACCCGTACGCTCACACTAACCCGCGCCCTCACACGTACGCTCCCCCTAAACCGTTGTCGTACCCTCACCTGGACCCTAAACCGTCCCCGTCCCCTAACCCTAACCCTAGCCCGAACCCTAACCCTAACCCTTCCCCGAAGCCTTCTCCTCACCCGTCCCCTAATCCTCAGCCGTACGCTCACACTAACCTGCGACCTCACAGGTATGCTCCCCCTAAACCGTTGTCGTACCCTCACCTGGACCCTAAACCTTCCCCGTCCCATAACACTCACCCTAGCCCGAAACCTAACCCTGACACTTCCCCGAAATCTTCCCCTCACCCGTCCCCTAATCCTAACCCGTACGCTCACACTAACCAGCGCCCTCACACGTACGCTCCCACTAAACCGCTGTCGTACCCTCCATTGGACCCGAAACCATCCCCGTCCCCTAACCTTAACCCTAGCCCGAACCCTAACCCTAACACTTCCCCGAGGTCTTCCCCTCACCCGTCCCCTAATCCTAACCCGTACGCTCACACTAACCGGCGCCCTCACACGTATGCTCCCCCTAAACCGTTGTCGTACCCTCACCTGGACCCTAAAACGTCCCCGTCCCCTAACCCTAACCCTAGCCCGAACCCTAACTCTAACCATTCCCCGAAGCCTTCTCCTCACCCGTTCCCTAATCCTAACCCGTACGCTCACACTAACCCGTGCCCTCACAAGTATGATCCCCATAAACCGTTGTCGTACCCTCACCTGGACCCTAAACCGTCCCCATCCCCTAACCCTAACCTTAGCCCGAACCCTAACCCTAAACGTTCTCCGAAGCCTTCCCCTCACCCGTCCCCTAATCCTAACCCGTACGCTAACACTAACATGCGCCCTCACACGTACGCTCCCCCTAAAGCGTTGTCTTACCCTCACCTGGACCCAAAACGTTCCCCATCCCGTAACCCTAACCCTAGGCCGAACCCTAAACCTAACCCTTCCCCAAAGCCTTGCCCTAACTCGTCCCCTAATCCTAACCCGTACGCTCACACTAACCCGCGCCCTCACACGTACGCTCCCCCTAAAGCATTCTCGTACCCTCACCTGGACCCTAAACCGTCCACGTCCCCTAACCTTAACCCTAGCCCGAACCCTAACCCTAACCCTTCCCCGAAGCCTTCCCCTCACCCGTCCCCTAATCCTAACCTGTACGCTCACACTAAACCGCGCCCTCACACGTACCCTCCCCGTAAAGCGTTGTCGTACCCTCACCTGGACCCTAAACAGTCCCCGTCCCCTAACCCTAAGCCTAGCCCGAACCCTAACCCTAACCCTTCCCCGAAGCCTTCACGTCACCCGTCACCTAATCCTAACCCGTACCATCACACTACCCACGCCCTCACACGTTCCGTCCACCTAAACCGTTGTCGTACCCTCACCTGGAACCTAAACCGTCCCCGTCCCCTAACCCTAACCCTAGCCCGAACCCTAACCCTAACCCTTCCCCGAAGCCTTCCCCTCACCCGCCCCTAAACCTAACCCGTACGCTCACACTAACCCACGCCCTCACACGTACGCTCCCCCTAAACCGTTGTCGTACCCTCACCTGGACCCTAAACCGTCCCCGTCCCCTAACCCTAACCCTAGCCCGAACCCTAACCCTAAACCTTCCCCGAAGCCTTCACGTCACCCGTCAACTAATCCTAACCCGTACCATCATACTACCCACGCCCTCACACGTTCGCTCCACCTAAACCGTTGTCGTACCCTCACCTGGACCCTAAACCGTCCCCGTCCCCTAACCCTAACCCTAGCCCGAACCCTAACCCTAACCCTTCCCCGAAGCCTTCCCCTCACCCGTCCCCTAATCCTAACCCGTACGCTCACACTAACCCGTGCCCTCCCACGTACGCTCCCCCTAAAGCGTTGTCGTACCATCACCTGGACCCTAAATCGTCCCCGTCCCTAACCCTAACCCTAGCCCGAACCCTATCCCTAACACTTCTCCGAAACCTTCCCCTCACCCGTCCCCTAATCCTAACCCGTACGCTCACACTAATCCGCGCCCTTCCACGTACGCTTCCCCTTAACCGCTGTCGTACCTTCACCTGGACCCTAAACTGTCCCCGTCCCCTAATTCTAACTCTAGCCCGAACCCTAACCCTCACCCTTTCCCGAAGCCTTCCCCTCACCCGTCCCCTAATCGTAAGCCGTACGCTCACACTAACCTGTGCCCTCACACATACGCTCCCCCTAATCCGTTTTCGTACCCTTACCTGGACCCTACACCATCCCCGTCCCCTAACCCTAACCCTAGCCCGAACCCTATCCCTAATCCTTCCCCGAAGCCTTCCCCTCACCCGTTCCCTAATCCTAACCCGTACATTCACACTAACCCATGGCCTCACACGTACGCTACCCCTAAATCGCTGTCGTACCCTCAACTGGACCCGAAATCGTCCCCGTCCCCTAACCCTAACCCTAGCACGAACCCTAACCCTAACCCTTCCCCGAAGCCTTCCCCTCACCCGTCCCCTAATCCTAACCCGTATGCTCACACTAACCCGCGCCCTCACACGTACGCTCCCCCTAAAGCATTGTCGTACACTCACCTGGACCCTAAAACGTACCCGTCCCCTAACCCTAACCCTAGCCCGAACACTAACCCTAACCCTTACCCGAAGCCTTCCCCTCACCCGTCCCCTAATTCTAACCCGTACGCTCACACTAACCCGCGCCCTCACACGTACGCTCCCCCTAAACCGTTGTCGTACCCTCACCTGGACCCTAAACCGTCCCCGTCCGCTAACACTAACCCTAGTCCGAACCCTAACCCTAACCCTTCCCCGAAGCCTTCCCCTCACCCGTCCCTTAATCCTAACCCGTACGCTCACACTAATCCGCGCCCTCACACGTACGCCCCCCACTAAACCGTTGTAGTACCCTCACCTAGACCCTAAACCGTCCCCGTCCCCTAACCCTAACCTTAGCCCGAACCCTAACACTAACCCTTCCCCGAAGCATTCCCCTCACCCGTCCCCTAATCCTAACCCGTACACTCACACTATCCATCCCGCTAACACGTACGCTTCCCCTAAATCGTTGTCGTACCCATACCTGGACCCTAAACCGACCACATCACCTAACCCTAACCCTAGCCCGAACCCTAACCCTAACCCGTCCCCGAAGCCTTCCCCTCACCCATCCCCTAATCCTAACCCGTACGCTCAAACTAACCCATGCCCTCACACGTACACTCCACCTAAAACTTTTTCGTACCCTCACCTTGACCCTCAACCGTCCCCATCCCCTAACCCTAACCCTAGACCGAACCCTAACCCTAACACTTCCCCGAAGCCTTCCCCTCACCCGTCCCCTAATCCTAACCCGTACGCTCACACTAACCCGCGCCCTCACACGTACACTCCCCCTAAACCGTTGTCGTACCCTCACCTGGACCCTAAATCGTCCCCGTCCTCTAACCCTAACCCTAGCCCGAACCCTAACACTAACCCTTCCCCGAAGCCTTCCCCTCACTCGTCCCCTAATCCTAACCAATACGCTCACACTATCCAGCCCGCTCACACGTACGCTGCCCCTAAATCGTTGTCGTACCCACACCTGGACCGTAAACCGTCCCCATCCCCTAACCCTAACCCGAACCCTAAACCTAACCCGTCCCCGAAGGCTTCCCCTCACCCATCCCCTAATCATAACCTGTACGCTCACACTAACCCACGTCTTCACACGTACGCTCCCCCTAAACAGTTGTCGTACCCTCACTGGACCCTAAATCGTCCCCGTCCCCAATCCTAACCCTAGCCCGAACCCTCACCCTAACCCTTCCCCGAAGCCTTCCCTTCACCCGTCCCCTAATCTTAACCCGTACGCTCACACTAACCCGCGCCCTCACACGTACGCTCCCCCTAAACCGTTGTCGTACCCTCACCTGGACCCTAAACCGTCCCCGTCCCCTAACCCTAACCCTAGCCCGAACCCTAACCCTAACCCTTCCCCAAAGTCTTCCCCTAACCCGTCCCCTAATCCTAACCCGTATGCTCACACTAACCCGCGCCCTCGCACGTACGCTACCCCTAAAGCATTGTCGTACCCTCACCTGAACCCTAAAATATCCCCGTCCTCTAAACCTAACCCTTCCCCGAAGCCTTCCCCTCACCCGGCCCCTAATTCTATCCCGTACGCTCACGCTAACCCGCGCCCTCACACGTACGCTCCCCCTAAACCGTTGTCGTACCCTCACCTGGACCCTAAACCGTCCCCATCCCCTAACCCTAACCCTAGCCCGAACCCTAACCCTAACCCTTCCCCGAAGCCTTCCCCTCAACCGTCCTCTAATCCTAACCCGTACGCTCACACTAACCCTCGCGCTCACACGTACGTTCCCCTCAACCGTTGTCGTACCCTCACCTGGACCCTAAACCGTCTCCGTTCCCTAACCCTAACCCTAGCCCGAACCCTAACCCTAACACTTCACCGAAGCCTTCCCCTCACCCATCCCCTAATCCTAACACGTACGCTCACACTAACCGGCGCCCTCACACGAACGCTACCCCTAAACCGTTGTCGTACCCTCCCCTGGACCCTAAACCGTCCCCGTCCCCTAACACTAACCCTAGTCCGAACCCTAACCCTAACCCTTCCCCGAAGCCTTCCCCTCACCCTTCCCTTAATCCTAACCCATACGATCACACTAACCCGCGCCCTCACACGTACGCTCCCCCTACACCGTTGTCATACCCTCACCTGGACCCTAAACCGTCCCCATCCCCTAACCCTAACCCTAGCCCGAACCCTCACACTAACCCTTCCCCGAAGCCTTCCCCTCACCCGTACCCTAATCCTAACCCGTACGCTCACACTAACCGCGCGCTCACACGTACGCTCCCCCTAAACCGTTGTCGTACCCTCACCTGGACCCTAAACCGTCCCCATCCCCTAACCCTAAACCTAGCCCGAACCCTATCCCTAACCCTTCCCCAAAGTCTTCCCCTAACCCGTCCCCTAATCCTAACCCATATGCTCACACTAACCCGCGCCCTGGCACGTGCGCTACCCCTAAAGCATTGTCGTACCCTCACCTGGACCCTAAAACGTCCCCGTCCCCTAACCCTAACCCTTCCCCGAAGCCTTCCCCTCACCCGGCCCCTAATTCTATCCCGTACGCTCACACTAACCCGCGCCCTCACACCTACGCTCCCCCTAAACCGTTTTCGTACCCTCACCTGGACCCTAAACCCTCCCCATCCCCTAACCTTAACCCTAGTCTGATCCCTAACCCTAACACTTCCCCGAAGCCTTCCCCTCACACGTCCCCTAATCCTAACCCGTACGCTCACACTAACCCGCGCCCTCACACGTACGCTCCCCCTAAACCGTTGTCGTACCCTCACCTGGACCCTAAACCGTCCCCATCCCCTAACCCTAACCCTAGCCCGAACCCTAAACCTAACCCTTCCCCGAAGCCTTCCCCTCAACCGTCCTCTAATCCTAACCCGTACGCTCACACTAACCCGCGCGCTCACACGGACGCTCCCCCTCAACCGTTGTCGTACCCTCACCTGGACCCTAAACCGTCTCCGTTCCCTAACCCTAACCCTAGCCCGAAACCTAACCCTAACACTTCACCGAAGCCTTCCCCTCAACCGTCCCCTAATCCTAACACGTACGCTCACACTAACCCGCGCCCTCACACGAACGCTACCCCTAAACCGTTGTCGTACCCTCAGCTGGACCCGAAACCGTCCCCGTCCCTTAACACTAACCCTAGTCCGAACCCTAACCTTAACCCTTCCCCGAAGCCTTCCCCTGACCCGTCCCCTAATCCTAAACCGTACGCTCACACTATCCATTCCGCTCACACATACGCTGTCCCTAAACCGTTGTCGTACCAACACCTGGACCCTAAACGGTCCCCATCCCCTAACCTTAACCCTAGCCCAGACCCTAACCCTAAATCTTCCCCGAAGCCTTCCCCTCACCCGTCCCCTAATCCTAACCCGTACGCTCACACTTACCCACGCCCTCACACGTACGCTCCCCCTAAACCGTTTTCGTACCCTCACCTGGACCCTAAACCGTCCCCGTCCCCTAACCCTAACCCTAGCCCGAACCCTAACCCTAACCGTTGCCCGAAGCCTTACCCTCACCCGTCCCCTAATCCTAACCCGTACGCTCACACTAAACAGCCCGCTCACACGTACGCTGCCCCTAAACCGTTGTGGTAACCTCACCTGGACCCTAAACCGTCCCCATCCCCTAACACTAACCCTACGCAAACCCTAAACCTAACCCGTCCCCGAAGCCTTCCCCTCACCCGTCCCCTAATCCTAACCTGTACGCTCAAACTAACCCGCGCCGTCACACGTACGCTACCCCTAAACCGCTGTCGTACCTTCATCTGGACCCGAAACCGTCCCCTTCCCCTAACCCTAACCCTAGCCCGAACCCTAACCTTAACCCTTCCCCGAAGCCTTCCCCTCACCCGTCTCCTAATCCTAACCCGAACACTCAAACTAACCCGCGCCCTCACACGTACGCTTCACCTAAACCGCTGTCGTACCCTCAACTGGACCCGAAACCGTCCCCGTCCCCTAACCCTAACCCTAGCCCGAACCCTAACCCTAACATTTCGACGAAGCCTTTCCCTCACCCGTCCCCTAATCCTAACCCGTAAGCTCACACTAACCCGTGCCCTCACACGTACGCTCCCCCTAAACCATTGTCGTACCCTCACCTGAACCCTAAACTGTCCCCGTCCCCTAAACCTAACCCTAGCCTGAACCCTAACCCTAACCCTTCCCCGAAGCCTTCCCCTCACCCGTCCCCTACTCCTAACCCGTACGCTCACACTAACCCGCGCCCTCACACGTACGCTCCCCCTAATCCGTTGTCGTACCCTCACCTGGACCCTAAACCGTCCCCGTCACATAACCTTAACCCTAGCCCGAACCCTAACACTAACCCTTCAACAAAGCCTTCCCCTAACCTGTCCCCTAATCCTAACCCGTACGCTCACACTAACCGGCGCCCGCACACGTACGCTCCCCCTAAACCGTTGTCGTACACTCACCTGGACCCTAAACCACCCCCGTCCCCTAAACCTAACCCTAGCCCGAACCATAACCCTAACACTTCCCCGAAGCCTTCGCTTCACCCGTCCCCTAAAACTAACCCGTAAGCTCACACTAACACGCGCCCTCACACGTACACTCCCCCTAAACCGTTGTCGTACACTCACATGGACCCTAAACCGCCCCCGTCCCCTAACCCTAACCCTAGCCCAAACCCTATCCATAACCCTTTTCCGAAGCCTTCCCCTCACCCGTCCCCTAATCCTAACCCGTACGCTCACACTAACCCGTGCCCTCACACTTACGCTCCCCCTAAACCGTTGTCGTAACCTCACCTGGACCCTAAACCGTCCCCGTCCCCTAACCCTAACCCTAGCCCGGACCCTAACCCTAAACCTTCCCCGAAGCCTTCACCTCACCTGTCCCCTAATCCTAACCCGTACGCTCACACTAACCCGCGCCTTCACACGTACGCTCCCCCTAACCGTTGTCGTACCCTCACCTGGACGCTAAACCGTCCCCGTCCCCTAACCCTAACCCTAACCCTAGCCCGAACCCTAACCCTGACCCTTCCCCGAAGCCTTCCCCTCTACCGTCCCCCAATCCTAACCCGTACGCTGACACTAACCCGCGCCCTCACACGTACGCTCCCCCTAAACCATTGTCGTACCCTCACATGGACCCTAAACCATCCCCGTCCCCTAACCCTAACCCTAGCCCGAACCCTAACCCTAACCCTTCCCCGAAGACATCCCCTCACCCATCCCCTAATCCTAACCCGTACACTCACACTAACCCGCGCCCTCACACGTACGCTCCCCCTAAACAATTATCGTGCCCTCACCTGGACCCTAAACCGTCCCCATCCCCTAACCCTAACCCTAGCCCGAGCCTTAACCCTAACCATTCCCCGAAACCTTCCCCTCATCCGTCCGCTAATCCTAACCCGTACGCTCACACTAACCCACGTCTTCACACGTACGCTCCCCCTAAACCGTTGTCGTACCCTCACCTGGACCCTAAACCGTCGCCGTCCCCTAACCCTAACCCTAGCCCGAACCCTAACCCTAACCCTTCTCCGAAGCCTTCCCCTCACCCGTCCCCTAATCCTAACCCGTACACTCACACTATCCAATCCGCTCACACGTACGCTGCCCCTAAACCGTTGTCGTACCTACACCTGGACCCTAAACGGTCCCCATCCCCTAATCTTAACCCTAGCCCAGACCCTAACCCTAAACCTTCCCCGAAGCCTTCCCCTCACCCGTCCCCTAATCCTAACCCGTACGCTCACACTTACCCGCGCCCTCACACGTACGCTCCCCCTACACCGTTTTTGTACACTCACCTGGAACCTAAACCGTCCCCATCCCCTAACCCTAACCTTAGCCCAAACCCTAACCCTAACCCTTGCCCGAAGCCTTCCCCTCACCCGTCCCCTAATCCTAAACCGTACGCTCACACTAAACAGCCCGCTCACACGTACGCTGCCCGTAAACCGTTGTGGTACCCTCACCTGGACCCTAAACCGTCCCCATCCCCTAACACTAACCCTACCCAAACCCTAACCCTAACCCGTCCCCGAAGCCTTCCCCTAACCTGTCCCCTAATCCTAACCCGTACGCTCACACTAACCCGTGCCCTCACACGTACGCTACCCCTAAACCGTTGTCTTACCCTCACCTGGACCCTAAACCGTCCCCGTCACTTAACCCTAACCCTAGCCCGAACCCTATCCCTAACACTTCCCTGAAGCCTTCCCCTCACCCGTCCCCTAATCCTAACCCGTACGTTCACACTAACCCGCGCCCTCACACGTATGCTCCCCCTAAACCGCTGTCGTACCCTCATCTGGACCCGAAACCGTCCCCGTCCCTTAACCCTAACCCTAGCCCGAACCCTAACCCTAACCCTTCCCCGAAGCCTTCCCCTCACCCGTCTCCTAATCCTAACCCGAACGCTCACACTAACCCGCGCCCTCACACGTACGCTCCACCTAAACCGTTGTCGTACCCTCACCTGGACGCTAAACCGTCCCCGTCCCCTAACCCTAACCCTAACCCTAGCCCGAACCTTAACCCTAACCATTCCCCGAAACCTTCCCCTCACCCGTCCGCTAATCCTAACCCGTACGCTCACACTAACCCACGTCTTCACACGTACGCTCCCCCTAAACCGTTGTCGTACCCTCACCTGGACCCTAAACCGTCCCCGTCCCCTAACCGTAACCCTAGCCCGAACCCTAACCCTAACCCTTCCCCGAAGCCTTCCCCTCACCCGTCCCCTAATCCTAACCCGTACGCTCACACTAACCGGCGCCCGCACACGTACGCTCCCCCTAAACCGTTGTCGTACACTCACCTGGACCCTAAACCGTCCCCGTCCCCTAAACCTAACCCTAGCCCGAACCCTAACCCTAACCCTTCCCCGAAGCCTTCGCTTCATCCGTCCCCTAAAACTAACCCGTAAGCTCACACTACCACGCGCCCTCACACGTACGCTCCCCCTAAACCGTTGTCGTACACTCACCTGGACCCTAAACCGCCCCCGTCCCCTAACCCTAACCCTAGCCCAAACCCTATCCATAACCCTTTTCCGAAGCCTTCCCCTCACCCGTCCCCTAATCCTAACCCGTACGCTCACACTAACCCGCGCCCTCACACTTACGCTCCCCCTAAACCGTTGTCGTAACCTCACCTGGACCCTAAACCGTCCCCGTCCCCTAACCCTACCCCTAGCCCGAACCCTAACCCTAAACCTTCCCCGAAGCCTTCCCCTCACCCGTCCCCTAATCCTAACCCGTACGCTCACACTAACCCGCGCCTTCACACGTACGCTCCCCCTAACCGTTGTCGTACACTCACCTGGACGCTAAACCGTCCCCGTCCCCTAACCCTAACCCTAACCCTAGCCCGAACCCTAACCCTGACCCTTCCCCGAAGCCTTCCCCTCAACCGTCCCCCAATCCTAACCCGTACGCTGACACTAACCCGCGCCCTCACATGTACGCTGCCCCTAAACCATTGTCGTACCCTCACCTGGACCCTAAACCATCACCATCCCCTAACCCTAACCCTAGCCCGAACCCTAACCCTAACCCTTCCCCGAAGACATCCCCTCACCCATCCCCTAATCCTAACCCGTACGCTCACACTAACCCGCGCCCTCACACGTACGCTCCCCCTAAACCATTATCGTGCCCTCACCTGGACCCTAAACCGTCCCCATCCCCTAACCCTAACCCTAGCCCGAACCTTAACCCTAACAATTCCCCGAAAACTTCCCCTCACCCGTCCGCTAATCCTAACCCGTACACTCACACTAACCCACGTCTTCACACGTACGCTCCCCCTAAACCGTTGTCGTACCCTCACCTGGACCCTAAACCGTCCCCGTCCCCTAACCCTAACCCTAGCCCGAACCCTAACCCTAACCCTTCCCCGAAGCCTTCCCCTCACCCGTCCCCTAATCCTCACCCGTACGCTCACACTATCCATTCCGCTCACACGTACGCTACCCCTAAACCGTTGTCGTACCCTCACCTGGACGCTAAACCGTCCCTGTCCCCTAACCCTAACCCTAACCCTAGTCCGAACCCTAACCCTGACCCTTCCCCGAAGCCTTCCCGTCAACCGTCCCCCAATCCTAACCCGTACGCTGACACTAACCCGCGCCCTCACACGTACGCTCCCCCTAAACCATTGTCGTACCCTCACTTGGACCCTAAACCATCCCCGTCCCCTAACCCTAACCCTAGCCCGAACCCTAACCCTAACCCTTCCCCAAAGACATCCCCTCACCCATCCCCTAATCCTAACCCGTACGCTCACACTAACCCGCGCCCTCACACGTACGCTCCCCCTAAACCATTATCGTGCCCTCACCTGGACCCTAAACCGTCCCCATCCCCTAACCCTAACCCTAGCCCGAACCTTAACCCTACCCATTCCCCGAAACCTTCCCCTCATCCGTCCGCTAATCCTAACCCGTACGCTCACACTAACCCACGTCTTCACACGTACGCTCCCCCTAAACCGTTGTCGTACCCTCACCGGGACCCTAAACCGTCCCCGTCCCCTAACCCTAACCCTAGCCCGAACCCTAACCCTAACCCTTCTCCGAAGCCTTCCCCTCACCCGTCCCCTAATCCTAACCCGTACGCTCACACTATCCATTCCGCTCACAAGTACGCTGCCCCTAAACCGTTGTCGTACCCACACCTGGACCCTAAACGGTCCCCATCCCCTAATCTTAACCCTAGCCCAGACCCTAACCCTAAACCTTCCCCGAAGCCTTCCCCTCACCCGTCCCCTAATCCTAACCCGTAAGCTCACACTACCACGCGCCCTCACACGTACACTCCCCCTAAACCGTTGTCGTACACTCACCTGGACCCTAAACCGCCCCCATCCCCTAACCCTAACCCTAGCCCAAACCCTATCCATAACCCTTTTCCGAAGCCTTCCCCTCACCCGTCCCCTAATCCTAACCCGTACGCTCACACTAACCCGCGCCCTCACACTTACGCTCCCCCTAAACCGTTGTCGTAACCTCACCTGGACCCTAAACCGTCCCCGTCCCCTAACCCTAACCCTAGCCCGGACCCTAACCCTAAACCTTCCCCGAAGCCTTCACCTCACCTGTCCCCTAATCCTAACCCGTACGCTCACACTAACCCGCGCCTTCACACGTACGCTCCCCCTAACCGTTGTCGTACCCTCACCTGGACGCTAAACCGTCCCCGTCCCCTAACCCTAACCCTAACCCTAGCCCGAACCCTAACCCTGACCCTTCCCCGAAGCCTTCCCCTCTACCGTCCCCCAATCCTAACCCGTACGCTGACACTAACCCGCGCCCTCACACGTACGCTCCCCCTAAACCATTGTCGTACCCTCACATGGACCCTAAACCATCCCCGTCCCCTAACCATAACCCTAGCCCGAACCCTAACCCTAACCCTTCCCCGAAGACATCCCCTCACTCATCCCCTAATCCTAACCCGTACACTCACACTAACCCACGCCCTCACACGTACGCTCCCCCTAAACAATTATCGTGCCCTCACCTGGACCCTAAACCGTCCCCATCCCCTAACCCTAACCCTAGCCCGAGCCTTAACCCTAACCATTCCCCGAAACCTTCCCCTCATCCGTCCGCTAATCCTAACCCGTACGCTCACACTAACCCACGTCTTCACACGTACGCTCCCCCTAAACCGTTGTCGTACCCTCACCTGGACCCTAAACCGTCGCCGTCCCCTAACCCTAACCCTAGCCCGAACCCTAACCCTAACCCTTCTCCGAAGCCTTCCCCTCACCCGTCCCCTAATCCTAACCCGTACACTCACACTATCCATTCCGCTCACATGTACGCTGCCCCTAAACCGTTGTCGTACCCACACCTGGACCCTAAACGGTCCCCATCCCCTAATCTTAACCCTAGCCCAGACCCTAACCCTAAACCTTCCCCGAAGCCTTCCCCTCACCCGTCCCCTAATCCTAAACCGTACGCTCACACTTACCCGCGCCCTCACACGTACGCTCCCCCTACACCGTTTTTGTACACTCACCTGGAACCTAAACCGTCCCCGTCCCCTAACCCTAACCCTAGCCCAAACCCTAACCCTAACCCTTGCCCGAAGCCTTCCCCTCACCCGTCCCCTAATCCTAAACCATACGCTCACACTAAACAGCCCGCTCACACGTACGCTGCCCGTAAACCGTTGTGGTACCCTCACCTGGACCCTAAACCGTCCCCATCCCCTAACACTAACCCTACCCAAACCCTAACCCTAACCCGTCTCCGAAGCCTTCCCCTAACCTGTCCCCTAATCCTAACCCGTACGCTCACACTAACCCGTGCCGTCACACGTACGCTACCCCTAAACCGTTGTCTTACCCTCACCTGGACCCTAAACCGTCCCCGTCACTTAACCCTAACCCTAGCCCGAACCCTATCCCTAACACTTCCCTGAAGCCTTCCCCTCACCCGTCCCCTAATCCTAACCCGTACGTTCACACTAACCCGCGCCCTCACACGTACGCTCCCCCTAAACCGTTGTCGTACACTCACCTGGACCCTAAACCGTCCCCGTCCCCTAAACCTAACCCTAGCCCGAACCCTAACCCTAAACCTTCCCCGAAGCCTTCCCCTCACCCGTCCCCTAATCCTAACCCGTACGCTCACACTAACCCGCGCCTTCACACGTACGCTCCCCCTAACCGTTGTCGTACCCTCACCTGGACGCTAAACCGTCCCCGTCCCCTAACCCTAACCCTAACCCTAGCCCGAACCCTAACCCTGACCCTTCCCCGAAGCCTTCCCCTCAACCGTCCCCCAATCCTAACCCGTACGCTGACACTAACCCGCGCCCTCACACGTACGCTCCCCCTAAACCATTGTCGTACCCTCACCTGGACCCTCAACCATCCCCATCCCCTAACCCTAACCCTAGCCCGAACCCTAACCCTAACCCTTCCCCGAAGACATCCCCTCACCCATCCCCTAATCCTAACCCGTACGCTCACACTAACCCGCACCCTCACACGTACGTTCACCCTAAAGCATTGTCGTACCCTCACCTGGACCCTAAACCGTCCCCGTTCCGTAACCCTAACCCTAGCCCGAACCCTAACCCTAACCCTTCCCCGAAGCCATCCCCTCACTCGTCCCCTAATCCTTACCCGTACGCTCACACTAACCCGCGCCCTCACACGTACGCTCCCCCTAAACCATTATCGTGCCCTCACCTGGACCCTAAACCGTCCCCGTCCCCTAACCCTAACCCTAGCCCGAACCCTAACCCTAAACCTTCCCCAAAGCCTTCCCCTCACCCGTCCCCTAATCCTAACGCGTACGCTCACACTAACCCGCGCCTTCACACGTACGCTCCCCCTAACCGTTGTCGTACCCTCACCTGGACGCTAAACCGTCCCTGGCCCCTAACCCTAACCCTAACCCTAGCCCGAACCCTAACCCTGACCCTTCCCCGAAGCCTTCCCGTCAACCGTCCCCCAATCCTAACCCGTACGCTGACACTAACCCGCGCCCTCACACGTACGCTCCCCCTAAAGCATTGTCGTACACTCACCTGGACCCTAAACCATCCCCGTCCCCTAACCCTAACCCTAGCCCGAACCCTAACCCTAACCCTTCCCCGAAGACATCCCCTCACCCATCCCGAATCCTAACCCGTACGCTCACACTAACCCGCGCCCTCGCACGTACGCTCCCCCTAAACCATGATCGTGCCCTCACCTGGACCCTAAACCGTCCCCATCCCCTAACCCTAACCCTAGCCCGAACTTTAACCCTAACCATTCCCCGAAACCTTCCCCTCATCCGTCCGCTAATTCTAACCCGTACGCTCACACTAACCCACGTCTTCACACGTACGCTCCCCCTAAACCGTTGTCGTACCCTCACCTGGACCCTAAACCGTCCCCGTCCCCTAACCCTAACCCTAGCCCGAACCCTAACCCTAACCCTTCTCCGAAGCCTTCCCCTCACCCGTCCCCTAATCCTAACCCGTACGCTCACACTATCCATTCCGCTCACAAGTACGCTGCCCCTAAACCGTTGTCGTACCCACACCTGGACCCTAAACGGTCCCCATCCCCTAATCTTAACCCTAGCCCAGACCCTAACCCTAAACCTTCCCCGAAGCCTTCCCCTCACCCGTCCCCTAATCTAACCCGTACGCTCACACTTACCCGCGCCCTCACACGTACGCTCCCCCTACACCGTTTTCGTACCCTCACCTGGACCCTAAACCGTCCCCGTCCCCTAACCCTAACCCTAGCCCGAACCCTATCCCTAACCTTTCCCGGAAGCCTTCGCCTCACCCGTACCCTAATCCTTACCCGTACGCTCACACTAACCCGCGCCCTCACACGTACGCTCCCCCAAACCGCTGTCGTACCCTCACCTGGACCCTAAACCGTCCCCGTCCCGTAACCCTAACCTTAGCCCGAACCCTAACCCTAACCCTTCCCCGAAGCCATCCCCTCACTCGTCCCCTAATCCTTACCCGTACGCTCACACTAACGCGCGCCCTCACACGTACGCTCCCCCTAAACCATTATCGTGCCCTCACCAGGACCCTAAACCGTCCCCATCCCCTAACCCTAAACCTAGCCCGAACCTTAACCCTAACCATTCCCCGAAACCTTCCCCTCACCCGTCCGCTAATCCTAACCCGTACGCTCACACTAACCCATGTCTTCACACGTACTCTCCCCCTAAACCGTTGTCGTACCCTCACCTGGACCCTAAACCATCCCCGTCCCCTAACCCTAACCCTAGCCCGAACCCTAACCCTAACCCTTCCCCGAAGCCTTCCCCTCACCCGTCCCCTAATCCTAACCCGTACGCTCACACTAACCGGCGCCCGCACACGTACGCTCCCCCTCAACCGTTGTCGTACACTCACCTGGACCCTAAACCGTCCCCGTCCCCTAAACCTAACCCTAGCCCGAACCCTAACCCTAACACTTCCCCGAAGCCTTCGCTTCACCCGTCCCCTAAAACTAACCCGTAAGCTCACACTACCACGCGCCCTCACACGTACGCTCCCCCTAAACCGTTGTCGTACACTCACCTGGACCCTAAACCGCCCCCGTCCCCTAACCCTAACCCTAGCCCAAACCCTATCCATAACCCTTTTCCGAAGCCTTCCCCTCACCCGTCCCCTAATCCTAACCCGTACGCTCACACTAACCCGCGCCCTCACACGTACGCTCCCCATAAACCGTTGTCGTAACCTCACCTGGACCCTAAACCGTCCCCGTCCCCTAACCCTACCCCTAGCCCGAACCCTAACCCTAAACCTTCCCCGAAGCCTTCCCCTCACCCGTCCCCTAATCCTAACCCGTACGCTCACACTAACCCGCGCCTTCACACGTACGCTCCCCCTAACCATTGTCGTACCCTCACCTGGACGCTAAACCGTCCCCGTCCCCTAACCCTAACCCTAACCCTAGCCCGAACCCTAACCCTGACCCTTCCCCGAAGCCTTCCCCTCAACGGTCCCCCAATCCTAACCCGTACGCTGACACTAACCCGCGCCCTAACATGTACGCTCCCCCTAAACCATTGTCGTACCCTCACCTGGACCCTAAACCATCCCCATCCCCTAACCCTAACCCTAGCCCGAACCCTAACCCTAACCCTTCCCCGAAGACATCCCCTCACCCATCCCCTAATCCTAACCCGTACGCTCACACTAACCCGCGCCCTCACACGTACGCTCCCCCTAAACCATTATCGTGCCCTCACCTGGACCCTAAACCGTCCCCATCCCCTAACCCTAACCCTAGCCCGAACCTTAACCCTAACCATTCCCCGAAACCTTCCCCTCACCCATCCGCTAATCCTAACCCGTACGCTCACACTAACCCACGTCTTCACATGTACGCTCCCCCTAAACCGTTGTCGTACCCTCACCTGGACCCTAAACCGTCCCCGTCACCTAACCCTAACCCTAGCCCGAACCCTAACCCTAACCCTTCCCCGAAGCATTCCCCTCACCCGTCCCCTAATCCTAACCCGTACGCTCACACTATCCATTCCGCTCACACGTACGCTACCCCTAAACCGTTGTCGTACCCACACCTGGACCCTAAACGGTCCCCATCCCCTAACCTTAACCCTACCCCAGACCCTAACCCTAAACCTTCCCCGAAGCCTTCCCCTCACCCGTCCCCTAATCCTAACCCGTACGCTCACACTTACCCGCGCCCTCACACGTACGCTCCCCCTAAACCGTTTTCGTACCCTCACCTGGACCCTAAACCGTCCCCATCCCCTAACCCTAACCCTAGCCCGAACCCTAACCCTAACCGTTGCCCGAAGCCTTCCCCTCACCCGTCCCCTAATCCTAACCCGTACGCTCACACTAAACAGCCCGCTCACACGTACGCTGCCCCTAAACCGTTGTGGTACCCTCACCTGGACCCTAAACCGTCCCAATCCCCTAACACTAACCCTAGCCCGAACCCTAACCCTAAACCTTCCCCGAAGCCTTCCCCTCACCCGTCCCCTAATCCTAACGCGTACGCTCACACTAACCGGCGCCTTCACACGTACGCTCCAGCTAACCGTTGTCGTACCCTCACCTGGACGCTAAACCGTCCCTGTCCCCTAACCCTAACCCTAACCCTAGCCCGAACCCTAACCCTGACCCTTCCCCGAAGCCTTCCCGTCAACCGTCCCCCAATCCTAACCCGTACGCTGACACTAACCCGCGCCTTCACACGTACGCTCCCCCTAAACCATTGTCGTACCCTCACCTGGACCCTAAACCATCCCCGTCCCCTAACCCTAACCCTAGCCCGAACCCTAACCCTAACCCTTCCCCGAAGACATCCCCTCACCCATCCCCTAATCCTAAACCGTACGCTCACACTAACCCACGCCCTCACACGTACGCTCCCCCTAAACCATTATCGTGCCCTCACCTGGACCCTAAACCGTCCCCATCCCCTAACCCTAACCCTAGACCGAACCTTAACCCTAACCATTCCCCGAAACCTTCCCCTCATCCGTCCGCTAATCCTAACCCGTACGCTCACACTAACCCACGTCTTCACACGTACGCTCCCCCTAAACCGTTGTCGTACCCTCACCTGGACCCTAAACCGTCCCCGTCCCCTAACCCTAACCCTAGCCCGAACCCTAACCCTAAACCTTCTCCGAAGCCTTCCCCTCACCCGTCCCCTAATCCTAACCCGTACGCTCACACTATCCATTCCGCTCACAAGTACACTGCCCCTAAACCGTTGTCGTACCCACACCTAGACCCTAAACGGTCCCCATCCCCTAATCTTAACCCTAGCCCAGACCCTAACCCTAAACCTTCCCCGAAGCCTTCCCCTCACCCGTCCCCTAATCCTAACCCGTATGCTCACACTTACCCGCGCCCTCACACGTACGCTCCCCCTACACCGTTTTCGTACCCTCACCTGGACCCTAAACCGTCCCCGTCCCCTAACCCTAACCCTAGCCCGAACCCTATCCCTAACCTTTCCCGGAAGCCTTCGCCTCACCCGTACCCTAATCCTTACCCGTACGCTCACACTAACCCGCGCCCTCACACGTACGCTCCCCCAAACCGCTGTCGTACCGTCACCTGGACCCTAAACCGTCCCCGTCCCGTAACCCTAACCTTAGCCCGAACCCTAACCCTAACACTTCCCCGAAGCCATCCCCTCACTCGTCCCCTAATCCTAAGCCGTACGCTCACACTAACCCACGCCCTCACACGTACGCTGCCCCTAAACCGTTGTCGTACCCTCACATGGACCCTAAACCGTCCCCATCCCCTAACCCTAACCCTAGCCCGAACCCTAACCCTAAACCTTCCCCGAAGCCTTCACCCACCCGTCCCCTAATCCTAACCCGTACGCTCACACTAACCCGCGCCCTCACACGTACACTACCCCTAAACCGTTGTCGTTCCCTCATCTGGATCCTAAACCGTCCCCGTCCCCTAACCCTAACCCTAGCCCGAAACATAACACTAACCCTTCTCCGAAGCCTTCATGTCACCCGACCCCTAATCCTAACCCGCACGCTCACACTAACCCGCGCCCTCACACGTACGCTCCCCCTAAACCGTTGTCGTACCCTCACCTGGACCCTAAACCGTCCCCGTCCCCTAACGCTAACCCTAGCCCAAACCCTATCCATAAAACTTTTCCGAAGCCTTCCCCTCACCCGTCACCTAATCCTAACCCATACGCTCACACTAACCCGTGCCCTCACACGTACGCTCCCCCTAAACCGCTGTCGTACCCTCAACTGGACCCGAAACCCTCCCCGTCGCCTAACCCTAACCCTAGCCCTAACCCTAACCCTAACACTTCCCCGAAGCCTTCCCCTCACCTGTCCCCTAATCCTAACCCGTACGCTCACACTAACCCGCGCCCTCACACGTACGCTCCCCCTTAACCGTTGTCGTACCCTCACTTGGACCCTAAACCGTCCCCATCCCTTAACCCTAACCCTACCCAAACCCTAACCGTAACCCGTCCCCGAAGCCTTCCCCTCACCCTTCCCCTAATCCTAACCCGTACGCTCACACTAACCCGCGCCCTCAAACGTATGCTACCCCTAAACCGTTGTCGTTCCCTCATCTGGATCCTAAACCGTCCCCGTCCCCTAACCCTAACCCTACCCGAAACATAACACTAACCCTTCTCCAAAGCCTTCCCGTCTCCCGTCTCCTAATCCTAACCCGTACGCTCACACTAACCCGCGCCCTCACAAGTACGCTCCCCCTAAACCGCTGTCGTACCCTCACCTGGACCCTAAACCGTCCCCGTACCCTAACCCTAACCCTATCCCGAACCCTAACCCTAACACTTCCCCTCACCCGTCCCCTAATCCTAACCCGTATGCTCACACTAACCCGCGCCTCACACGTACGCTCCCCCTAAACCGTTGTCGTACCCTCACCTGGACCCTATACATCCCCGTCCCCTAACCCTAACCCTAGGCCGAACCCTAACCCTAACCCTTCCCCGAAGCCTTCCCCTCACCCGTCCCCTAATCCAAACCACTAGGCTCACACTAACCCGCGCCCTCACACGTACGCTCACCCTAAAGCATTGTCGTACCCTCACCTGGACCCTAAACCGTCCCCGTCCCCTAACCCTAACCCTAGACCAAACCCTAACCCTAACCCTTCCCCGAAGCCTTCCCCTCACCCGTCCCCTAATCCTAACCCGTACGCTCACACTATCCAGTCTGCTCACACGTACGCTGCCCCTAAACCTTTTTCGTACCCACACCTGGACCCTAAACGGTCCCCATCCCCTAACCTTATCCCTAGCCCAGACCCTAACCCTAAACCTTCCCCGAAGCCTTCCCCTCACCCGTCCCCTAATCCTAACACGTACGCTCACACTTACCCGCGCCCTCACACGTACGCTCCCCCTAAACAGTTTTTGTACCCTCACCTGGACCCTAAACCGCCCCCGTCCCCTAACCCGAACCCTAGCCCGAACCCTATCCCTAACCGTTCCCCGAAGCCTTCCCCTGACCCGTCCCCTAATCCTAACCCGTACGCTCACAATAACCCATGCCCTCACACGTACGCTCCCCCTAAACTTTGTCGTACCCTCACCGGGACCCTAAACCGTCTCTGTCCCCTAACCCTAACCCTAGCCCGAACCCTAACCCTAACCCTTCCCCGAAGCCTTCCCCTCACCCGTCCCCTAATCCTAACCCGTACGCTCACACTAACCCACGCCCTTACACGTACGCTCCCCCTAAACCACTGTCGTACCCTCACCTGGACCCTAAACCGTCCCCGTTCCCTAACCCTAACCCTAGCCCGAACCCTAACCCTAACAATTCCCCAAAGGGTTCCCCTAACCCGTACGCTCACACTAACCCACGCCCTCACACGTACGCTCCCCCTAAATCGTTGTCGTACACTCACCTGGACCCTAAAGCGTCCCCGTCCCGTAACCCTAACCCTAGCCCGAACCCTAACCCTAACCCTTCCACGAAGCCTTCCCCTCACTCGTCCCCTAATCCTTAGCCGTACGCTCACACTAACCCACGCCCTCACACGTACGCTCCCCCTAAATCGTTGTCGTACACTCACCTGGACCCTAAAGCGTCCCCGTCCCGTAACCCTAACCCTAGCCCGAACCCTAACCCTAACCCTTGCCCGAATCCTTCCCCTCACCCGTCCCCTAATCCTAACCCGTACGCTCACACTAACCCGCGCCCTCAAACGTATGCTACCCCTAAACCGTTGTCGTTCCCTCATCTGGATCCTAAACCGTCCCCGTCCCCTAACCCTAACCCTACCCGAAACATAACACTAACCCTTCTCCAAAGCCTTCCCGTCTCCCGTCTCCTAATCCTAACCCGTACGCTCACACTAACCCGCGCCCTCACAAGTACGCTCCCCCTAAACCGCTGTCGTACCCTCACCTGGACCCTAAACCGTCCCCGTACCCTAACCCTAACCCTATCCCGAACCCTAACCCTAACACTTCCCCTCACCCGTCCCCTAATCCTAACCCGTATGCTCACACTAACCCGCGCCTCACACGTACGCTCCCCCTAAACCGTTGTCGTACCCTCACCTGGACCCTATACATCCCCGTCCCCTAACACTAACCCTAGGCCGAACCCTAACCCTAACCCTTCCCCGAAGCCTTCCCCTCACCCGTCCCCTAATCCAAACCAGTAGGCTCACACTAACCCGCGCCCTCACACGTACGCTCACCCTAAAGCATTGTCGTACCCTCACCTGGACCCTAAACCGTCCCCGTCCCCTAACCCTAACCCTAGACCAAACCCTAACCCTAACCCTTCCCCGAAGCCTTCCCCTCACCCGTCCCCTAATCCTAACCCGTACGCTCACACTATCCAGTCTGCTCACACGTACGCTGCCCCTAAACCTTTTTCGTACCCACACCTGGACCCTAAACGGTCCCCATCCCCTAACCTTATCCCTAGCCCAGACCCTAACCCTAAACCTTCCCCGAAGCCTTCCCCTCACCCGTCCCCTAATCCTAACACGTACGCTCACACTTACCCGCGCCCTCACACGTACGCTCCCCCTAAACAGTTTTTGTACCCTCACCTGGACCCTAAACCGCCCCCGTCCCCTAACCCGAACCCTAGCCCGAACCCTATCCCTAACCGTTCCCCGAAGCCTTCCCCTGACCCGTCCCCTAATCCTAACCCGTACGCTCACAATAACCCATGCCCTCACACGTACGCTCCCCCTAAACTTTGTCGTACCCTCACCGGGACCCTAAACCGTCTCTGTCCCCTAACCCTAACCCTAGCCCGAACCCTAACCCTAATCCTTCCCCGAAGCCTTCCCCTCACCCGTCCCCTAATCCTAACCCGTACGCTCACACTAACCCACGCCCTCACACGTACGCTCCCCCTAAACCACTGTCGTACCCTCACCTGGACCCTAAACCGTCCCCGTTCCCTAACCCTAACCCTAGCCCGAACCCTAAACCTAACAATTCCCCAAAGGGTTCCCCTAACCCGTACGCTCACAATAACCCACGCCCTCACACGTACGCTCCCCCTAAATCGTTGTCGTACACTCACCTGGACCCTAAAGCGTCCCCGTCCCGTAACCCTAACCCTAGCCCGAACCCTAACCCTAACCCTTCCCCGAAGCCTTCCCCTCACTCGTCCCCTAATCCTTAGCCGTACGCTCACACTAACCCACGCCCTCACACGTACGCTCCCCCTAAATCGTTGTCGTACACTCACCTGGACCCTAAAGCGTCCCCGTCCCGTAACCCTAACCCTAGCCCGAACCCTAACCCTAACCCTTGCCCGAATCCTTCCCCTCACCCGTCCCCTAATCCTAACCCGTACGCTCACACTAAACAGCCCGCTCACACGTACTCTTCCCCTAAACCGTTGTGGTACCCTCACCTGGACCCTAAACCGTCCCCATCCCCTAACACTAACCCTACCCAAACCCTAACCCTAACCCGTACCCGAAGCCTTCCCCTCACCCGTCCCCTAATCCTAACCCGTACGCTCACACTAACCCACGCCCTCACACGTACGCTCTCCCTAAACCGTTGTCGTACACTCACCTGGACCCTAAACCGTCCCCGTCCCGTAACCCTAACCCTAGCCCGAACCCTAACCCTAACCATTCCCCGAAGCCTTCCCCTCACTCGTCCCCTAATCCTAAGCCGTACGCTCACACTAACCCACGCCCTCACACGTACGCTGCCCCTAAACCGTTGTCGTACCCTCACATGGACCCTAAACCGTCCCCATCCCCTAACCCTAACCCTAGCCCGAAGCCTAACTCTAATCCTTCCCTGAAGCCTTCACCCACCCGTCCCCTAATCCTAACCCGTACGCTCACACTAACCCGCGCCCTCACACGTACACTCCCCCTAAACCGTTGTCGTTCCCTTATCTGGATCCTAAACCGTCCCCGTACCCTAACCCTAACCCTAGCCCGAAACATAACACTAACCCTTCTCCGAAGCCTTCATGTCACCCGTCCCCAAATCCTAACCCGCACGCTCACACTAACCCGCGCCCTCACACGTACGCTCCCCCTAAACCGTTGTCGTACCCTCACCTGGAACCTAAACCCTCCCCGTCACCTAACCCTAACCCTAGCCCGAACCCTAACCCTAACCCTTGCCCGAAGCCTTCCCCTCACCCGACCCCTAATCCTAACCCGTACGCTCACACTAACCCACGCCCTCACCCGTACGCTCCCCCTAAACCGTTGACGTTACCCTCACCTGGACCCTAAACCCTCCCCGTCACCTAACCGTAACCCTAGTCCGAACCCTAACCCTAACCCTTCCCCGAAGACATCCCCTCACCCGTCCCCTAATCCTAACCCGTACGCTCACACTAACCCGCGCCCTCACACGTACGCTCCCCCTAAACCATTATCGTGCCCTCACCTGGACCCTAAACCGTCCCCATCCCCTAACCCTAACCCTAGCCCGAACCTTAACCCTAACCATTCCCCGAAACCTTCCCCTCACCCGTCCCCTAATCCTAACCCATACGCTCACACTAACCCACGTCTTCACACGTACGCTCCCCGTAAACCGTTGTCGTACCCTCACCTGGAGCCTAAACCGTCCCCGTCCCCTAACCCTAACCCTAGCCCGAACCCTAACCCTAACCCTTGCCCGAAGCTTCCCCTCACCCGTCCCCTAATCCTAAACCGTACGCTCACACTAAACAGCCCGCTCACACGTACGCTGCCCCTAAACCGTTGTGGTACCCTCACCTGGACCCTGAACCGTCCCCATCCCCTAACACTAACCCTACCCAAACCCTAACCCTAACCCGTCCCCGAAGCCTTCCCCTCACCCGTCCCCTAATCCTAACCCGTACGCTCAAACAAACCCGCGCCCTCACACGTACGCTCCCCCTAAACCGATGTGGTACCTTCATCGGGACCCGAAACCGTCCCCGTCCCCTAACCCTAACCCTAGCCCGAACCCTAACCTTAACCCTTCCCCGAAGCCTTCCCCTCACCGTCTCCTAATCCTAAACCGAACGCTCACACTAACCCGCGCCCTCACACGTACGCTCCACCTAAACCGCTGTCGTACCCTCAACTGGACACTAAACCGTCCCCATCCCCTAACCCTAACCCTAGCCCGAACCCTAACCCTAACACTTCCCCGAAGCCTTCCCCTCACCCGTCCCCTAAACCTAACCCGTAAGCTCACACTAACCCGTGCCCTCACTCGTACGCTCCCCCTTAACCATTGTCGTACCCTCACCTGGGCCCTGAACCGTCCCCGTCCGCTAACCCTAACCCTAGCCCGAACCCTAACCCTAACCCTTCCCCGAAGCCTTCCCCTCACCCGTCCCCTAATCCTAACCCGTACGCTCACACTAACCCGCGCCCTCACACGTACGCTCCCCCTAAACTGTTGTCGTGCCCTCACCTGGACCCTAAACCGTCCCCGTCCCCAAACCCTAACCCTAGCCCGAACCCTAACCCTAACCCTTCCCTGAAGCCTTCCCGTCACCCGTCCCCGAATCCTAACCCGTACGCTCACACTAACCCGCGCCCTCACACGTACGCTCCCCCTAAACCGTTGTCATACCCTCACCTGGACCATAAACCGTCCCCGTCACCTAACCCTAACCCTAGCCCGAACACTAACCCTAACCCTTCAACAAAGCCTTCCCCTAACCTGTCCCCTAATCCTAACCGGTACGCTCACACTAACCGGCGCCCTCACACGAACGCTCCCCCTAAACCGTTGTCGTACACTCACCTGGACCCTAAACCGTCCCCGTCCCATAAACCTAACCCTAGCCCGAACCCTAACCCTAACCCTTCCCCGAAGCCTTCGCTTCACCCGTCCCCTAAAACTAACCCGTAAGCTCACACTACCCCGCGCCCTCACACGTACGCTCCCCCTAAACCATTGTCGTACACTCAACTGGACCCTAAACCGCCCCCGTCCCCTAACCCGAACCCTAGCCCGAACCCTATCCCTAACCGTTCCCCGAAGCCTTCCCCTGACCCGTCCCCTAATCCTAACCCGTACGCTCACAATAACCCATGCCCTCACACGTACGCTCCCCCTAAACTTTGTCGTACCCTCACCGGGACCCTAAACCGTCTCTGTCCCCTAACCCTAACCCTAGCCCGAACCCTAACCCTAACCTTTCCCCGAAGCCTTCCCCTCACCCGTCCCCTAATCCTAACCCGTACGCTCACACTAACCCACGCCCTCACACGTACGCTCCCCCTAAACCACTGTCGTACCCTCACCTGGACCCTAAACCGTCCCCGTTCCTTAACCCTAACCCTAGCCCGAACCCTAACCCTAACAATTCCCCAAAGGGTTCCCCTAACCCGTACCCTAATCCTAACCCGTACGCTCACACTAACCCACGCCCTCACACGTACGCTCCCCCTAAATCGTTGTCGTACACTCACCTGGACCCTAAAGCGTCCCCGTCCCGTAACCCTAACCCTAGCCCGAACCCTAACCCTAACCCTTCCCCGAAGCCTTCCCCTCACTCGTCCCCTAATCCTTAGCCGTACGCTCACACTAACCCACGCCCTCACACGTACGCTGCCCCTAAACCGTTGTCGTACCCTCACATGGACCCTAAACCGTCCCCATCCCCTAACCCTAACCCTAGCCCGAACCCTAACCCTAACACTTCCCCGAAGACTTCCCCTCACCCGTCCCCTAATCCTAACCAGTAGGCTCACACTAACCCGCGCCCTCACACGTACGCTCACCCTAAAGCATTGTCGTACCCTCACCTGGACCCTAAACCCTCCCCGTCACCTAACCGTAACCCTAGTCCGAACCCTAACCCGAACCCTTCCCCGAAGACATCCCCTCACCCATCCCCTAATCCTAACCTGTACGCTCACACTAACCCGCGCCCTCACACGTACGCTCCCCCTAAACCGTTGTCGTACCCTCACCTGGACCCTAAACCGTCCCCGTCCCCTAACCCTAACCCAAGCCCGAACCCTAACCCTAACCCTTCCCCGAAGCCTTCCCCTCTCCCGTCCCCTAATCCTAACCCGTACGCTCACACTAACCGGCGCCCTCACACGTACGCTCCCCCTAAACCGTTGTCGTACACTCACCTGGACCCTAAACCGTCCCCGTCCCCTAAACCTAACCCTAGCCCGAACCCTAACCCTAACCCTTCCCCGAAGCCTTCGCTTCACCCGTCCCCTAAAACTAAACCGTAAGCTCACACTACCACGCGCTCTCACACGTACGCTCCCCCTAAACCGTTGTCGTACACTCACCTGGACCCTAAACCGCCCCCGTCCCCTAACCCTAACCCTAGCCCAAACCCTATCCATAACCCTTTTCCGAAGCCTTCCCCTCACCCGTCCCCTAATCCTAACCCGTACGCTCACACTAACCCACGCCCTCACACTTACGCTCCCCCTAAACCTTTGTCGTAACCTCACCTGGACCCTAAACCGTCCCCGTCCCCTAACCCTAACCCTAGCCCGAACCCTAACCCTAAACCTTCCCCGAAGCCTTCCCCTCACCCGTCCCCTAATCCTAACGCGTACGCTCACACTAACCCGCGCCTTCACACGTACGCTCCCCCTAACCGTTGTCGTACCCTCACCTGGACGCTAAACCGACCCTGTCCCCTAACCCTAACCCTAACCCTAGCCCGAACCCTAACCCTGACCCTTCCCCGAAGCCTTCCCGTCAACCGTACCCCAATCCTAACCCGTACGCTGACACTAACCCGCGCCCTCACACGTACGCTCCCCCAAAGCATTGTCGTACCCTCACCTGGACCCTAAACCATCCCCGTCCCCTAACCCTAACCCTAGCCCGAACCCTAACCCTAACCCTTCCCCGAAGACATCCCCTCACCCATCCCCTAATCCTAATCCGTACACTCACACTAACCCGCGCCCTCACACGTACGCTCCCCCTAAACCATGATCGTGCCCTCACCTGGACCCTAAACCGTCCCCATCCCCTAACCCTAACCCTAGCCCGAACTTTAACCCTAACCATTCCCCGAAACCTTCCCCTCATCCGTCCGCTAATCCTAACCCGTACGCTCACACTAACCCACGTCTTCACACGTACGCTCCCCCTAAACCGTTGTCGTACCCTCACCTGGACCCTAAACCGTCCCCGTCCCCTAACCCTAACCCTAGCCCGAACCCTAACCCTAACCCTTCTCCGAAGCCTTCCCCTCACCCGTCCCCTAATCCTAACCCGTACGCTCACACTATCCATTCCGCTCACAAGTACGCTGCCCCTAAACCGTTGTCGTACCCACACCTGGACCCTAAACGGTCCCCATCCCCTAATCTTAACCCTAGCCCAGACCCTAACCCTAAACCTTCCCCGAAGCCTTCCCCTCACCCGTCCCCTAATCCTAACCCGTACGCTCACACTTACCCGCGCCCTCACACGTACGCTCCCCCTACACCGTTTTCGTACCCTCACCTGGACCCTAAACCGTCCCCGTCCCCTAACCCTATCCCTAGCCCGAACCCTATCCCTAACCTTTCCCGGAAGCCTTCGCCTCACCCGTACCCTAATCCTTACCCGTACGCTCACACTAACCCGCGCCCTCACACGTACGCTCCCCCAAACCGCTGTCGTACCCTCACCTGGACCCTAAACCGTCCCCGTCCCGTAACCCTAACCCTAGCCCGAACCCTAACCCTAACCCTTCCCCGAAGCCATCCCCTCACTCGTCCCCTAATCCTTACCCGTACGCTCACACTAACCCGCGCCCTCACACGTACGCTCCCCCTAAACCATTATCGTGCCCTCACCAGGACCCTAAACCGTCCCCATCCCCTAACCCTAACCCTAGCCCGAAACTTAACCCTAACCATTCCCCGAAACCTTCCCCTCACCCGTCCGCTAATCCTAACCCGTACGCTCACACTAACCCACGTCTTCACACGTACGCTCCCCCTAAACCGTGGTCGTACCCTCACCTGGACCCTAAACCGTCCCCGTCCCCTAACCCTAACCCTAGCCCGAAACCTAACCCTAACCCTTCCCCGAAGCCTTCCCCTCACCCGTCCCCTAATCCTAACCCGTACGCTCACACTAACCGGCGCCCGCACACGTACGCTCCCCCTCAACCGTTGTCGTACACTCACCTGGACCCTAAACTGTCCCCGTCCCCTAAACCTAACCCTAGCCCGAACCCTAACCCTAACCCTTCCCCGAAGCCTTCGCTTCACCTGTCCCCTAAAACTAACCCGTAAGCTCACACTACCACGCGCCCTCACACGTACGCTCCCCCTAAACCGTTGTCGTACACTCACCTGGACCCTAAACCGCCCCCGTCCCCTAACCCTAACCCTAGCCCAAACCCTATCCATAACCCTTTTCCAAAGCCTTCCCCTCACCCGTCCCCTAATCCTAACCCGTACGCTCACACTAACCCGCGCCCTCACACGTACGCTCCCCATAAAACGTTGTCGTAACCTCACCTGGACCCTAAACCGTCCCCGTCCCCTAACCCTACCCCTAGCCCGAACCCTAACCCTAAACCTTCCCCGAAGCCTTCCCCTCACCCGTCCCCTAATCCTAACCCGTACGCTCACACTAACCTGCGCCTTCACACGTACGCTCCCCCTAACCGTTGTCGTACCCTCACCTGGACGCTAAACCGTCCCCGTCCCCTAACCCTAACCCTAGCCCGAACCCTAACCCTGACCCTTCCCCGAAGCCTTCCCCTCAACCGTCCCCCAATCCTAACCCGTACGCTGACACTAACCCGCGCCCTCACACGTACGCTCCCCCTAAACCATTGTCGTACCCTCACCTGGACCCTAAATCATCCCCATCCCCTAACCCTAACCCTAGCCCGAACCCTAACCCTAACCCTTCCCCGAAGACATCCCCTCACCCATCCCCTAATCCTAACCCGTACGCTCACACTAACCCGCGCCCTCACACGTACGCTCCCCCTAAACCATTATCGTGCCCTCACCTGGACCCTAAACCGTCCCCATCCCCTAACCCTAACCCTAGCCCGAACCTTAACCCTAACCATTCCCCGAAACCTTCCCCTCACCCATCCGCTAATCCTAACCCGTACGCTCACACTAACCCACGTCTTCACACGTACGCTCCCCCTAAACCGTTGTCGTACCCTCACCTGGACCCTAAACCGTCCCCGTCCCCTAACCCTAACCCTAGCCCGAACCCTAACCCTAACCCTTCCCCGAAGCCTTCCCCTCACCCGTCCCCTAATCCTAACACGTACGCTCACACTATCCATTCCGCTCACACGTACGCTACCCCTAAACCGTTGTCGTACCCACACCTGGACCCTAAACGGTCCCCATCCCCTAACCTTAACCCTACCCCAGACCCTAACCCTAAACCTTCCCCGAAGCCTTCCCCTCACCCGTCCCCTAATCCTAACCCGTACGCTCACACTTACCCGCGGCCTCACACGTACGCTCCCCCTAAACCGTTTTCGTACCCTCACCTGGACCCTAAACCGTCCCCATCCCCTAACCCTAACCCTAGCCCGAACCCTAACCCTAACCGTTGCCCGAAGCCTTCCCCTCACCCGTCCCCTAATCCTAACCCGTACGCTGACACTAAACAGCCCGCTCACACGTACGCTGCCCCTAAACCGTTGTGGTACCCTCACCTGGACCCTAAACCGTCCCAATCCCCTAACACTAACCCTACCCAAACCCTAACCCTAACCCGTCCCCGAAGCCTTCCCCTCACCCGTCCCCTAATCCTAACCCGTACGCTCAAACTAACCCGCGCCGTCACACGTACGATACCCCTAAACCGCTATCGTACCTTCATCTGGACCCGAAACCGTCCCCGTCCCCTAACCCTAACCCTAGCCCGAACCCTAACCTTAACCCTTCCCCGAAGCCTTCCCTTCACCCGTCTCCTAATCCTAACCCGAACGCTCACACTAACCCGCGCCCTCACACGTACGCTCCACCTAAACCGCTGTGGTACCCTCAACTGGACCCGAAACCGTCCCCGTCCCCTAACCCTAACCCTAGCCCGAAACCTAACCCTAACACCTCCCCGTAGCCTTTCCCTCACCCGTCCCCTAATCCTAACCCGTAAGCTCACACTAACCCGTGCCCTCACATGTACGCTCCTCCTAAACCATTGTCGTACCCTCACCTGGGCCCTAAACCGTCCCCGTCCCCTAACCCTAACCCTAGCCCGAACCCTAACCCTAACCCTTCCCCGAAGCCTTCCCCTCATCCGTCCCGTAATCCTAACCCGTACGCTCACACTAACCAGCGCCCTCACACGTACGCTCCCCCTAAACCGTTGTCGTACCCTCACCTGGACCCTAAACCGTCCCCGTCCCCAAACCCTAACCCTAGCCCGAACCCTAACCCTAACTCTTCCCCGAAGCCTTTCCGTCACCCGTCCCCTAATCCTAACCCGTACGCTCACACTATCCCGCGCCCTCACACGTACGCTCCCCCTAAACCGTTGTCGTACCCTCACCTGGACCCTAAACCGTCCCCGTCACCTAACCTTAACCCTAGCCCGAACCCTAACCCTAACCCTTCAACAAAGCCTTCCCCTAACCTGTCCCCTAATCCTAACCCATACGCTCACACTAACCGGCGCCCGCACACGTACGCACCCCCTAAACCGTTGTCGTACACTCACCTGGACCCTAAACCGTCCCCGTCCCCTAAACCTATCCCTAGCCCGAACCCTAACCCTAACCCTTCCCCGAAGCCTTCGCTTCACCCGTACCCTAAAACTAACCCGTAAGCTCACACTACCACGCGCAGTCACACGTACACTCCCCCTAAACCGTTTTCGTACACTCACCTGGACCCTAAACCGCCCCCGTCCCCTAACCCTAACCCTAGCCCAAAACCTATCCATAACCCTTTTCCGAAGCCTTCCCCTCACCCGTCCCCTAATCCTAACCCGTACGCTCACACTAACCCGCGCCCTCACACTTACGCTCCCCCTAAACCGTTGTCGTAACCTCACCTGGACCCTAAACCGTCCCTGTCCCCTAACCCTAACCCTAGCCCGAACCCTAACCCTAAACCTTCCCCGAAGCCTTCCCCTCACCCGTCCCCTAATCCTAACGCGTACGCTCACACTAACCGGCGCCTTCACACGTACGCTCCAGCTAACCGTTGTCGTACCCTCACCTGGACGCTAAACCGTCCCTGTCCCCTAACCCTAACCCTAACCCTAGCCCGAACCCTAACCCTGACCCTTCCCCGAAGCCTTCCCGTCAACCGTCCCCCAATCCTAACCCGTACGCTGACACTAACCCGCGCCTTCACACGTACGCTCCCCCTAAACCATTGTCGTACCCTCACCTGGACCCTAAACCATCCCCGTCCCCTAACCCTAACCCTAGCCCGAACCCTAACCCTAACCCTTCCCCGAAGACATCCCCTCACCCATCCCCTAATCCTAAACCGTACGCTCACACTAACCCGCGCCCTCACACGTACGCTCCCCCTAAACCATTATCGTGCCCTCACCTGGACCCTAAACCGTCCCCATCCCCTAACCCTAACCCTAGCCCGAACCTTAACCCTAACCATTCCCCGAAACCTTCCCCTCATCCGTCCGCTAATCCTAACCCGTACGCTCACACTAACCCACGTCTTCACACGTATGCTCCCCCTAAACCGTTGTCGTACCCTCACCTGGACCCTAAACCGTCCCCGTCCCCTAACCCTAACCCTCTCCCGAACCCTAACCCTAACCCTTCTCCGAAGCCTTCCCCTCACCCGTCCCCTAATCCTAACCCGTACGCTCACACTATCCATTCCGCTCACAAGTACACTGCCCCTAAACCGTTGTCGTACCCACACCTGGACCCTAAACGGTCCCCATCCCCTAATCTTAACCCTAGCCCAGACCCTAACCCTAAACCTTCCCCGAAGCCTTCCCCTCACCCGTCCCCTAATCCTAACCCGTACGCTCACACTTACCCGCGCCCTCACACGTACGCTCCCCCTACACCGTTTTCGTACCCTCACCTGGACCCTAAACCGTCCCCGTCCCCTAACCCTAACCCTAGCCCGAACCCTATCCCTAACCTTTCCCGGAAGCCTTCGCATCACCCGTACCCTAATCCTTACCCGTACGCTCACACTAACCCGCGCCCTAACACGTACGCTCCCCCAAACCGCTGTCGTACCCTCACCTGGACCCTAAACCGTCCCCGTCCCGTAACCCTAACCTTAGCCCGAACCCTAACCCTAACACTTCCCCGAAGCCATCCCCTCACTCGTCCCCTAATCCTAAGCCGTACGCTCACACTAACCCACGCCCTCACACGTACGCTGCCCCTAAACCGTTGTCGTACCCTCACATGGACCCTAAACCGTCCCCATCCCCTAACCCTAACCCTAGCCCGAACCCTAACCCTAAACCTTCCCCGAAGCCTTCACCCACCCGTCCCCTAATCCTAACCCGTACGCTCACACTAACCCGCGCCCTCACACGTACACTACCCCTAAACCGTTGTCGTTCCCTCATCTGGATCCTAAACCGTCCCCGTCACCTAACCCTAACCCTAGCCAGAAACATAACACTAAACCTTCTCCGAAGCCTTCATGTCACCCGTCCCCTAATCCTAACCCGCACGCTCACACTAACCCGCGCCCTCACACGTACGCTCCCCCTAAACCGTTGTCGTACCCTCACCTGGACCCTAAACCGTCCCGGTCCCCTAACCCTTACCCTAGCCCGAACCCTAACCCTAACACTTCCCCGAAGCCTTCCCCTCACCCGAACCCTAATCCTAACCCGTACGCTCACACTAACCCACGCCCTCACCCGTACGGTCCCCCTAAACCGTTGTCGTACCCTCACCTGGACTCTAAACCGTCCCCGTCCCCTAACCCTAACCCTATCCCGAACCCTAACCCTAACCCTTCCCCGAAGCCTTCCCCTCACCCGTCCCCTAATCCTAACCGGTACGCTCACACTAACCCGCGCCATCACACGTACGCTCCCCCTATAGCGTTGTCATACCCTCACCTGGACCCTAAACCGTCCCCATCCCCTAACCCTAACCCTAGCCAGAACCCTAAACCTAACCTTTCCCCAAAGCCTTCCCCTAACCCGTCCCCTAATCCTAACCCGTACGCTCACACTAACCCGCGCCCTCACACATACGCTCCCCCTAAACCGTTGTCGTACCCTCACCTGGACCCTAAACCGTCCCCGTCCCCTAACCCTAAACCTAACCAGAACCCTATCCCTAACCCTTCCCCGAAGCCTTCCCTTCACCCGTCCCCTAATCCTAACCCGTTCGCTCACACTAACATGCGCCCTCACACGTATGCTCCCGCTAAACCATTGTCGTACCCTCACCTGGACCCTAAACCATCCCCATCCCCTAACCCTAACCCTAGCCCGAACCCTAACCCTAACCATTCCCCGAAAGCCTTCCCCTCACCCGTCCCCTAATCCTAACCCGTACGCTCACACTAACCCGCGCCCTCACACGTACGCTCCCCCTAAACCGCTGACGTACCCTCACCTGGACCCTAAACCCTCCCCTTCCCCTACCCCTAACCCTAGCCCAAACGCTAACCCTAACTCTTCCCCGAAACCTTCCCCTCAACCGTCCCCTAATCCTAACCCGTACGCTCACACTAACCCACGCCCTCACACGTACGCTACCCCTAAACCGTTGTCATACCCTCACCTGGACCTTAAACCGTCCCCGTCCCCTAACCCTAACCCTAGCCTGAACCCTAACCCTCACACTTCCCCGAAGCCTTCTCCTCACCCGTCCCCTAATCCTAACCTGTCCTTTCACACTAACCCGCGCCCTCACACGTACGCTGCCCCTAAACCATTGTCGTACCCTCACCTGGACTCTAAACTGTCCCCGTCCCCTAACCCTAACCCTAGCCCAAACCCTAAACCTAACCCTTCCCCGAAGTCTTCCCCTCACCCGTCCCCTAATCCTAACCCGTACGCTCACACTAACCCACGCCCTCACACGTACGCTCCTCCTAAACCGTTGTCGTACCCTCACCTGGACCCTAAACCGTCCCCGTCCCCTAACGCTAACCCTAGCCCAAACCCTATCCATAAAACTTTTCCGAAGCCTTCCCCTCACCCGTCACCTAATCCTAACCCATACGCTCACACTAACCCGTGTCCTCACACGTACGCTCCCCCTAAACCGCTGTCGTACACTCAACTGGACCCGAAACCCTCCCCGTCGCCTAACCCTAACCCTAGCCCTAACCCTAACCCTAACACTTCCCCGAAGCCTTCCCCTCACCTGTCCCCTAATCCTAACCCGTACGCTCACACTAACCCACGCCCTCACACGTACGCTCCCCCTTAACCGTTGTCGTACCCTCACTTGGACCGTAAACCGTCCCCATCCCTTAACCCTAACCCTACCCAAACCCTAACCGTAACCCGTCCCCGAAGCCTTCCCCTCACCCTTCCCCTAATCCTAACCCGTACGCTCACACTAACCCGCGCCCTCACACGTACGCTCCCCCTAAACCATGATCGTGCCCTCACCTGGACCCTAAACCGTCCCCATCCCCTAACCCTAACCCTAGCCCGAACTTTAACCCTAACCATTCCCCGAAACCTTCCCCTCATCCGTCCGCTAATCCTAACCCGTACGCTCACACTAACCCACGTCTTCACACGTACGCTCCCCCTAAACCGTTGTCGTACCCTCACCTGGACCCTAAACCGTCCCCGTCCCCTAACCCTAACCCTAGCCCGAACCCTAACCCTAACCCTTCTCCGAAGCCTTCCCCTCACCCGTCCCCTAATCCTAACCCGTACGCTCACACTATCCATTCCGCTCACAAGTACGCTGCCCCTAAACCGTTGTCGTACCCACACCTGGACCCTAAACGGTCCCCATCCCCTAATCTTAACCCTAGCCCAGACCCTAACCCTAAACCTTACCCGAAGCCTTCCCCTCACCCGTCCCCTAATCCTAACCCGTACGCTCACACTTACCCGCGCCCTCACACGTACGCTCCCCCTACACCGTTTTCGTACCCTCACCTGGACCCTAAACCGTCCCCGTCCCCTAACCCTATCCCTAGCCAGAACCCTATCCCTAACCTTTCCCGGAAGCCTTCGCCTCACCCGTACCCTAATCCTTACCCGTACGCTCACACTAACCCGCGCCCTCACACGTACGCTCCCCCAAACCGCTGTCGTACCCTCACCTGGACCCTAAACCGTCCCCGTCCCGTAACCCTAACCCTAGCCAGAACCCTAACCCTAACCCTTCCCCGAAGCCATCCCCTCACTCGTCCCCTAATCCTTACCCGTACGCTCACACTAACCCGCGCCCTCACACGTACGCTCCCCCTAAACCATTATCGTGCCCTCACCAGGACCCTAAACCGTCCCCATCCCCTAACCGTAACCCTAGCCCGAAACTTAACCCTAACCATTCCCCGAAACCTTCCCCTCACCCGTCCGCTAATCCTAACCCGTACGCTCACACTAACCCACGTCTTCACACGTACGCTCCCCCTAAACCGTGGTCGTACCCTCACCTGGACCCTAAACCGTCCCCGTCCCCTAACCCTAACCCTAGCCCGAAACCTAACCCTAACCCTTCCCCGAAGCCTTCCCCTCACCCGTCCCCTAATCCTAACCCGTACGCTCACACTAACCGGCGCCCGCACACGTACGCTCCCCCTCAACCGTTGTCGTACACTCACCTGGACCCTAAACTGTCCCCGTCCCCTAAACCTAACCCTAGCCCGAACCCTAACCCTAACCCTTCCCCGAAGCCTTCGCTTCACCTGTCCCCTAAAACTAACCCGTAAGCTCACACTACCACGCGCCCTCACACGTACGCTCCCCCTAAACCGTTGTCGTACACTCACCTGGACCCTAAACGGCCCCCGTCCCCTAACCCTAAC
This sequence comes from Leucopleurus acutus, assembly GCF_964270905.1. Lineage (NCBI taxonomy): Eukaryota > Metazoa > Chordata > Mammalia > Artiodactyla > Delphinidae > Leucopleurus > Leucopleurus acutus. The sequence goes on along the minus strand of NW_028139045.1, from coordinate 48,539 downwards.
CCTAGCCCAAACCCTATCCATAACCCTTTTCCGAAGCCTTCCCCTCACCCGTCCCCTAATCCTAACCCGTACGCTCACACTAACCCGCGCCCTCACACGTACGCTCCCCATAAAACGTTGTCGTAACCTCACCTGGACCCTAAACCGTCCCCGTCCCCTAACCCTACCCCTAGCCTGAACCCTAACCCTAAACCTTCCCCGAAGCCTTCCCCTCACCCGTCCCCTAATCCTAACCCGTACGCTCACACTAACCCGCGCCTTCACACGTACGCTCCCCCTAACCGTTGTCGTACCCTCACCTGGACGCTAAACCGTCCCCGTCCCCTAACCCTAACCCTAACCCTAGCCCGAACCCTAACCCTGACCCTTCCCCGAAGCCTTCCCCTCAACCGTCCCCCAATCCTAACCCGTACGCTGACACTAACCCGCGCCCTCACACGTACGCTCCCCCTAAACCATTGTCGTACCCTCACCTGGACCCTAAATCATCCCCATCCCCTAACCCTAACCCTAGCCCGAACCCTAACCCTAACCCTTCCCCGAAGACATCCCCTCACCCATCCCCTAATCCTAACCCGTACGCTCACACTAACCCGCGCCCTCACACGTACGCTCCCCCTAAACCATTATCGTGCCCTCACCTGGACCCTAAACCGTCCCCATCCCCTAACCCTAACCCTAGCCCGAACCTTAACCCTAACCATTCCCTGAAACCTTCCCCTCACCCATCCGCTAATCCTAACCCGTACGCTCACACTAACCCACGTCTTCACACGTACGCTCCCCCTAAACCGTTGTCGTACCCTCAGCTGGACCCTAAACCGTCCCCGTCCCCTAACCCTAACCCTAGCCCGAACCCTAACCCTAACCCTTCCCCGAAGCCTTCCCCTCACCCGTCCCCTAATCCTAACACGTACGCTCACACTATCCATTCCGCTCACACGTACGCTACCCCTAAACCGTTGTCGTACCCACACCTGGACCCTAAACGGTCCCCATCCCCTAACCTTAACCCTACCCCAGACCCTAACCCTAAACCTTCCCCGAAGCCTTCCCCTCACCCGTCCCCTAATCCTAACCCGTACGCTCACACTTACCCGCGGCCTCACACGTACGCTCCCCCTAAACCGTTTTCATACCCTCACCTGGACCCTAAACCGTCCCCGTCCCCTAACCCTAACCCTAGCCCGAACCCTAACCCTAACCGTTGCCCGAAGCCTTCCCCTCACCCGTCCCCTAATCCTAACCCGTACGCTCACACTAAACAGCCCGCTCACACGTACGCTGCCCCTAAACCGTTGTGGTACCCTCACCTGGACCCTAAACCGTCCCAATCCCCTAACACTAACCCTACCCAAACCCTAACCCTAACCCGTCCCCGAAGCCTTCCCCTCACCCGTCCCCTAATCCTAACCCGTACGCTCAAACTAAACCGCGCCGTCACACGTACACTACCCCTAAACCGCTGTCGTACCTTCATCTGGACCCGAAACCGTCCCCGTCCCCTAACCCTAACCCTAGCCCGAACCCTAACCTTAACCCTTCCTCGAAGCCTTCCCTTCACCCGTCTCCTAATCCTAACCCGAACGCTCACACTAACCCGCGCCCTCACACGTACGCTCCACCTAAACCGCTGTGGTACCCTCAACTGGACCCGAAACCGTCCCCGTCCCCTAACCCTAACCATAGCCCGAAACCTAACCCTAACACCTCCCCGAAGCCTTTCCCTCACCCGTCCCCTAATCCTAACCCGTAAGCTCACACTAACCCATGCCCTCACATGTACGCTCCTCCTAAACCATTGTCGTACCCTCACCTGGGCCCTAAACCGTCCCCGTCCCCTAACCCTAACCCTAGCCCGAACCCTAACCCTAACCCTTCCCCGAAGCCTTCCCCTCACCCGTCCCTTAATCCTAACCCGTACGCTCACACTAACCCGCGCCCTCACACGTACGCTCCCCCTAAACCGTTGTCGTACCCTCACCTGGACACTAAACCGTCCCCGTCCCCAAACCCTAACCCTAGCCCGAACCCTAACCCTAACCCTTCCCCGAAGCCTTCCCGTCACCCGTCCCCTAATCCTAACCCGTACGCTCACACTAACCCGCGCCCTCACACGTACGCTCCCCCTAAACCGTTGTCGTACCCTCACCTGGACCCTAAACCGTCCCCGTCACCTAACCTTAACCCTAGCCCGAACCCTAACCCTAACCCTTCAACAAAGCCTTCCCCTAACCTGTCCCCTAATCCTAACCCATACGCTCACACTAACCGGCGCCTGCACACGTACGCTCCCCCTAAACCGTTGTCGTACACTCACCTGGACCCTAAACCGTCCCCGTCCCCTAAACCTATCCCTAGCCCGAACCCTAACCCTAAACCTTCCCCGAAGCCTTCGCTTCACCCGTCCCCTAAAACTAACCCGTTAGCTCACACTACCACGCGCAGTCACACGTACGCTCCCCCTAAACCGTTGTCGTACACTCACCTGGACCCTAAACCGCCCCCGTCCCCTAACCCTAACCCTAGCCCAAACCCTATCCATAACCCTTTTCCGAAGCCTTCCCCTCACCCGTCCCCTAATCCTAACCCGTACGCTCACACTAACCCGCGCCCTCACACTTACGCTCCCCCTAAACCGTTGTCGTATCCTCACCTGGACCCTAAACCGTCCCCGTCCCCTAACCCTAACCCTAGCCCGAACCCTAACCCTAAACCTTCCCCGAAGCCTTCCCCTCACCCGTCCCCTAATCCTAACGCGTACGCTCACACTAACTCGCGCCTTCACACGTACGATCCCCCTAACCGTTGTCGTACCCTCACCTGGACGCTAAACCGTCCCTGTCCCCTAACCCTAACCCTAACCCTAGCCCGAACCCTAACCCTGACCCTTCCCCGAAGCCTTCCCGTCAACCGTCCCCCAATCCTAACCCGTACGCTGACACTAACCCGCGCCCTCACACGTACGCTCCCCCTAAACCGTTGTCGTACCCTCACCTGGACCCTAAACCGTCCCCGTCCCCTAACCCTAACCCTAGCCCGAACCCTAACCCTAACCCTTCTCCGAAGCCTTCCCCTCACCCGTCCCCTAATCCTAACCCGTACGCTCACACTATCCATTCCGCTCACAAGTACACTGCCCCTAAACCGTTGTCGTACCCACACCTGGACCCTAAACGGTCCCCATCCCCTAATCTTAACCCTAGCCCAGACACTAACCCTAAACCTTCCCCGAAGCCTTCCCCTCACCCGTCCCCTAATCCTAACCCGTACGCTCACACTTACCCGCGCCCTCACACGTACGCTCCCCCTACACCGTTTTCGTACCCTCACCTGTACCCTAAACCGTCCCCGTCCCCTAACCCTAACCCTAGCCCGAACCCTATCCCTAACCTTTCCCGGAAGCCTTCGCCTCACCCGTACCCTAATCCTTACCCGTACGCTCACACTAACCCGCGCCCTCACACGTACGCTCCCCCAAACCGCTGTCGTACCCTCACCTGGACCCTAAACCGTCCCCGTCCCGTAACCCTAACCCTAGCCCGAACCCTAACCCTAACACTTCCCCGAAGCCATCCCCTCACTCGTCCCCTAATCCTAAGCCGTACGCTCACACTAACCCACGCCCTCACACGTACGCTGCCCCTAAACCGTTGTCGTACCCTCACATGGACCCTAAACCGTCCCCATCCCCTAACCCTAACCCTAGCCCGAACCCTAACCCTAAACCTTCCCCGAAGCCTTCACCCACCCGTCCCCTAATCCTAACCCGTACGCTCACACTAACCCGCGCCCTCACACGTACACTACCCCTAAACCGTTGTCGTTCCCTCATCTGGATCCTAAACCGTCCCCGTCCCCTAACCCTAACCCTAGCCCGAAACATAACACTAACCCTTCTCCGAAGCCTTCATGTCACCCGTCCCCTAATCCTAACCCGCACGCTCACACTAACCCGCACCCTCACACGTACGCTCCCCCTAAACCGTTGTCGTACCCTCACCTGGACCCTAAACCGTCCCGGTCCCCTAACCCTAACCCTAGCCCGAACCCTAACCCTAACACTTCCCCGAAGCCTTCCCCTCACCCGAACCCAAATCCTAACCCGTACGCTCACACTAACCCACGCCCTCACCCGTACGGTCCCCCTAAACCGTTGTCGTACCCTCACCTGGACTCTAAACCGTCCTCGTCCCCTAACCCTAACCCTAGCCCGAACCCTAACCCTAACCCTTCCCCGAAGCCTTCCCCTCACCCGTCCCCTAATCCTAACCGGTACGCTCACACTAACCCGCGCCATCACACGTACGCTCCCCATATAGCGTTGTCATACCCTCACCTGGACCCTAAACCGTCCCCATCCCCTAACCCTAACCCTAGCCAGAACCCTAACCCTAACCTTTCCCCAAAGCCTTCCCCTAACCCGTCCCCTAATCCTAACCCGTACGCTCACACTAACCCGCGCCCTCACACATACGCTCCCCCTAAACCGTTGTCGTACCCTCACCTGGACCCTAAACCGTCCCCGTCCCCTAACCCTAAACCTAACCAGAACCCTATCCCTAACCCTTCCCCGAAGCCTTCCCTTCACCCGTCCCCTAATCCTAACCCGTTCGCTCACACTAACATGCGCCCTCACACGTATGCTCCCGCTAAACCGTTGTCGTACCCTCACCTGGACCCTAAACCATCCCCGTCCCCTAACCCTAACCCTAACCCTAGCCCGAACCCTAACCCTAACCATTCCCCGAAAGCCTTCCCCTCACCCGTCCCCTAATCCTAACCCGTACGCTCACACTAACCCGCGCCCTCACACGTACGCTCCCCCTAAACCGCTGACGTACCCTCACCTGGACCCTAAACCGTCCCCTTCCCCTACCCCTAACCCTAGCCCAAACGCTAAACCTAACTCTTCCCCGAAACCTTCCCCTCAACCGTCCCCTAATCCTAACCCGTACGCTCACACTAACCCACGCCCTCACACGTACGCTACCCCTAAACCGTTGTCATACCCTCACCTGGACCTTAAACCGTCCCCGTCCCCTAACCCTAACCCTAGCCTGAACCCTAACCCTCACACTTCCCCGAAGCCTTCTCCTCACCCGTCCCCTAATCCTAACCTGTCCTTTCACACTAACCCGCGCCCTCACACGTACGCTGCCCCTAAACCATTGTCGTACCCTCACCTGGACTCTAAACTGTCCCCGTCCCCTAACCCTAACCCTAGCCCGAACCCTAACCCTAACCCTTCCCCGAAGTCTTCCCCTCACCCGTCCCCTAATCCTAACCCGTACGCTCACACTAACCCACGCCCTCACACGTACGCTCCTCCTAAACTGTTGTCGTACCCTCACCTGGACCCTAAACCGTCCCCGTCCCCTAACGCTAACCCTAGCCCAAACCCTATCCATAAAACTTTTCCGAAGCCTTCCCCTCACCCGTCACCTAATCCTAACCCATACGCTCACACTAACCCGTGCCCTCACACGTACGCTCCCCCTAAACCGCTGTCGTACCCTCAACTGGACCCGAAACCGTCCCTGTCGCCTAACCCTAACCCTAGCCCTAACCCTAACCCTAACACTTCCCCGAAGCCTTCCCCTCACCTGTCCCCTAATCCTAACCCGTACGCTCACACTAACCCGCGCCCTCACACGTACGCTCCCCCTAAACCGTTGTCGTACCCTCACTTGGACCCTAAACCGTCCCCATCCCTTAACCCTAACCCTACCCAAACCCTAACCGTAACCCGTCCCCGAAGCCTTCCCCTCACCCTTCCCCTAATCCTAACCCGTACGCTCACACTAACCCGCGCCCTCAAACGTATGCTACCCCTAAACCGTTGTCGTTCCCTCATCTGGATCCTAAACCGTCCCCGTCCCCTAACCCTAACCCTACCCGAAACATAACACTAACCCTTCTCCAAAGCCTTCCCGTCTCCCGTCCCCTAATCCTAACCCGTACGCTCACACTAACCCGCGCCCTCATAAGTACGCTCCCCCTAAACCGCTGTCGTACCCTCACCTGGACCCTAAACCGTCCCCGTACCCTAACCCTAACCCTATCCCGAACCCTAACCCTAACCCTTCCCCGAAGCCTTCCCCTCACCCGTCCCCTAATCCTAACCCGTACGCTCACACTAACCCGCGCCCTCACACGTACGCTCCCCCTAAACTGTTGTCGTGCCCTCACCTGGACCCTAAACCGTCCCCGTCCCCAAACCCTAACCCTAGCCCGAACCCTAACCCTAACTCTTCCCCGAAGCCTTCCCGTCACCCGTCCCCGAATCCTAACCCGTACGCTCACACTAACCCGCGCCCTCACACGTACGCTCCCCCTAAACCGTTGTCGTACCCTCACCTGGACCATAAACCGTCCCCGTCACCTAACCCTAACCCTAGCCCGAACACTAACCCTAACCCTTCAACAAAGCCTTCCCCTAACCTGTCCCCTAATCCTAACCGGTACGCTCACACTAACCGGCGCCCTCACACGAACGCTCCCCCTAAACCGCTGTCGTACACTCACCTGGACCCTAAACCGTCACCGTCCCCTAAACCTAACCCTAGCCCGAACCTTAACCCGAACCCTTCCCCGAAGCCTTCGCTTCACCCGTCCCCTAAAACTAACCCGTAAGCTCACACTACCCCGCGCCCTCACACGTACGCTCCCCCTAAACCATTGTCGTACACTCACCTGGACCCTAAACCGCCCCCGTCCCCTAACCCGAACCCTAGCCCGAACCCTATCCCTAACCGTTCCCCGAAGCCTTCCCCTGACCCGTCCCCTAATCCTACCCCGTACGCTCACAATAACCCATGCCCTCACATGAACGCTCCCCCTAAACCGTTGTCGTACACTCACCTGGACCCTAAACCGTCCCCGTCCCCTAAACCTATCCCTAGCCCGAACCCTAACCCTAACCCTTCCCCGAAGCCTTCGCTTCACCCGTCCCCTAAAACTAACCCGTAAGCTCACACTACCACGCGCAGTCACACGTACGCTCCCCCTAAACCGTTGTCGTACACTCACCTGGACCCTAAACCGCCCCCGTCCCCTAACCCTAACCCTAGCCCAAACCCTATCCATAACCCTTTTCCGAAGCCTTCCCCTCACCCGTCCCCTAATCCTAACCCGTACGCTCACACTAACCCGCGCCCTCACACTTACGCTCCCCCTAAACCGTTGTCGTATCCTCACCTGGACCCTAAACCGTCCCCGTCCCCTAACCCTAACCCTAGCCCGAACCCTAACCCTAAACCTTCCCCGAAGCCTTCCCCTCACCCGTCCCCTAATCCTAACGCGTACGCTCACACTAACCCGCGCCTTCACACGTACGCTCCCCCTAACCGTTGTCGTACCCTCACCTGGACGCTAAACCGTCCTTGTCCCCTAACCCTAACCCTAACCCTAGCCCGAACCCTAACCCTGACCCTTCCCCGAAGCCTTCCCGTCAACCGTCCCCCAATCCTAACCCGTACGCTGACACTAACCCGCGCCCTCACACGTACGCTCCCCCTAAACCGTTGTCGTACCCTCACCTGGACCCTAAACCGTCCCCGTCCCCTAACCCTAACCCAAGCCCGAACCCTAACCCTAACCCTTCCCCGAAGCCTTCCCCTAACCCGTCCCCTAATCCTAACCCGTACGCTCACACTATCCAGTCCGCTCACACGTACGCTGCCCCTAAACCGTTGTCGTACCCACACCTGGACCCTAAACGGTCCCCATCCCCTAACCTTAACCCTAGCCCAGACCCTAACCCTAAACCTTCCCCGAAGCCTTCCCCTCACCCGTCCCCTAATCCTAACCCGTACGCTCACACTTACCCGCGCCCTCACACGTACGCTCCCCCTAAACAGTTTTCGTACCCTCACCTGGACCCTAAACCGTCCCCGTCCCCTAACCCTAACCCTAGCCCGAAACCTAACCCTAACCCTTCCCCGAAGCCTTCCCCTCACCCGTCCCCTACTGCTAACCCGTACGCTCACACTAACCCGCGCCCTAACACGTACGCTCTCCCTAAACCGTTGTCGTACCCTCACCTGGACCCTAAAGTGTCCCCGTCCCCTAACCCTAACCCTAGCCCGAACCCTAACCCTACCCCTTGCCCGAAGCCTTCCCCTCACCCGTCCCCTAATCCTAACCCGTACGCTCACACTAAACAGCCCGCTCACATGTACGCTGCCCCTAAACCGTTGTGGTACCCTCACCTGGACCCTAACCGTCCCCATCCCCTAACACTAACCCTACGCAAACCCTAACCCTAACCCGTCCCCGAAGCCTTCCCCTCACCCGTCCCCTAATCCTAACCCGTACGCTCAAACTAACCTGCTCCCTCACACGTACGCTCCCCCTAAACCGATGTCGTACCTTCATCTGGACCCGAAACCGTCCCCGTCCCCTAACCCTAAACCTAGCCCGAACCCTAACCTTAACCCTTCCCCGAAGCCTTCCCCTCACCCGTCTCCTAATCCTAACCCGAACGGTCACACTAACCAGCGCCCTCACACGTACGCTCCACCTAAACCGCTGTCGTACCCTCAACTGGACTCGAAACTGTCCCCAACCCCTAACCCTAACCCTAGCCCGAACCCTAACCCTAACACTTCCCCGAAGCCTTCCCCTCACCCGTTCCCTAAACCTAACCCGTAAGCTCACACTAACCCGTGCCCTCACACGTACGCTCCCCATAAACCATTGTCGTGCCCTCACCTGGGCCCTAGACCGTCCCCGTACCCTAACCCTAACCCTAGCCCGAACCCTAACCCTAACCCTTCCCCGAAGCCTTCCCCTCACCCGTCCCCTAATCCTAACCCGTACGCTCACACTAACCCGCGCCCTCAAACGTATGCTCCCCCTAAACCATTGTGGTACCCTCACTTGGACCCTAAACCGTCCCCGTCCCCTAACCCTAACCCTAGCCCGAACCCTAACCCTAACCCTTCCCCGAAGCCTTTCCGTCACCCGTCCCCTAATCCTAACCCGTACGCTCACACTAACCCGCGCCCTCACACGTACGCTCCCCCTAAACCGTTGTCGTACACTCACCTGGACCATAAACCGTCCCCGTCACCTAACCCTAACCCTAGCCCGAACCCTAACCCTAACCCTTCAACAAAGCCTTCCGCTAACCTGTCCCCTAATCCTAACCCGTACGCTCACACTAACCGGCGCCCTCACACGTACGCTCCCGCTAAACTGTTGTCGTACACTCACCTGGACCCTAAACCGTCCCCGTCCCCTAAACCTAACCGTAGCCCGAACCCTAACCCTAACCCTTGCCCGAAGCCTTCCCCTCACCCGTCCCCTAATCCTAACCCGCACGCTCACACTAAACAGCCCGCTCACACGTACGCTTCCCCTAAACCGTTGTGGTACCCTCACCTGGACCCTAAACCGTCCCCATCCCCTAACACTAACCCTACCCAAACCCTAACCCTAACCCGTCCCCGAAGCCTTCCCCTCACCCGTCCCCTAATCCTAACCCGTACGCTCACACTAACCCACGCCCTCACACGTACGCTCTCCCTAAACCGTTGTCGTACACTCACCTGGACCCTAAACCGTCCCCGTCCCGTAACCCTAACCCTAGCCCGAAACCTAACCCTAACCATTCCCCGAAGCCTTCCCCTCACTCGTCCCCTAATCCTAAGCCGTACGCTCACACTAACCAACGCCCTCACACGTACGCTGCCCCTAAACCGTTGTCGTACCCTCACATGGACCCTAAACCGTCCCCATCCCCTAACCCTAACCCTAGCCCGAAGCCTAACTCTAATCCTTCCCTGAAGCCTTCACCCACCCGTCCCCTAATCCTAACCCGTACGCTCACACTAACCCGCGCCCTCACACGTACACTCCCCCTAAACCGTTGTCGTTCCCTCATCTGGATCCTAAACCGTCCCCGTCCCCTAACCCTAACCCTAGCCCGAAACATAACACTAAACCTTCTCCGAAGCCTTCATGTCACCCGTCCCCTAATCCTAACCCGCACGCTCACACTAACCCGTGCCCTCACACGTACGCTCCCCCTAAACCGTTGTCGTACCCTCACCTGGAACCTAAACCGTCCCGGTCCCCTAACCCTAACCCTAGCCCGAACCCTAACCCTAACCCTTCCCCGAAGCCTTCCCCTCACCCGACCCCTAATCCTAACCCGTACGCTCACACTAACCCACGCCCTCACCCGTACGCTCCCCCTAAACCGTTGTCGTTACCCTCACCTGGACCCTAAACCCTCCCCGTCACCTAACCGTAACCCTAGTCCGAACCCTAACCCTAACCCTTCCCCGAAGACATCCCCTCACCCGTCCCCTACTCCTAACCCGTACGCTCACACTAACCCGCGCCCTCACACGTACGCTCCCCCTAAACCGTTGTCGTACCCTCACCTGGACCCTAAACCGTCCCCGTCCCCTAATCCGAACCCTAGCCCGAACCCTAACCCTAACCCTTGCCCGAAGCTTCCCCTCACCCGTCCACTAATCCTAAACCGTACGCTCACACTAAACAGCCCGCTCACACGTACGCTGCCCCTAAACCGTTGTGGTACCCTCACCTGGACCCTGAACCGTCCCCATCCCCTAACACTAACCCTACCCAAACCCTAACCCTAACCCGTCCCCGAAGCCTTCCCCTCACCCGTCCCCTAATCCTAACCCGTACGCTGAAACTAACCCGCGCCCTCACACGTACGCTCCCCCTAAACCGATGTGGTACCTTCATCGGGACCCGAAACCGTCCCCGTCCCCTAACCCTAACCCTAGCCCGAACCCTAACCTTAACCCTTCCCCGAAGCCTTCCCCTCACCGTCTCCTAATCCTAAACCGAACGCTCACACTAACCCGCGCCCTCACACGTACGCTCCACCTAAACCGCTGTCGTACCCTCAACTGGACCCGAAACCGTCCCCATCCCCTAACCCTAACCCTAACCCGAACCCTAACCCTAACACTTCCCCGAAGCCTTCCCCTCACCCGTCCCCTAATCCTAACCCGTAAGCTCACACTAACCCGTGCCCTCACACGTACGCTCCCCCTTAACCGTTGTCGTACCCTCACCTGGGCCCTAAACCGTCCCCGTCCCCTAACCCTAACCCTAGCCCGAACCCTAACCCTAACCCTTCCCCGAAGCCTTCCCCTCACCCGACCCCTAATCCTAACCCGTACGCTCACACTAACCCACGCCCTCACCCGTACGCTCCCCCTAAACCGTTGTCGTTACCCTCACCTGGACCCTAAACCCTCCCCGTCACCTAACCGTAACCCTAGTCCGAACCCTAACCCTAACCCTTCCCCGAAGACATCCCCTCACCCGTCCCCTACTCCTAACCCGTACGCTCACACTAACCCGCGCCCTCACACGTACGCTCCCCCTAAACCATTATCGTGCCCTCACCTGGACCCTAAACCGTCCCCATTCCCTAACCCTAACCCTAGCCCGAACCTTAACCCTAACCATTCCCCGAAACCTTCCCCTCACCCGTCCCCTAATCCTAACCCATACGCTCACACTAACCCACGTCTTCACACGTACGCTCCCCCTAAACCGTTGTCGTACCCTCACCTGGACCCTAAACCGTCCCCGTCCCCTAACCCGAACCCTAGCCCGAACCCTAACCCTAACCCTTGCCCGAAGCTTCTCCTCACCCGTCCCCTAATCCTAAACCGTACGCTCACACTAAACAGCCCGCTCACACGTACGCTGCCCCTAAACCGTTGTGGTACCCTCACCTGGACCCTGAACCGTCCCCATCCCCTAACACTAACCCTACCCAAACCCTAACCCTAACCCGTCCCCGAAGCCTTCCCCTCACCCGTCCCCTAATCCTAACCCGTACGCTCAAACTAACCCGCGCCCTCACACGTACGCTCCCCCTAAACCGATGTGGTACCTTCATCGGGACCCGAAACCGTTCCCGTCCCCTAACCCTAACCCTAGCCCGAAGCCTAACCTTAACACTTCCCCGAAGCCTTCCCCTCACCGTCTCCTAATCCTAAACCGAACGCTCACACTAACCCGCGCCCTCACACGTACGCTCCACCTAAACCGCTGTCGTACCCTCAACTGGACCCGAAACCGTCCCCATCCCCTAACCCTAACCCTAGCCCGAACCCTAACCCTAACACTTCCCCGAAGCCTTCCCCTCACCCGTCCCCTAAACCTAACCCGTAAGCTCACACTAACCCGTGCCCTCACACGTACGCTCCCCCTTAACCATTGTCGTACCCTCACCTGGGCCCTAAACCGTCCCCGTCCACTAACCCTAACCCTAGCCCGAACCCTAACCCTAACCCTTCCCCGAAGCCTTCCCCTCACCCGTCACCTAATCCTAACCCGTACGCTCACACTAACCCGCGCCCTCACACGTACGCTCCCCCTAAACTGTTCTCGTGCCCTCACCTGGACCCTAAACCGTCCCCGTCCCCAAACCCTAACCCTAGCCCGAACCCTAACCCTAACCCTTCCCCGAAGCCTTCCCGTCACCCGTCCACGAATCCTAACCCGTACGCTCACACTAACCCGCGCCCTCACACGTACGCTCCCCCTAAACCGTTGTCGTACCCTCACCTGGACCATAAACCGTCCCCGTCACCTAACCCTAACCCTAGCCCGAACACTAACCCTAACCCTTCAACAAAGCCTTCCCCTAACCTGTCCCCTAATCCTAACCAGTACGCTCACACTAACCGGCGCCCTCACACGAACGCTCCCCCTAAACCGTTGTCGTACACTCACCTGGACCCTAAACCGTCCCCGTCCCCTAAACCTAACCCTAGCCCGAACCTTAACCCTAACCCTTCCCCGAAGCCTTCGCTTCACCCGTCCCCTAAAACTAACCCGTAAGCTCACACTACCCCGCGCCCTCACACGTACGCTCCCCCTAAACCATTGTCGTACACTCACCTGGACCCTAAACCGCCCCCGTCCCCTAACCCGAACCCTAGCCCGAACCCTATCCCTAACCGTTCCCCGAAGCCTTCCCCTGACCCGTCCCCTAATCCTAACCCGTACGCTCACAATAACCCATGCCCTCACACGTACGCTCCCCCTAAATTTTGTCGTACCCTCACCGGGACCCTAAACCGTCCCTGTCCCCTAACCCTAACCCTAGCCCGAACCCTAACCCTAACCCTTCCCCGAAGCCTTCCCCTCACCCGTCCCCTAATCCTAACCCGTACGCTCACACTAACCCACGCCCTCACACGTACGCTCCCCCTAAACCGTTGTCGTACACTCACCTGGACCCTAAAGCGTCCCCGTCCCGTGACCCTAACTCTAGCCCGAACCCTAACCCTAACCCTTCCCCGAAGCCTTCCCCTCACTCGTCCCCTAATCCTTAGCCGTACGCTCACACTAACCCACGCCCTCACATGTACGCTGCCCCTAAACCGTTGTCGTACCCTCACATGGACCCTAAACCGTCCCCATCCCCTAACCCTAACCCTAGCCCGAACCCTAACCCTAACCCTTCCCCGAAGACTTCCCCTCACCCGTCCCCTAATCCTAACCAGTAGGCTCACACTAACCCGCGCCCTCACACGTACGCTCACCCTAAAGCATTGTCGTACCCTCACCTGGACCCTAAACCCTCCCCGTCACCTAACCGTAACCCTAATCCGAACCCTAACCCTAACCCTTCCCCGAAGACATCCGCTCACCCGTCCCCTAATCCTAACCCGTACGCTCACACTAACCCGCGCCCTCACATGTACGCTCCCCCTAAACCGTTGTCGTACCCTCACCTGGACCCTAAACCGTCCCCGTCCCCTAACCCTAACCCAAGCCCGAACCCTAACCCTAACCCTTCCCCGAAGCCTTCCCGTAACCCGTCCCCTAATCCTAACCCGTACGCTCACACTATCCAGTCCGCTCACACGTACGCTGCCCCTAAACCGTTGTCGTACCCACACCTGGACCCTAAACGGTCCCCATCCCCTAACCTTAACCCTAGCCCAGACCCTAACCCTAAACCTTCCCCGAAGCCTTCCCCTCACCCGTCCCCTAATCCTAACCCGTACGCTCACACTTACCCGCGCCCTCACACGTACGCTCCCCATAAACAGTTTTCGTACCCTCACCTGGACCCTAAACCGTCCCCGTCCCCTAACCCTAACCCTAGCCCGAAACCTAACCCTAACCCTTCCCCGAAGCCTTCCCCTCACCCGTCCCCTACTGCTAGCCCGTACGCTCACACTAACCCGCGCCCTAACACGTACGCTCTCCCTAAACCGTTGTCGTACCCTCACCTGGACCCTAAAGTGTCCCCGTCCCCTAACCCTAACCCTAGCCCGAACCCTAACCCTAACCCTTGCCCGAAGCCTTCCCCTCACCCGTCCCCTAATCCTAACCCGTACGCTCACACTAAACAGCCCGCTCACACGTACGCTGCCCCTAAACCGTTGTGGTACCCTCACCTGGACCCTAAACCGTCCCCATCCCCTAACACTAACCCTACGCAAACCCTAACCCTAACCCGTCCCCGAAGCCTTCCCCTCACCCGTCCCCTAATCCTAACCCGTACGCTCAAACTAACCCGCTCCCTCACACGTACGCTCCCCCTAAACCGATGTCGTACCTTCATCTGGACCCGAAACCGTCCCCGTCCCCTAACCCTAACCCTAGCCCGAACCCTAACCTTAACCCATCCCCGAAGCCTTCCCCTCACCCGTCTCCTAATCCTAACCCGAACGGTCACACTAACCAGCGCCCTCACACGTACGCTCCACCTAAACCGCTGTCGTACCCTCAACTGGACTCGAAACCGTCCCCAACCCCTAACCCTAACCCTAGCCCGAACCCTAACCCTAACACTTCCCCGAAGCCTTCCCCTCACCCGTTCCCTAAACCTAACCCGTAAGCTCACACTAACCCGTGCCCTCACACGTACGCTCCCCATAAACCATTGTCGTACCCTCACCTGGGCCCTAGACCGTCCCCGTCCCCTAACCCTAACCCTAGCCCGAACCCTAACCCTAACACTTCCCCGAAGCCTTCCCCTCACCCGTCCCCTAATCCTAACCCGTACGCTCACACTAACCCGCGCCCTCAAACGTATGCTCCCCCTAAACCGTTGTGGTACCCTCACTTGGACCCTACACTGTCCCCGTCCCCTAACCCTAACCCTAGCCCGAACCCTAACCCTAACCCTTCCCCGAAGCCTTTCCGTCACCCGTCCCCTAATCCTAACCCGTACGCTCACACTAACCCGCGCCCTCACACGTACGCTCCCCCTAAACCGTTGTCGTACTCTCACCTGGACCATAAACCGTCCCCGTCACCTAACCCTAACCCTAGCCCGAACCCTAACCCTAACACTTCAACAAAGCCTTCCCCTAACCTGTCCCCTAATCCTAACCCGTACGCTCACACTAACCGGCGCCCTCACACGTACGCTCCCGCTAAACCGTTGTTGTACACTCACCTGGACCCTAAACCGTCCCCGTCCCCTAAACCTAACCGTAGCCCGAACCCTAACCCTAAACCTTCCCCGAAGCCTTCGCTTCACCCGTCCCCTAAAACTAACCCGTAAGCTCACACTACCCCGCGCCCTCACACGTACGCTCCCCCTAAACCATTGTCGTACACTCACCTGGATCCTAAACCGTCCACGTCCCCTAACCCTAACCCTAGCCCGAAACATATCACTAACCCTTCTCCGAAGCCTTCATGTCACCCGTCCCCTAATCCTAACCCGCACGCTCACACTAACCCGCGCCCTCACACGTACGCTCCCCCTAAACCGTTGTCGTACCCTCACCTGGAACCTAAACCGTCCCGGTCCCCTAAACCTAACCCTAGCCCGAACCCTAACCCTAACCCTTCCCCGAAGCCTTCCCCTCACCCGACCCCTAATCCTACCCCATACGCTCACACTAAACCACGCCCTCACCCGTACGCTCCCCCTAAACCGTTGTCGTACCCTCAATTGGACCCGAAACCATCCCCGTCCCCTAACCTTAACCCTAGCCCGAACACTAACCCTAAACCTTCCCCGAAGCCTTCCCCTCACCCGTCCCCTAATCCTAACCCGTACGCTCACACTAACCCATGCCCTCACAAGTGAAAAATGGATAAAGAAGTTGTGGTACTTACGTACAATGCAATATCACTCAGCAATGAAATCTATGTCATCAGGCCCATAGCAGCATAATGAGTGGGTTCAGGTATGATGATTCTAACTGAAATAAGTCACACAGAAAAAGAAACATCATAAGATACCACTAATACACGGAATGTAAACTTGGCTACACAGGAACTGGATTACAAAACAGAACAGGGTCTCAAATTTAGAAAACCAAGTTATGCTTGCTTAAGGGGATAGGTGAGTTGGGGTGCTGCATCAAACCTGAGATTGAAATGAGCACAGATAAAGTTCCTTAAGCCAAATATGGAATAGACAAGAGCTACTCCTTGCTCAACGAAATGGACTCAACACCTCATATTAAACGCCTAAGAATGTACCTGACTAGTAAGTATCTTAAAACCTATGGATTGCTATGTCTCTGAAAGAAAATCATGCGTGTGTTCAGGGGCATAAACGCAGCAGTGATAGGATTGGAGAGGTTCGGTGAGCAAATGAAGACCCCTTGAAGTCATATTGCATGGTACCCATTCCAGGGGTCTCAACTCTCCAGGTTTAAGGGATTCTGCCTTCAGCTAAAACATGCATGTGGAACCCAGAGTATGATCAACCGTGTGATCGGGAGACGTGTTCCAATATGTCTCAGTTCTCGTGCCCTGGTACTCGGGTGCAACATTCCAGACGCTTTACTAACACTCTCCCGACTTGGAGAGTCAGTGCCTTTAACCTCCTGTTTGGCCCAGTTTGCAACTTCTGCGGAAGATGAACAGGAATAGGGAGAACCAATGAGAGACTAGCTGGAGGTGTCTGGACGGGCAAATTTAACTCTCATTTCCCACCAGGAAGAGGAATTAACCAAAGGTTCAGCGTTCCGTGCCAGAACGAGATGAGGGCCTGAAGCAATCCTGCGGTGTTGCGGCCAGCTCACAAGAAAGCGAGTTGAAGAAAGGAGCTCAGGGGCACTGTAATTCACAAACTTGCAGAGTTATAAATGACAGCTATCGTCCAAAAATATACTGAAGTAAGGCTGCCAAGAGGACTTGAAAGCGGGGCAGAATTGCAGGAAACCGATTTCAGGAGGTAGACTGGAATTGCATTTAAAGCATAGGAAATGAGGCAGAACGTCCACAATGATGCACTTGGCCAAAAAGGGCGTATGCGTTTTTTCCTGAATATATACAAGAAAAAACGCATACGCACTTTTTGGCCAACCAAGCAAGCTTGCAAAGGAAATCTGCACTACAATGAAGTGTCACTTCCCCCCTCTCAAAAGAGACATCTGAAAAATGTGTAAAATCCAGAAAGGCAGGACAGGCCATGGAGAACTGGGAGCCTTGTTATGCTGATGGGGGGGATGTAAATTGCCAACAGCCAGTGGGGAGAAGTGTATGGTGTTTCCTGAAACATCTAAAAAACAAAGCAACAGAGCCTAGGGCACTTCCACTTATGGTCCTATAGCTTAGGGAAATTAAAATCAAAAAGACACAGCCACCCCAAAGTTTGGGACGGCTCTGTTTACAAGAACCTCGTTTACGGGACAAGTTCAATATCGCAGAAAGCGAAAAATGGATAAAGAAGTTGTGGTACTTACGTACAATGCAATATTACTCATCAATGAAATCTATGTCATCAGGCCCGTAGCAGCATAATGAGTGGATTCAGGTATGATGATTCTAACTGAAATAAGTCACACAGAAAAAGAAACATCATAAGATATCACTAATACACGGAATGTAAACTTGGCTACACAGGAACTGGATTACAAATCAGAACAGGGTCTCAAATTTACAAAACCAACTTATGCTTGCTTAAGCGAAAAGGTGAGTTGGGTTGCTGCATCAAAGCAGAGATTGAAATGAGCACAGATAAAGTTCCTTAAGCCAAATATGGAATAGACAAGAGCTACTCCTTGCTCAACAAAATGGACTCAACACCCCATATTAAACGCCTAAGAATGTACCTGACAAGTAAGTATCTTAAAACCTATGGATTGCTATGTCTCTGAAAGAGAATGAAGCGTGTGTTCAGGGGCATAAACGCAGCAGTGATAGGATTGGAGAGGTTCGGTGAGCAAATGAAGACCCTTTGAAGTCATATTGCATGGTACCCATTCCACGGGTCTCAACTCTCCAGGTTTAAGGGATTCTTCCTTCAGCTAAAACATGCATGTGGAACCCAGAGCATGATCAACCGTGTGATCGGGAGACGTGTTCCAATATATCTCAGTTCTCGTCCCCTGGTACTCGGGTGCAACATTCCAGACGCTTTACTAACACTCTCCCGACTTGGAGAGTCAGTGCCTTTAACCTCCTATTTGGCCCAGTTTGCAATTTCTGCGGAAGATGAACAGGAATAGGGAGAACCAATGAGAGACTAGCTGGAGGTGTCTGGACGGGCAAATTTAACTCTCATTTCCCACCAGGAAGAGGAATTAACCAAAGGCTCAGCATGCGGTGCCGGAACCAGATTAGGGCCTGAAGCAATCCTGCGGTGTTGCGGCCAGCTCACAAGAAAGCGAGTTGAAGAAAGGAGCTCAGGGGCACTGTAATTCACAAACCTGCAGAGTTATAAATGACAGCTATCGTCCAAAAATATACTGAAGTAAGGCTGCCAACAGAACTTGAATGCGGGGCAGAATTGCAGGAAACCGATTTCAGGAGGTAGACTGCAATTACATTTAAAGCATAGGAAAAGAGCAGAACGTCCACAATGATGCATTTGGCCAAAAAGGGCGTATGCGTTTTTTCCTGAATATATTCAGGGAAAAAACGCATACGCCCTTTTTGGCCAACCAAGCAAGCTCGCAAAGGAAATCTGCACTACAATGAAGTCTCACTTCCCCCCGGTCAAAAGGGCCATGTGAAAAATGTGCAAAATCCAGAAAGGCAGGACAGGCCATGGAGAACTGGGAGCCTTGTTATGCTGATGGGCAGGATGTAAATTGCCAACAGCCACTCAGGAGAAGTGTATGGTGTTTCCTGAAACATCTAAAAAACAAAGCAACAGAGCCTAGGGCACTTCAACTTATGGTCCTATAGCTTAGGGAAATTCAAATCAAAAAGACACAGCCACCCCAAAATTTGGGATGAATCTGTTTACAAGAACCTGGTTTACGGTACAAGCTAAATATCGCAGAAAGTGAAAAATGGATAAAGAAGTTGTGGTACTTACGTACAATGCAATATCACTCAGCAATGAAATCTATGTCATCAGGCCCGTAGCAGCATAATGAGTGGATTCAGGTATGATGATTCCAACTGAAATAAGTCACACAGAAAAAGAAACATCATAAGATATCACTAATACACGGAATGTAAATTTGGCTACACAGGAACTGGATTACAAAACAGAACAGGGTCTCAAATTTAGAAAACCAAATTATGCTTGCTCAAGTGGAAAGGTGAGTTGGGGTGCTGCATAAAACCAGAGATTGAAATGAGCACAGATAAAGTTCCTTAAGCCAAATATGGAATAGACAAGAGCTACTCCTTGCTCAACAAAATGGACTCAACACCCCATATTAAACGCCTAAGAATGTACCTGACTAGTAAGTATCTTAAAACCTATGGATTGCTATGTCTCTGAAAGAGAATGAAGCGTGAGTACAGGGGCATAAACGCAGCAGTGATAGGATTGGAGAGGTTCGGTGAGCAAATGAAGACCCTTTGAAGTCATATTGCATGGTACCCATTCCACGGGTCTCAACTCTCCAGGTTTAAGGGATTCTTCCTTCAGCTAAAACATGCATGTGGAACCCAGAGTATGATCAACCGTGTGATCGGGAGACGTGTTCCAATATATCTCAGTTCTCGTCCCCTGGTATTCGGGTGCAACATTCCAGACGCTTTACTAACACTCTCCCGACTTGGAGAGTCAGTGCCTTTAACCTCCTGTTTGGCCCAGTTTGCAATTTCTGCGGAAGATGAACAGGAAATGGGAGAACCAATGAGAGACTAGCTGGAGGTGTCTGGAAGGGCAAATTTAACTCTCATTCCCACCAGGAAGAGGAATTAAACAAAGGCTCAGCGTGCGGTGCTGGAACCAGATTAGGGCCTGAAGCAATCCTGCGGTGTTGCGGCCAGCTCACAAGAAAGCAAGTTGAAGAAAGGAGCTCAGGGGCACTGTAATTCACAAACCTGCAGAGTTATAAATGACAGCTATCGTCCAAAAATATACTGAAGTAAGGCTGCCAACAGAACTTGAATGCGGGGCAGAATTGCAGGAAACCGATTTCAGGAGGTAGACTGGAATTGCATTTAAAGCATAGGAAAAGAGCAGAACGTCCACAATGATGCATTTGGCCAAAAAGGGCGTATGCGTTTTTTCCTGAATATATTCAGGGAAAAAACGCATACGCCCTTTTTGGCCAACCAAGCAAGCTCGCAAAGGAAATCTGCACTACAATGAAGTCTCACTTCCCCCCCGGTCAAAAGGGCCATCTGAAAAATGTGTAAAATCCAGAAAGGCAGGACAGGCCATGGAGAACTGGGAGCCTTGTTATGCTGATGGGCGGGATGTCAATTGCCAACAGCCACTCGGGAGAAGTGTATGGTGTTTTCTAAAACATCTAAAAAACAAAGCAGCGGAGCATAGGGCACTTCCACTTATGGTCCTATAGCTTACGGAAATTAAAATCAAAAAGACACAGCCACCCCAAAATTTGGGATGGCTCTGTTTACAAGATCCTCGTTTACAGTACAAGTTCAATATCGCAGAAAGTGAAAAATGGATAAAGAAGTTGTGGTACTTACGTACAATGCAATATCACTCAGCAATGATATCTATGTCATCAGGCCCGTAGCAGCATAATGAGTGGATTCAGGTATGATGATTCTAACTGAAATAAGTCACACAGAAAAAGAAACATCATAAGATATCACTAATACACGGAATGTAAACTTGGCTACACAGGAACTGGATTACAAAACAGAACAGGGCCTTAAATTTAGAAAACCAACTTATGCTTGCTTAAGGGGAAAGGTGAGTTGGGGTGCTGCCTAAAACCAGAGATTGAAATGAGCACAGATAAAGTTCCTTAAGCCAAATATGGAATAGACAAGAGCTACTCCTTACTCAACGAAATGGACTCAACACTCCATATTAAACGCCTAAGAATGTACCTGACTAGTAAGTATCTTAAAACCTATGGATTGCTATGTCTCTGAAAGAGAATCAAGCGTGTGTACAGGGGCATAAACGCAGCAGTGATAGGATTGGAGAGGTTCGGTGAGCAAATGAAGACCCGTTGAAGTCATATTGCATGGTACCCATTCCAGGGGTCTCAACTCTCCAGGTTTAAGGGATTCTTCCTTCAGCTTAAACATGCATGTGGAACCCAGAGTATGATCAACCATGTGATCGATAGACGTGTTCCAATATGTCTCAGTTCTCGTCCCCTGGTACTCGGGTGCAACATTCCAGACGCTTTACTAACACTCTCCCGACTTGGAGAGTCAGTGCCTTTAACCTCCACTTTGGTCCAGTTTGCAATTTCTGCGGAAGATGAACAGGAATAGTGAGAACCGATGAGAGACTAGCTGGAGGTTTCTGGACGGGCAAATTTAACTCTCATTTCCCACAAGGAAGAGGAATTAACCAAAGGCTCAGTGTGCCGTGCCGGAACCAGATTAGGGCCTGAAGCAATCCTGCGGTGTTGCGGCCAGCTCACAAGAAAGCGAGTTGAAAAAAGGAGCTCAGGGGCACTGTAATTCACAAACTTGCAGAGTTATAAATGACAGCTATCGTCCAAAAATATACTGAAGTAAGGCTGCCAAGAGGATTTGAAAGCGGGGCAGAATTGCAGGACACCGATTTCAGGAGGTAGACTGGAATTGCATTTAAAGCATAGGAAAAGAGGCAGAACGTCGACAATGAGACACTTGGCCAAAAGGGGCGTATGCGTTTTTTCCTGAATATATTCAGGAAAAAACGCATACGCCCCTTTTGGCCAACCAAGCAAGCTTGCAAAGGAAATCTGCACTACAATGAAGTCTCACTTCCCCCTGGTCAAAAGGGCCATCTGAAAAAAGTGTAAAATCCAGAAAGGCAGGCCAGGCCATGGAGAACTGGGAGCCTTGTTATGCTGATGGGGGGGATGTAAATTGCCAACAGCCACTGGGGAGAAGTGTATGGTGTTTCCTGAAACATCTAAAAAACAAAGCAACAGAGCCTAGGGCACTTCCACTTATGGTCCTATAGCTTAGGGAAATTAAAATCAAAAAGACACAGCCACCCCAAAGTTTGGGACGGCTCTGTTTACAAGAACCTCGTTTACAGGACAAGTTCAATATTGCAGAAAGCGAAAAATGTATAAAGAAGTTGTGGTACTTACGTACAATGCAATATCACTCAGCAATGACATCTATGTCATCAAGCCATAGCAGCATAATGACTGGATTCAGGTATGATGGTTCTAACTGAAATAAGTCACACAGAAAAAGAAACATCATAAGATATCACTAATACATGGAATGTAAACTTGGCTACACAGGAACTGGATTACAAAACAGAACAGGGTCTCAAATTCAGAAAACCAACTTATGCTTGCTTAAGGGGAAAGGTGAGTTGGGGTGCTGCATAAAACCAGAGATTGAAATGAGCACAGATAAAGTTCCTTAAGCCAAATATGGAATAGACAAGAGCTACTCCTTGCTCAACGAAATGGACTCAACACACCATATTAAACGCCTAAGAATGTACCTGACTAGTAAGTATCTTAAAACCTATGGATTGCTATGTCTCTGAAAGAAAATCAAGCGTGTGTACAGGGGCATAAACGCAGCAGTGATAGGATTGGAGAGGTTCGGTGAGCAAATGAAGACCCTTTGTAGTCATATTGCATGGTACCCATTCCACGGGTCTCAACTCTCCAGGTTTAAGGGATTCTTCCTTCAGCTAAAACATGCATGTGGATCCCAGAGTATGATCAACCGTGTGATCGGGAGACGTGTTCAAATATGTCTCAGTTCTCATCTCCTGGTAATCGGGTGCAACATTCCAGACGCTTTACTAACACTCTCCCGAGTTGGAGAGTCAGTGCCTTTAACCTCCTGTTTGGCCCAGTTTGCAATTTCTGCGGAAGATGAACAGGAATAGGGAGAACCAATGAGAGACTAGCTGGAGGTGTCTGGACGGTCAAATTTAACTCTCATTTCCCACCAGGAAGAGGAATTAACCAAAGGCTCAGCGTGCGGTGCCGGAACCTGATTAGGGCCTGAAGCAATCCAGCGGTGTTGCGGCCACCACAGAAGAAAGCGAGTTGAAGAAAGGAGCTCAGGGGCACTGTAATTCACAAACCTGCAGAGTTATAAATGACAGCTATCGTCCAAAAATATACTGAAGTAAGGCTGCCAAGAGGACTTGAAAGCGGGGCAGAATTGCAGGAAACCGATTTCAGGAGGTAGACTGGAATTGCATTTAAAGCATAGGAAAAGAGGCAGAACGTCGACAATGATGCACTTGGCCAAAAAGTGCGTATGCGTTTTTTCCTGAATATATTCAGGAAAAAACGTATACGCCCTTTTTGGCCAACCAAGCAAGCTTGCAAAGGAAATCTACACCACAATGAAGTCTCCCTTCCCCCCGCTCAAAAGGGCCATCTGAAAAAAGTGTAAAATCCAGAAAGGCAGGACAGGCCATGGAGAACTGGGAGCCTTGTTATGCTGATGGGGGGGATGTAAATTGCCAACAGCCACTCGGGAGAAGTGTATGGTGTTTCCTGAAACATCTAAAAAACAAAGCAACAGAGCCTAGGGCACTTCCACTTATGGTCCTATGGCTTAGGGAAATTATGATCAAAAAGACACAGCCACTCCAATGTTTGGGTCGGCTCTATTTACAAGAACCTCGTTTATGGTACAAGTTCATATCACAGAAAGTGAAAAATGGATAAAGAAGTTGTGGTACTTACGTACAATGCAATATCACTCAGCAATGACATCTATGTCATCAGGCCCATAGCAGCATAATGAGTGGATTTAGGTATGATGATTCTAAATGAAATAAGTCACACAGAAAAAGAAACATGATAAGATATCACTAATACACGGAATGTGAACTTGGCTACACATGAACTTAATTACAAAACAGAACAGGGTCTCAAGTTTAGAAAACCAACTTATGCTTGCTTAAGGGGGAAGGTGAGTTGGGGTGCTGCCTAAAACCAGAGTTTGACATTAGCACAGATACTGTTCCATAAGCCAAATATGTAATAGACAAGACCTACCCCTTGCTCAACAAAATGGACTCAACAATGAGGTATCACCTCACAGCTGATAGAATGGGCATCATCAGAAAATCTACAAACAAAAAATGCTGGAAAGGGTGTGGAGAAAAGGAACCCTTTTCCACTATTGTTGGGAATATAAATTGATACAGTCACTGGAGAACAATATGGAGTTCTTAAGAAACTAACAATAGAATTACCATATGATACAGTAATCCCAGTACTGGACATATACCTAGACAAAACCATAAATCAAAAAGAGACATTCACTGCAATGTTCATTGCATCACTATTTACAATATCGAGGTAATGGAAGCAACCTAAATGCCCACAGACAGACGAATGCATAAAGCTGTGGTACATATATAAAATGGAATATTACTAAGCCATGAAAAGGAATGAAATTGGGTCATTTGTAGAGACGTCGATGGGTCTAGAATCTGTCATACAGAGTGAAGTAAGTCAGAAAGAGAAAAACAAATCTTGTATATTCATGCATATATGTGGAACCTAGAAAAACTGTACAGATTAACCATTTTGCAAGGCATAAATAGAGCAACAGATGTAGACAACAAATGTATGGACAACAAGGGGGGAAAGCTGTTGGGGGGGTGGTGGTGGGAGGAGTTGAGAGACTGGGATTGGCATGTATACATTTATATGTATAAAATAGATAACCAATAAGAACCTGCTGTATAAAAATATAAAATAAAATTCAAAATTGAAAAGAAATAAAATTTAAAAAATAAAACGGAAAAAACAATTATTCCCTTCACATACATGTATTTATATGAATAAATTATTTCCATGCTTATATCTGTAAATACAAAAAAGAGGAATAAAATCTACCTTGAACCAAAAATGAAAAAGAGAAAAAAAACACAGAACCCACCAGTTCCACAGAGGAAAACCGTATCAGGGCACTTGCTCCAGTTGTAAACAATTCTGAAGTTGGTCAGTGGTGGGGAATCGTCTCCCATTCAGCCAGCAGCCCCCACGCAACAAGCGTCCTCATTGCAAAGCTGGGGCACCGTGCCGAGGCATCTGTGAGTAAACGTGAGTTGAGCCCCAGGCCAGTTGCTGCTGAACTATTCCCACCCATCCCAGGTAAAACACCTGAATATATACAAGGACTTGAAAGCCTAGAGGAAGGGCCATAGAGCCACACGAGTGACAGCATGCCGGCCGACTTGGTGCCTGCAGGCCAGCCAGGATGGTCCTGGCCCTGGGTGCTCTTCTGGAAGATTTCCATTTCCCTGCCTGAGATACCCGTCCTGTCCCTGCCCCCACTGCTTTTTTCCTTCCTCACCTCTGCCCAGGGAGAAATTCCAGCAGCAGGTATGGGTGACACATCCTCTTCTTTAGCAGGTGGCAGCCTGGAAACTGCTGCAGAAAGTCCAGCAGAGCCCCACTCACACTGGGCCACCCACAAAGCCGTGGCCTCTCACTCCCTCCCACCAGCCCAGCCCCGAGACTGCTGACAGGGCAGAGAAAATGGCGTCAGGCACGGCTGCAGGGGCTCTTGCTGCCTGGAGTGGTATTTATATTGATCTCAACCCAGGCACACCTGGGGAGGGCTGGCTGGCACGGTAAGGCTGCCCAGCTCAGCCAATCATCACCCCTCAGGGGCTCACAGTTGCAGAAAATGGAACTTGCTGAACCGGCCAGGTCCAAGGAACAGGTGTGGGCTCCTGAGAGTCAGGATAGACAAGGGGCTGCAGCTTTGGCTTGTTTTCTAATCATTTTATCTGGCCCATGAGTGGGAGACAACTTCAAGAAAACCCTCTCCTAATGAGAGGAACGCAGGAGTCAGGGAGAGGAGGGGTGGGTGGTGGTTGGAGACAGAGGCCTGGTGCCCTGGGTGCAGTGGAAGTCTCTGGAAGACCAGGTGGAGGGAGGCCGCACAGAGTGATGCCCAGGGTCACAGACCTGTCGCAGCTGCTGTTTGTTAGTTCAAGTCCTGCTCTGAGGTGCTCTGTGTCAGCTCTGAGCGACAGGTGAGCTGGGGGTGCTCTGCAATGAGGGCTATGTGCACGGTTCCTGTGTGCCCAGCCCTGCCACGGTACCTGCAAGGGTAGCTCTGTATCCTGGGAGGGGCCTGACCATGAGAGCCCCGTGGGCTGGGGTGGGGGGTGGGGTACCTGCCCAGGTGAGCTCCATATTCTGGGATTGGTCTGACCACGAGAGCCCCATGGGCTGCTGGGGACCTGGTAAAGGATGTCAGGACAGTCAGTGAAGCCACCGAGGATATACCTCCAGTTGCTCCTAATTCCTACACCCTGCTGGTCATTCTACCAACCACCAGGACATGGTATTCTGTATTAGTCTTCAATGATGCCTTCTTTTGTATTCCATTAGTCCCAGAGTCACAAGAAATTTTGGCTTGTGAGTGGCAGGACTCAACATACAACTAAAACAATACTTCCGGGCCGTCTTGCCCCAAGGGTGCAAAAATTCCCACACTATCTTTGGGGAAACCTTAGCTAAAGACCTAAAAGTTCTACCTCTGGAAAAGGAAACCCTCCTTCAGTACTCAGACGACATTCTGATTGCCAGCCCTACTAAGGAGGCCTCTGAACTACCAAGCCAATAAAGGATAGAAGTTGTCCAAGAAAAAGCTCAAATATCACAGACTGCGGTGACCTGCCTGGGCTTCATTCTCACAGAAGGTCGGAGAAGCCCATCCCAGGAAAGGGAAGAAACCATTTTCGGCCTTACCCCTTTCTAAAACTAGAAGACAGCTTAGGGGTTCCTGGGGAGGCCAGGGTTTGCTGCTTCTGGATCCCTAACTACAGTCTACTAGCTGGGCCTCTATATGAAACACTGAAAGGAAAAGATGATGATCCTTTTGAATAGAATCCAGAAGTGGCCTTTCAAGAATGGAAAGAGCAGTCAATTCAGACCCTTGCCCTGGAACTCCCTAATTTGGCTAAACCCTTTGACCTTTACATTCCCGGTGAAAGGTGAATCGCCATTGGAGAATTAGTGCAAAAACTGGGACCACTTGAAATGGAACAATGCAAGAATGCCATCCAGGTAGGATAAACTACGGTCACCAAGGGGCTTGGCCCACTGCCGCATCTGGCCAAGATACTGGCGGTATCTAAAAACCTGGAAATCAGCAGCCCAAAAGGCCACCTCCCTCCTAAGGGAAAAGGACCCCACGTGGTGATCCTAACCACCAACCATGCCCTGAAGTTGCAGGGTTTGCTCCGTGGGCACACCAACCTCGAGTGCGGAGGCCCTCCAACTCCAACATCCAGAGAGATAACCGGGGGCAACAGGGCACCATGACGACTCGTGTGAACATCACTTGACCTGGAGTTTCTCTCATAAAACAACAAGAGTGTGTCCCAAAAGAGTAGACTACTGCTTGCAGGACTTACTGCACCCAGAGGGGAGCTAATAATCTTGGCGGGGGAACCGTATATCACACTGTCACCATAGAAAAGCCTACAGACACCGTGATGATGGTGGCCAATAAGACTGGCTGGACTCCTGTTTACTTCAAAAGGCTGTTGACTCAGTGGCCATCATGGTCCTTGATCACCACTGACCCTGGACTGCCTGGGAGTTGAGCGGGCAGGGCTCTGACACCTGGTGCTGTTTGTACGTTAATTCAGGGGCCTAATTGAAGAAAGCACAGACTACTGTTCAGAGCATCTAGGCTGGCAGAAACGGTCAGCCTAAGGTGGCTGAACAAATGTGGGACGGGGTGAAACCGGCCCCCACAGCGTCTCTGCACATCTCTTTCCTGGACCCTTAAAGGTCATTAGAATCTATAACGCTTCCAATGCTGGTGCTCAGGTGGACGAGCAGGGAGGCAGGGGGCCTGGGGACAATCAACGTCACCTGGAGGCTGCTGGGGAGAAGCTCTGACCCTCGCCCCTTGGTATGAGGGCTCCCAACTCAGCACTCAGCAGTTACAGAAGAAGGGTCTGCACCCTCAGCACTCCAAGAATGAGGAACGGGACAAAAGGCAGAGGAGGGGTTTGTCCCCAGCAAAGCCCATTAAAAATCCCTGGGAGATAAAAATAGAATCTGGGCAATAAAGTCAAGTCTAACCTTTCTTATCCTTTGTGCTTTGTCTAATTTCATGTGCTCCTAGGGTCCCGCATGCAGAGGTTCCACACCCGGCACTTCAGACCAGATTTCCTAGTGCAGAATGGCTGGGTCGACACCTCAGCTCCTGGGGCCCAGTGCAGACTCCGCGATATAGAGCCTGAGCTGCAGCCAACCCGGCCCTCGAGAGCTCCGCCCCCTCCCTCCCACTGACTCTGACAGGATCTCTACACAGCAGCCCAGCCCACAGCCCACGGGGTAGTGCATGCTCTCACCTCTCCATTCTCTGATCAAAATATAAAGTTTCCTTTGCTTGTGAACCAAACTCAGTCTCGATCTGTTGGCCCCAATGACACTGCGCAGGGGGACACTTGTTGGGGTCCACTCTGGAGGATCAGTAACAGAAATTGAGACTATTGTAACCTCAATGAACAGATGTGTGAGCCAAACTGTAGTTAACATAGAACAGTGTATAAGGCTCGGGTAAAATAAGATGTTTCTAACGCTTCCATTGGCTATTTCCATCACTTTATTATAAGCAAGTTCAGTGAAAAGGTTTGTCTTATTTGTCAGGTCAATATTAGAGAAACGAAGTGATTTCTTTCCAAGGATGTACATCTAATAATCTTGGTTAAAGCTTCAATCTTGTTTTAAATGCTTTTCCATTGAAAATGATACCTCTCTTTCAGCTCCCCCATTTCTGAGAAGTATAAAATCTTATAATTTATTATTACCAAAGGGGAAAGGTGGGAGGAGGGATAAATTAACAGTTTGGGATTAACACATACACACTGCTATGTATAAAATAGATCATCAACAAGGAACTACTGTATAGCACAGGGAACTACACTCAACATTTTGCAATAACCTATAAGGGGAAATAATCTGAAAAAGAATAGATATTTTTATTGACATCATCTATCAATGACAGTTAAAGTGTAACCTAGGGGAAGCTGGTGGTGAGTGCTTCTGACCCTGAAGACTTCAATCATCTAAAGTTTGGACTCTGCCTACTTCCCAAGGCCCTTAATGAACATATGTGTAGCCGTAGCTTAAAAAATTCCCCAGTTTGGGTTTCGGGGAGACACTGATTTTGAAAAAGCCCTGGTGTTCTCCTTACATGAATGGGACTCTTCCTACTGCTAAAACATGTCTGTCACACCCAGAGGATGGTATACCGTCTGATCGGGAAGAGTTTGGAAAAGGCATCTCATCTCCTCATCTCCTGGTGCTCGGGTTCACCCATCCAGCGTCTTTACTAACAGTCTCCCCACTTGGAGATGGCAGCACTGTCAACATCCTGTTGCGTACAGTTTGGAATTTGTCCAGAGGATGAAGCGGAAGGATGAGGAACAATGAGAGACAAGTCCTAGGTGTTCAGACAGGCACATGTCACTCTAATTTCCAATCAGGAAGACGAATTGACCAAAGGCTAGGGTTGCCCATGGAAACAGTATAGGGCTTGAGGAAATCCTGCTGCTTTGTGGCCAGTTCCCATAAACACAAGTTGAACAATGGAACTCAGGGACAGTAAAATTCACAAAACTGCAGAGTTGAAAATATCCATCACTGAAAAATGTCTTGAGGAAAGTCAGAGAAAAGGACTTGTAAGCAAGGGAGAATGGCAGGAAAGGGATTTGAGGAGGTAGAAAGGACTCGCCATTAAGCACAAGAAAAGGAGCTGAACATTGCCAACATTGCAGTTGGCCAAAAAGGGTGTATGCGTTTTTTTCTGTATATATTCAAGAAAAGGGCATACACTTTTTTAGCCAACCAAACAGGTGGGCACTGGAAGTCAATACTACAAGAGATATCACTTCGCATCAGTCAGAAGAGCCATCCTCATAAAGTGTAAACAACAAAAATGCAGGACAGGGCAAGGAGAAGAGGGAGCCCTGTGAGACTTATAGTGGAAATGTATATTGCCAACGGCCATTCTGGAGAAGTGTATTGTGTTTACTAAAGCATCTAAAAAATGAGCTACAGAGCATAGGGCACTTGCACTCATGGGCGTATATCTTGGGAAAAACAAAAATCGAGAGGACACAGGCACCCCAATGTTTACCCCCTCTCTGTTTAAAAGATCCTCGACTAGGATATAACTTAAATGTCTCTGGAGAGAAAAAATGGATAGAGATGTGGTACTTAGGTAGAGTGGAATATTATTCAGCCTGGAAATCAATGAAATATGGCCAGTTGTAACAACTCCGGAGGAGTTACGTATGATCATTCTAAGTGACATAATTCAAAAAGAAAAAGACACATATCATAAGATATCACTTAAAGGTGGAATCCAAAATGGCTACACATGAAATAAATTACAAAACAAAAACATAGTCAAATATGTAGAAAACACGCATAAGGCTGCTAAACGGGAAAGGTGGGGAGGGGTGAGGCATCATCCAGGAGGTTGAAATTAGCAAAGATACCATTCCAAATACCAAACTGATAATCAACAAGGCCTACACAGTAGCTAAAAGAACTGCACTCAGCACACTCAAGTCACCGGAAAAGAATATATACGACTGGTAAGAATCTGAAAAAGAATTTACTGATGTCTCTCTGTACGTGAATCAAGTGGATGTACAGCAGCAAGAAACAGAGCTTTGAAAATCAGCTGTAACCAATATAGTAATAAATTGAAAAAAATAAACGACAGAGAGACAGAGAAAACCTCTTACAACTTTTCCTCAGGGCCGGTGATGCAACATGGATTGAACACATCTAGACCCACAGCAGGATGAGACATAAGGCTGGAAACTGTTTGCACTAAGAGAAATGTGAGGTTGGGTGAGGAAATGCACACCCTTTAAAGTAATACTACCTGGTACCCATTCAATGGGTCCCAAATCTGCAGGTTCAAGGGATCTTCCTACAGCTAAAACATGCATGGAAAACCCAGAGGACTGTACACCATGTGATCGGGAGATGTGTCTAAAATGCAGCTCATTTATCCTCTCCTGGTGCTCCTGTTCACCATTCCAGCCACGTTACTTAGAATCTCCCCACTTGGAGAATCAGCACATTTCAACTTCTGTTTCACACATTTTGCAAATTGTGAGGAGGATGAACGGGAAGAGGGGGAACCAATGAGAGAATAGTTGTAGGGGTTCGGACGGGCACATATCACTCTAATTTCCCATTAAGAATAAGAATTGCAAAAAGGCTCAGCCCGCCTCGCCCAAGCCAAAATAGGGCCTGAAGCAATCCTGCGGGTTTGAGGCCAGCTCACAAAAGAGCAACTTAAAAAATGGAGCTCAGGGTCACTGCAATTCACAAACCTGCAGAGTTATAAATGAAAACTAACGTCCAAAAATATGTTGAGGTAAGGCAAAGAAGAGGATCTGAATGCAAGACAGAATTGCAAGAAACAGATTTCAAGAGATAGATTGGACTCATCTTTAAAGCACATGAAAAGCGGCAGATTTTCGACAATGATGCAGTTGGCCCAAAAGGGCGTATGCGTTTTTTCCTGATTATATCCAGGAAAAAACGCATACGCACTTTATGGGCAACGAAGCAAGCAAGCAATGCAAATGTGCACAACAAAGAAGTCTCATTTCCCACTGGTCAAAAGGGCCATCCTAAAAAATTGTAAAAACCAGAAATGCAGGACAGGCCATGGAGAACAGGGAGCCTTTATACGCTGATGGGCAGTGTGTGAACTGCCGAGAGCCACTCTGGAGAAGTGTATGGTGGTTCCTAAATCATCTAAAAAACAGAGCTACAGAGCATAGGACACTTCCAATCATGGGAGTATATCTAGGGAAGTCTAAAAATCAACAAGACACAAGCACACCACAGTTTAGGGCTACTCTGTTTACAAGAACCTCAACTTCAGTACACCTTAAATATCCCAGGAAAGAGAACAATGGATAAAGAAGATGTGGTACTTATGTACAATGGAATATCTCTTCACCATGATATCAATGTAATAAGGCTAGTAGAAGGATAAAGAGTGGATTTAGGTCCGATAATACTACTTGAAGTAAGTCAAACAGAAAAAGAAACATATCATAAGATATCACTTATAGAGGGAGGGTAAATATGGCTGCACAAGAAATGAATTACAGAACAGAACAGTGTCTCACATTTAGAAAACACACTTATTTCAGCTTAAGGGGAAAGGAGAGGTGGGGTGATGCATAAAACCAGAGTTTGAAATTAGCACAGATACCGTTCAATAAACCAAATAGATATTAGACAAGATCTACACCTTGCTCAATGAACTGGCCTCAACACACCCTATACACCGCAGAGAAATATATCTGAGTAATAAGAATCTTAAAACCCATGTATTGATATATCTCCATAAGGGAATCAAGTGTGTGCAGAGCGGCACAAACACAGCAGTGAAAATGAGCTAAACCCCATTATAGAAATAAATTTTAAAAACAAAACGCAGAAACAATGAAAGAGAGAAAAATTCTTACAAAATTCGCTCAGGGGCTGTGATGCAACCTGGATTGACCACATATAAACCCACAGCTGGATAAGACATAAGGCTGGACACTTGGGGCTGAGAGGATTGGTGAGCTTTGGTGAGCAACTGCCAAAAGTTTCATGCAATACTTCATGCTACTCATGCCAAGGGTCCCAACACTCCAGGTTGAAGGGAATCTTCCTACAGCTAAACCATGCTTGGGAAACCCAGCGACTGGTATACCATATGATCGGGAAAGGTTTCTAAAACGCACCTCATTTTTCCTCTCCTGGGGCTCCGGATCGACATTCCAGCCGCTTTACTAAAAATATCCCCACATGGAGAGTCAATGCCTTTAAGTTCTGGTATCGCACAGTCTGCAGTTAGTGCGGAGGATGAATGGGAATAGGGGGAACCAGTGAGAAACTAGATGTAGCGGTTTCAATGGGCACATGTCACTCTAATTTCACATCAGTAAGAAGAATAACCCTAACCCTAACCCTTCCCCGAAGCTTTCCCCTCACCCGTCCCCTAATCCTAACCCGTACGCTCACACTAACCCGCGCCCTCACACGTACGCTTCCTCTAAACCATTGGCATACACTCACCTGGACCCTAAACCGTCCCCGTCCCCTAACCCTAACCGTAGCCCGAACCCTAACCCTAACCATTCCCCGAAGCCTTCCCCTCACCCGTCCCCTAATCCTAACCCGTACGCTCACACTAACCCGCGCGCTCACACGTACGCTCCCCCTCAACCGTTGTCGTACACTCACCTGGACCCTAAACCGTCCCCAACCCCTAACCCTAACCCTAGCCCGAACCCTGTCTCTAACCCTTCCCCGAAGCCTTCCCCTCACCCGTCCCCTAATCCTAACCCGTACGCTCACATTAACCCGCGCCCTCACACGTACGCTCCCCCTAAACCGATGTCGTACCTCACGTGGACCCTAAACCGTCCCCGTCCCCTAACCCTAACCCTAGCCCGAACCCTAACAATAACTCTTCCCCGAAGCCTTCCCCTCACACGTCCCCTAATCCTAACCCGTACGCTCACACTAACCCGCGCCCTCACATGTACGCTCCCCCTAAAGCTCTGTCGTACCCTCACCTGGACCCTAAACCGTCCCCGTCCCCTAACCCTAACCCTAGCCCGAACCCTAACCCTAAACCTTCCCCGAAGCCTTCCCCTCACACGTACCCTAATCCTAACCCGTATGCTCACACTAACCCGCGCCCTCACACGTACGCTCACCATAAAGCTCTGTCGTACTCTCACCTGGACCCTAAACCGTCCCCGTCCCCTAACCCTAACCATAGCCCGAACCCTAACCCTACACCTTCCCCGAAGCCTTCCCCTCACCCGTCCCCTAATCCTAACCCGTACACTCACACTAACACGCGCCGTCACACGTACGCTCCCCCTCAACCGTTGTCGTACCCTCACCTGGACCCTAAACCGTCCCCATCCCCTAACCCTAACGCTAGCCCGAACCCTAACCCTAACCCTTCCCCGAAGTCTTCCCCTCACCGGTCCCATAATCCTAACCCGTACGCTCACACTAACCCACGCCCTCACACTTACGCTCCCCATAAACCGTTGTCGTAACCGAACCTGGACCCTAAACCATCCCCGTCCCCTAACCCTAACCCTAGCCCGAACCCTAACCCTAACCCTTCCCCGAAATCTTCCCCTCACCCGTCCCCTAATCCTAACCCGTACGCTCACACTAACCCGCCCCTCACACGTACGCTCCCCCAAAACCGCTGTCGTACCATCACCTGGACCCTAAACCGTCCCCGTCCCCTAAGCCTAACCCTAGCCCGAACCCTAACCCTAACCCTTCCCCGAAATCTTCCCCTCACCCGTCCCCTAATCCTAACCCATACCCTCACACTAACCCGCGCCCTCACACATTCGCTCCCCCTAAACCGTTTTTGTACGCTCACCTGGACCCTAAACCGTCCCCTAACCCTAACCCTAACCCTAGCCCGAAACCTAATCCTAACCCTTTCCCGAAGCCTTCCCCTCACCCGGCCCCTAATCCTAATCCGTACGCTCACAGTAACCCACGTGCTCACACGTACGCTCCCCCTAAACCGTTGTCGTACCCTCACCTGGACCCTAAACCGTCCCCGTCCCCTAACCCTAACCCTAGCCCGAACCCTAACCCTAACACTTCCCCGAAGCCTACCCCTCACACGTCCTCTAATCCTAACCCGTACCCGCACACTAACCCGCGCCCTCACATGTACCCTCCCCCAAAAGCGTTGTCGTACCCTCACCTGGACCCTAAACCGTCCCCATCCCCTAACCATAACCCTAGCCCGAACCCTAAACCAATCCTTTCCCCGAAGCCTTCTCCTTACTCGTCCCCTAATCCTAACCCGTACGCTCACACTAACCCGGGCTCTCACACGTACGCTCCCCCTAAACCGCTCCCGTACCCTCAACTGGACCCTAAACCGTCCCCGTCCCCTAACCCTAACCCTAGCCCGAACCCTATCCCTAAACCTTCCCCAAAGCCTTCCCCTCACCCGTCCCCTAATCCTAACCCGTACGCTCACACTAACCCACGCCCTCACACGTACGCTGCCCCTAAACCGTTGTCGTACCCTCACATGGACCCTAAACCGTCCCCATCCCCTAACCCTAACCCTAGCCCGAACCCTAACCCTAAACCTTCCCCGAAGCCTTCACCCACCCGTCCCCTAATCCTAACCCGTACGCTCACACTAACCCGCGCCCTCACACGTACACTACCCCTAAACCGTTGTCGTTCCCTCATCTGGATCCTAAACCGTCCCCGTCCCCTAACCCTAACCCTAGCCCGAAACATAACACTAACCCTTCTCCGAAGCCTTCATGTCACCCGTCCCCTAATCCTAACCCGCACGCTCACACTAACCCGCGCCCTCACACGTACGCTCCCCCTAAACCGTTGTCGTACCCTCACCTGGACCCTAAACCGTCCCGGTCCCCTAACCCTTACCCTAGCCCGAACCCTAACCCTAACACTTCCCCGAAGCCTTCCCCTCACCCGAACCCTAATCCTAACCCGTACGCTCACACTAACCCACGCCCTCACCCGTACGGTCCCCCTAAACCGTTGTCGTACCCTCACCTGGACTCTAAACCGTCCCCGTCCCCTAACCCTAACCCTAGCCCGAACCCTAACCCTAACCCTTCCCCGAAGCCTTCCCCTCACCCGTCCCCTAACCCTAACCGGTACGCTCACACTAACCCGCGCCATCACACGTACGCTCCCCCTATAGCGTTGTCATACCCTCACCTGGACCCTAAACCGTCCCCATCCCCTAACCCTAACCCTAGCCAGAACCCTAACCCTAACCTTTCCCCAAAGCCTTCCCCTAACCCGTCCCCTAATCCTAACCCGTACGCTCACACTAACCCGCGCCCTCACACATACGCTCCCCCTAAACCATTGTCGTACCCTCACCTGGACCCTAAACCGTCCCCGTCCCCTAACCCTAAACCTAACCAGAACCCTATCCCTAACCCTTCCCCGAAGCCTTCCCTTCACCCGTCCCCTAATCCTAACCCGTTCGCTCACACTAACATGCGCCCTCACACGTATGCTCCCGCTAAACCATTGTCGTACCCTCACCTGGACCCTAAACCATCCCCATCCCCTAACCCTAACCCTAGCCCGAACCCTAACCCTAACCATTCCCCGAAAGCCTTCCCCTCACCCGTCCCCTAATCCTAACCCGTACGCTCACACTAACCCGCGCCCTCACACGTACGCTCCCCCTAAACCGCTGACGTACCCTCACCTGGACCCTAAACCCTCCCCTTCCCCTACCCCTAACCCTAGCCCAAACGCTAACCCTAACTCTTCCCCGAAACCTTCCCCTCAACCGTCCCCTAATCCTAACCCGTACGCTCACACTAACCCACGCCCTCACACGTACGCTACCCCTAAACCGTTGTCATACCCTCACCTGGACCTTAAACCGTCCCCGTCCCCTAACCCTAACCCTAGCCTGAACCCTAACCCTCACACTTCCCCGAAGCCTTCTCCTCACCCGTCCCCTAATCCTAACCTGTCCTTTCACACTAACCCGCGCCCTCACACGTACGCTGCCCCTAAACCATTGTCCTACCCTCACCTGGACTCTAAACTGTCCCCGTCCCCTAACCCTAACCCTAGCCCAAACCCTAACCCTAACCCTTCCCCGAAGTCTTCCCCTCACCCGTCCCCTAATCCTAACCCGTACGCTCACACTAACCCACGCCCTCACACGTATGCTCCCCCTAAACCGTTGTCGTACCCTCACCTGGACCCTAAACCGTCCCCGTCCCCTAACCCTAACCCTAGCCCGAACCCTAACCCTAACCCTTCCCCGAAGCCTTCCCCTCACCCGTCCCCTAATCCTAACCCGTACGCTCACACTAACCCGCGCCCTCACACGTACGCTCCCCCTAAACCGCTGTCGTACCCTCAATTGGACCCGAAACCGTCCCCGTCCCCTAACCCTAACCCTAGCCCGAACTCTTACCCTAAGACTTCCCCGAAGCCTTCCCCTCACCCGTCCCCTAATCCTAACCCGTACGCTCACACTAACCCGCGCCCTCACATGTACGCTCCCCCTAAACCGTTGTCGTACCCTCACCTGGACCCTAAACCGTCCCCGTCCACTAACCCTAACCCTAGCCCGAGCCCTAACCCTAACCCTTCCCTGAAGCCTTCCCCTCACCCGTCCCCTAATCCTAACCCGTACGCTCACACTAACCCGCCCCCTCACACGTACGCTCCCCCTATAGCGTTGTCGTACCCTCACCTGGACCCTAAACAGTCCCCATACCCTAACCCTAACCCTAGCCAGAACCCTATCCCTAACCTTTCCCCAAAGCCTTCCCCTAACCCGTTCCCTAATCCTAACCCATACGCTCACACTAACCCGCGCCCTCACACGTACGCTCTCCCTAATCCGTTGTCGTACCCTCACCTGGACCCTACACCGTCCCCGTCCCCTAACCCTAACCCTAACCAGGACCCTATCCCTAACCCTTCACCGAAGCCTTCCCGTCACCTGTCCCCTAATCCTAACCCATTCGCTCACACTAACCTGCGCCCTCACACGTACGCTCCCCCTAAACCGTTGTCGTACCCTCACCTTGACCCTAAACCATCCCCGTCCCCTAACCCTAACCCTAACCCGAACCCTAACCCGAACCCTTCCCCGAAGCCTTTCCCTCACCCGTCCCCTAATCCTAACCCGTACGCTTACACTAACCAGCGCCCCCACACGTACGCTCCCTCTAAACCATTGTCGTACCCTCACCTGGACCCTAAACCATCCCCGTCCCCTAACCCTAACCCTAGCCCGAACCCTACCCCTAACCCTTCCCCGAAGCCTTCCCCTCACCCGTCCCCTAATCCTAACCCGTACGCTCACACTAACCCGCACCCTGACACGAACGCTCCCCCTAAACCGTTGTCGTACCCTCACCTGGACCCTAAACTGTCCCCATCCCCTAACCCTAACCCTAGCCCGAACCCTAACCCTAACACTTCCCCGAAGTCTTCTCCGCACCCGTTCCCTAATCCGAACCCGTACGCTCACACTAATCCGCGCCCTCACACGTACGCTCTCCCTAAAGCGTTCTCATACCCTCACCTGGACCTTAAACCGTCCCCGTCCCCTAACTCTAACCCTAGCCCGAAACCTAACCCTAACACTTCTCCGAATCCTTCACCTCACCCGTCACCTAATCCTAACCCGTACCCTCACACTAACCCGCGCCGTCACACGTACGCTCCCCCTAAAGCGTTGTCGTACCCTCACCTGGACCCTATACCGTCCCCGTACCCTAACCCTAACCCTAGCCCGAACCCTAACCCTAAACCTTCCCCTCACCCGTCCCCTAATCCTAACCCATACGCTCACACTAACCCGCGCCCTCACACGTATGCTCCCCCTAAACCGTTGTCGTACCCTCACCTGGACCCTAAACCGTCCCCGTCCCCGTCCCCTAAACCTAGCCCGAACCCTAACCCTAACCCTTCCCCGAAGCCTTCCCCTCACCCGTCCCCTAATCCTAACCCGTACGCTCACACTAACCCGCGCCCTCACACGTACGCTCCCCCTAAACCGCTGTCGTACCCTCAATTGGACCCAAAACCGTCCCCGTCCCCTAACCCTAACCCTAGCCCGAACTCTTACCCTAACCCTTCCCCGAAGCCTTCCCCTCACCCGTCCCCTAATCCTAACCCGTACGCTCACACTAACCCGCGCCCTCACATGTACGCTCCCCCTAAACCGTTGTCGTACCCTCACCTGGACCCTAAACCGTCCCCATCCACTAACCCTAACCCTAGCCTGAGCCCTAAACCTAACCCTTCCCTGAAGCCTTCCCCTCACCCGTCCCCTAATCCTAACCCGTACGCTCACACTAACCCGCGCCCTCACACGTACGCTCCCCCTATAGCGTTGTCGTACCTTCACCTGGACCCTAAACCGTCCCCATCCCCTAACCCTAACCTTAGCCAGAACCCTATCCCTAACCTTTCCCCAAAGCCTTCCCCTAACCCGTTCCCTAATCCTAAACCATACGCTCACACTAACCCGCGCCCTTACACGTACGCTCCCCCTAAACCGTTGTCGTACCCTCACCTGGACCCTACACCGTCCCCGTCCCCTAACCCTAACCCTAACCTGAACCCTATCCCTAACCCTTCACCGAAGCCTTCCCCTCACCTGTCCCCTAATCCTAACCCATTCGCTCACACTAACCCGCGCCCTCACACGTACGCTCCCCCTAAACCGTTGTCGTACCCTCACCTGGACCCTAAACCATCCCCGTCCCCTAACCCTAACCCTAGCCCGAACCCTATCCCTAACCCTTCCCCGAAGCCTTCCACTCACCCGTCCCCTAATCCTAACCCGTACGCTCACACTAACCCACGACCTCACACGTACGCTCCCCCTAAACCGTTGTCGTACCCTCACCTGGACCGTAAACCGTCCCTGTCCCCTAACCCTAACCCTAGCCCGAACCCTAACTCTAACCCTTCCCCGAAGCCTTCCCCTCACCCGTCCCCTAATCCTAACTCATGCCCTCACACTAACCTGAGCCTTCACACATTAGCTCCCCCTAAACCGTTGTCGTAACGTCACGGGCACCCTAAACCGTCCCTGTCCCCTAAACCGAACCCTAGCCCGAACCCTAACCCTAACCCTCCCCCGAAGCCTTCCCCTCACCCGTCCCCTAATCCTAACACGTACGCTCACAGTAAACCGCGCCCTCACATGTACGCTCCCCCTAAACCGTTGTCGTACCCTCACCTGGACCCTAAACCTTCCCCGTCCCCTAACCCTAACCCTAGCCCGAACCCTAACCCTAACCCTTCCCCGAAGCCTTCCCCTCACCCGTCCCCTAATCCTAACCCGTATGCTCACACTAACCCGTGCCCTCACACGTACGGTCCCCCTAAAGTGTTCTCGTAACCTCACCTGGACCCTAAACCGTCCCCGTCCCCTAACCCTAACCCGAACCCTAACCCTAACCCTTCCTCGAAGCCTTCCCCTCACCCGTCCCCTAATCCTAACCCGTACGCTCACACTAACCCGCGCCCTCACACGTACGCTCCCCCTAAAGCGTTGTCGTACCCTCACCTGGACCCTAAACCGTCCCCGTCCCCTAACCCTAACCCTAGCCCGAACCCTAACCCTAACCCTTCCCCGAAGCCTTCCCCTCACCCGTCCCCTAATCCTAACCCTAAGGCTCACACTAACCCACGCCCTCACACGTACGGCTGCCCTAAAGCGTTGACGTACCCTCACCTGGACCCTAAACCGTCCCCATCCCCTAACCCTAACCCTAGCCCGAACCCTAACCCTAACCCTTGCCCGAAGCCGTCCCCTCACACGTCCCCTAATCCTAACCCGTACGCTCACACTAACCCGCGCCCTCACACGTATGCTCCCCCTAAACCGTTCTAGTACCCTCACCTGGACCCTAAACCGTCCCCGTCCCCGAGCCCTAACCCTAGCCCGAACCCTAACCCTAACCCTTCCCCGAAGCCTTCCCCTCACCCGTACCCTAATCCTAGCCCGTACGGTCACACTAACCCGCGCCCTCACATGTACGCTCCCACGAAACCGTTGTCGTACTCTCACCTGGACCCTAAACCGTCCCCGTCCCCTAACCCTAACCCTAGCCCGAACCCTAACCGTAACCCTTCCCCGAAGCCTTCCCCTCACCCGTCCCCTAATCCTAACCTGTACGCTCACACTAACCCTCGCCCTCACACGTACGCGCCCCCTAAACCATTGTCGTACCCTCACCTGGACCCTATACCGCACCCGTCCCCTAACCCTAACCCTAGACCGAACCATAAACCTAACCCTTCCCCGAAGCCTTCCCCTCACCCGTCCCATAATCCTAACCCGAATGCTCACAATAACCTGCGCCCTCACACGTACGCTCACCCTAATCTGTTGTCGTGCCCTCACCTGGACCCTAAACCGTCCCCGTCCCCTAACCCTAACCCTAGCCCGAACCCTAACCCTAACCCTTCCCCGAAGCCTTCCCCTCACTCGTCCCCTAATCCTAACCCGTACGTGCACACTAACCTGCGCCCTCACACGTACGCTCCACCTAAACCATTGTCGTGCCCTCACCTGGACCCTAAACCGTCCCCGTCCCCTAACCCTAACCCTAGCCCGAACCCTAACACTAACCCTTCCCTGAAGCCTTCCCCTCACCCGTCCCCTAACCCTAACCCGTACGCTCACACTAACCCGCACCCTCACACGTATACTCCTCCTAAACCATTGTCGTACCCTCACCTGGACCCTAAACCGTCCCCATCCCTTAACCCTAACCCTACCCCGAACCCTAATACTAACCCTTCCCCAATACCTTCCCCTCACCGGTCCCTTAATCCTAACCCGTACGCTCACACTAACATGCGCCCTCACACGTACGCTCCCGCTAAACCGTTGTCGTACCCTCACCTGGACTCTAAACCGTCCCCATCCCCTAACCCTAACCCTAGCCCGAAACCTAAACCTAACCCTTCCCCGAAGCCTTCCCCTCACCCGTCCCCTAATCCTAACCCGTACGCTCACACTAACCCGCGCCCTCACACGTTCGCTCCCCCTAAACCGT
Organism: Leucopleurus acutus; assembly: GCF_964270905.1. Lineage (NCBI taxonomy): Eukaryota > Metazoa > Chordata > Mammalia > Artiodactyla > Delphinidae > Leucopleurus > Leucopleurus acutus. The sequence goes on along the minus strand of NW_028139045.1, from coordinate 6,601 downwards.
TGTCGTACCCTCACCTGGACCCTAAACCATCCCCGTCCCCTAACCCTAACGCTACACCGAACCCTATCCCTAACACTTCCCCGAACCCTTCCCCTCACACGTCCCCTAATCCTAACCCGTACGCTCACACTAACCCGCGCCCTCATATGTATGCTCCCCCTAAAGCGTTGTCGTACCCTTACCTGGACCCTAAACCGTCCCCGTCCCCTAACCCTAACCCTAGCCCGAACCCTATCCCTAACCCTTCCCCGAAGCCTTCCCCTCACCCGTCCCCTAATCCTAACCCGTACCCTCACAGTAACCCGCGCCCTCACAGATTCGCTCCCCCTAAACCGTTGTCGTACCCTCACCTGGAGCCTAAACCATCCCCGTCCTCTAACCCTAACCCTAGACCGAACCCTAAGCCTAACCCTTCCCCGAAGCCTTCCCCTCACCCGTCCCCTTATCCTAACCCGTACGCTCAAACTAACCCACGACCTCACACGTACGCTCCCCCTATACTTTTGTCGTACCCTCACCTGGACCCTAAACCGTCACCGTCCCCTAACCCTAACCCTAGCCCGAACCCTAACCCTAACCCTTCCCCGAAGCCTTCCCCTCATCCGTCCCCTAATCCTAACCCGTACGCTCACACTAACCCGCGCCCTCACACGTACGCTCCCCCTAAACCGTTGTCGTACCCTCACCTGGACCCTAAACCGTCCCCGTCCCCTAACCCTAACCCTAGCCCGAACCCTAAACCTAACCCTTCCCTGAAGCCTTCCCCTCACCCGTCCCCTAATCCTAACCCGTACGGTCACACTAACCCGCGCCCTCACATGTACGCTCCCACTAAACCGTTGTCATATCCTCACCTGGACCCTAAACCGTCCCCATCCCCTAACACTAACCCTAGCCCGAACCCTAACCCTAACCCTTCCCCGAAGCCTTCCCCTCACCCGTACCCTAATCCTAACCCTTATGCTCACCCTAACTCGCGCCCTCACACCTACGCTCCCCCTAAACCGTTGTCGTACCCTCACCTGGACCCTAAACCGTCCCCGTCCCCTAGCCCTAACCCTAGCCCGAACCCTAACCCTAACCCTTCCCCGAAGCCTTCCCCTCACCCGTCCCCTAATCATACCCCGTACGCTACCACTAACCCGCTCCCTCCCACGTACGCTCCCCCTAAACCGTTGTCGTACCCTCACGTGGACCCTAAACCGTCCCCGTCCCCTAACCCTAACCCTAGCCCGAACCCTAACCCTAACCCTTCCCCGATGCCTTACGCACACCGCTCCCCTAATCCTAAACCGTACTCTCACACTAAACCACGACCTCACACGTACGCTCCCCCTAAACCGTTGTCGTACCCTCACCTGGACCCTAAACCGTCCCCGTCCCCTAACCCTAACCCTAGCCCGAACCCTAACCCTAACCCTTCCCCGAAGCCTTCCCCTCACCCGTCCCCTAATCCTAACCCGTAAGCTCACACTAACCCAAGCGCTCACACGTACGCTTCCCCTAAACCGTTGTCGTACCCTCACCTGGACCCTAAACGGTTCCCGTCCCCTAAACCTAACCCTAAACCTAGCCCGAACCGTAACCCAAACCCGTCCCCGAAGCCTTCCCCTCACCCGTCCCCTAATCCTAACGCGTACGCTCACACTAACCCGTGCCCTCACACGTACGCTCCCCCTAAACCGTTGTCGTACCCTCACCTGCACCCTAAACCGTCCCCGTCCCCTAACCCTAACCCTAGCTCGAACCTTAACCCTAACACTTCCCCGAAGCCTTCCCCTCACCCGTCCCCTAATCCTAACCCGTACGCTCACACTAACCCGTGCCCTCACACGTACGCTACCCCTAAACCGTTGTCGTACCCTCACCTGGACCCTAAACCGTCCCCGTCCCCTAACCCTAACCCTAACCCTAACCCTAACCCTAACCCTAACCCTAACCTTAAACCGTCCCCGTCCCCTAACCCTAACCCTAGCCCTAAACCTAACCCTAACACTTCTCCGAATCCTTCACCTCACCCGTCACCTAATCCTAACCTGTACCCTCACACTAACCAGCGCCCTCACACGTACGCTCCCCCTAAAGCGTTGTCGTACCCTCACCTGGACCCTAAACCGTCCCCGTACCCTAACCCTAACCCTAGCCCGAACCCTAACCCTAATCCTGCCCCTCACCCGTCCCCTAATCCTAACCCGTACGCTCACACTAACCCGCGCCCTCACACGTATGCTCCCCCTAAACCGTTGTCGTATGCTCACCTGGACCCTAAACCGTCCCCGTCCCCTAACCCTAACCCTAGCCTGAACCCTAACCCTAACCCTTCCCCGAAGCCTTCCCCTCACGTGTCCCCTAATCCTAACCCGTACGTTCACACTACCCCACGCCCTCACACGTACGCTCCCCCTAAACCACTGTCGTACCCTCGATTGGACCCGAAACCGTCCCCGTCCCCTAACCCTAACCCTAGCCCGAACTCTTACCCTAACACTTCCCCGAAGCCTTCCCCTCACCCGTCCCCTAATCCTAACCCGTACGCTCACACTAACCCGCGTCCTCACACATACGCTCCCCCTATAGCGTTGTCGTACCCTCACCTGGACCCTAAACAGTCCCCATCCCCTAACCCTAACCCTAACCCTAGCCAGAACCCTATCCCTAACCGTTTCCCAAAGCCTTCCCCTAACCCGTTCCCTAATCCTAACCCATACGCTCACACTAACCCGCGCCCTCACACGTACGCTCCCCCTAAACCGTTGTCGTACCCTCACCTGGACCCTACACCGTCCCCGTCCCCTAACCCTAACCCTAACCAAAACCCTATCCCTAACCCTTCACCGAAGCCTTCCCCTCACCCGTCCCCTAATCCTAACCCATTCGCTCACACTAACCCGCGCCCTCACACGTACGCTCCCCCTAAACCGTTGTCGTACCCTCACCTGGACCCTAAACCATCCCCCTCCCCTAACCCTAACCCTAGCCCGAACCCTATCCCTAACCCTTCCCCGAAGCCTTCCCCTCCCCCGTCCCCTAATCCTAACCCGTACGCTCACACTAACCTGCGCCCTCACACGTATGCTCCCCCTAAACCGCTGACGTAACCTCACCTGGACCCTAAACCGTCCCCGTCCCCTAACCCTAACCCTAGCCCAAACGCTAACCCTAACTCTTCAAGGAAGCCTTCCCCTCAACCGTCCCCTAATCCTAACCCGTACGCTCACACTAACCCGCGCCCTCACACGTACGCTCCCCCTAAACCGTTGTCGTACCCTCACCTGGACCCTAAACCGTTCCCATTCCCTAACCCTAACCCTAGCCCAAACCCTAACCCGAAACCTTCCCCGAAGCCTTTCCCTCACCCGTCCCCTAATCCTAACCCGTACGCTCACACTAACCAGCGCCCTCACACGTACGCTCGCTCTAAACCATTGTCGGACCCTCACCTGGACCCTAAACCATCCCCGTCCCCTAACCCTAACCCTAGCCCGAACCCTAACCCTAACCCTTCCCCGAAGCCTTCCCCTCACCCGTCCCCTAATCCTAACCCGTACGCTCACATTAACCCGCGCCCTCACACGAACGCTCCCCCTAAACCGTTGTCGTACCCTCACCTGGACCCTAAACCGTCCCCGTCCCCTAACCCTAACCCTAGCCCGAACCCTAACCCTAACCTTTCCCCGAAGCCTTCCCCTTAGCCGTCCCCTAATCCTAACCCGTACGCTCACACTAAGTCGCGCCCTCACACGTACGCTCCCCCTAAACCGTTGTCGTACCCTCACCTAGACCCTAAACCGTCCCCGTCCCCTAACCCTAATCCTAGCCCGAACCCTAACCTTAACCCTTCCCCGAAACCTTCCCCTCACCAGTCCCCTAATCCTAACCCGTACGCTCACACTAACCCACGTCCTGACACGTACGCGCCCCCTAAACCGTTGTCGTACCCTCACCTGGACCATAAACCGTCCCCGTCCCCTAACCCGAACCCTAGCCCGAACCCTAACCCTAACACTTCCCCGAAGCCTTCCCCTCACCCGTCCCCTAATCCTAACCCGTACGCTCACACTAAACCGCGCCCTCAAACGTACGCTCCCCCTAAAGCGTTCTCATACCCTCACATGGACCTTAAACCGTCCCCGTCCCCTAACCCTAACCCTAGCCCGAAACCTAACCCTAACACTTCTCCGAATCCTTCACCTCACCCGTCACCTAATCCTAACCCGTACCCTCACACTAACCCGCGCCCTCACACGTACGCTCCCCCTAAAGCGTTGTCGTACCCTCACCTGGACCCTAAACCATCCCCGAACCCTAACCCTAACCCTAGCCCGAACCCTAACCCTAAACCTTCCCCTCACCCGTCCCCTAATCCTAACCCGTACGCTCACACTAACCCGCGCCCTCACACGTATGCTCCCCCTAAACCGTTGTCGTACCCTCACCTGGACCCTAAACCGTCCCCGTCCCCTAACCCTAACCCTAGTCCGAACCCTAACCCTAAACCTTCCCCTCACCCGTCCCCTAATCCTAACCCGTACGCTCACACTAACCCGCGCCCTCACACGTACGCTCCCCCTAAACCGCTGTCGTACCCTCAATTGGACCCGAAACCGTCCCCGTCCCCTAACCCTAACCCTAGCCCGAACTCTTACCCTAAGACTTCCCCGAAGCCTTCCCCTCACCCGTCCCCTAATCCTAACCCGTACGCTCACACTAACCCGCGCCCTCACATGTACGCTCCCCCTAAACCGTTGTCGTACCCTCACCTGGACCCTAAACCGTCCCCGTCCACTAACCCTAACCCTAGCCCGAGCCCTAACCCTAACCCTTCCATGAAGCCTTCCCCTCACCCGTCCCCTAATCCTAACCCGTACGCTCACACTAATCCGCGCCCTCACACGTACGCTCCCCCTAAAGCGTTCTCATACCCTCACCTGGACCTTAAACCGTCCCCGTCCCCTAACTCTAACCCTAGCCCGAAACCTAACCCTAACACTTCTCCGAATCCTTCACCTCACCCGTCACCTAATCCTAACCCGTACCCTCACACTAACCCGCGCCCTCACACGTACGCTCCCCCTAAAGCGTTGTGGTACCCTCACCTGGACCCTATACCGTCCCCGTACCCTAACCCTAACCCTAGCCCGAACCCTAACCCTAAACCTTCCCCTCACCCGTCCCCTAATCCTAACCCATACGCTCACACTAACCCGCGCCCTCACACGTATGCTCCCCCTAAACCGTTGTCGTACCCTCACCTGGACCCTAAACCGTCCCCGTCCCCGTCCCCGAACCCTAACCCTAACCCTAGCCCGAACCCTAACCCTAAACCTTCCCCTCACCCGTCCCCTAATCCTAACCCGTACGCTCACACTAACCCGCGCCCTCACACGTATGCTCCCCCTAAACCGTTGTCGTACCCTCACCTGGACCCTAAACCGTCCCCGAACCCTAACCCTAACCCTAGCCCGAACCCTAACCCTAAACCTTCCCCTCACCCGTCCCCTAATCCTAACCCGTACGCTCACACTAACCCGCGCCCTCACACGTACGCTCCCCCTAAACCGTTGTCGTACCCTCACCTGGACCCTAAACCGTTCCCATTCCCTAACCCTAACCCTAGCCCAAACCCTAACCCGAAACCTTCCCCGAAGCCTTTCCCTCACCCGTCCCCTAATCCTAACCCGTACGCTCACACTAACCAGCGCCCTCACACGTACGCTCGCTCTAAACCATTGTCGGACCCTCACCTGGACCCTAAACCATCCCCGTCCCCTAACCCTAACCCTAGCCCGAACCCTAACCCTAACCCTTCCCCGAAGCCTTCCCCTCACCCGTCCCCTAATCCTAACCCGTACGCTCACACTAACACGTGCCCTCACACGAACGCTCCCCCTAAACCGTTGTCGTACCCTCACCTGGACCCTAAACCGTCCCCGTCCCCTAACCCTAACCCTAGCCCGAACCCTAACCCTAACCCTTCCCCGAAGCCTTCCCCTTAGCCGTCCCCTAATCCTAACCCGTACGCTCACACTAAGTCGCGCCCTCACACGTACGCTCCCACTAAACCGTTGTCGTACCCTCACCTAGACCCTAAACCGTCCCCGTCCCCTAACCCTAATCCTAGCCCGAACCCTAACCTTAACCCTTCCCCGAAACCTTCCCCTCACCAGTCCCCTAATCCTAACCCGTACGCTCACACTAACCCACGTCCTGACACGTACGCGCCCCCTAAACCGTTGTCGTACCCTCACCTGGACCATAAACCGTCCCCGTCCCCTAACCCGAACCCTAGCCCGAACCCTAACCCTAACACTTCCCCGAAGCCTTCCCCTCACCCGTCCCCTAATCCTAACCCGTAAGCTCACACTACCCCGCGCCCTCACACGTACGCTCCCCCTAAACCGTTGTCGTACCCTCACCTGGACACTAAACCGTCCCCGTCCCCTAACACTAACCCTAGCCCGAACCCTACCCCTAACCCTTCCCCAAAGCCTTTCCCTCACCCGTACAATTATCCTAACCCGTACGCTCACACTAACCCATGCCCTCTCACGTACGCTCCCCCTAAACCGTTGTCGTAACCTCACCTGGACCCTAAACCGTC